>NC_041389.1:604028591-604038113 GCF_002162155.2 Triticum dicoccoides
GAAAAAATCCATATATGTTAGAAAAGTTTATTGAAAGTACAAGCACCTCAAATTTATCGAGTACATCGAGGTCTCTAGACCATCAAATGACCGCTACCACCGCCAAAACAAGCCGCTGACGTGCCGCTGTCACATTTCCCCTACAAGAGCGGCTTGACCTTGTCGATAACAACCAGGAACTTAATGCACGTGCACCTAAGAACCAACGCTGGAGCCGCAGTTGTTTGCATTGAATTCTTAAATAGAACTAAAGCAATTGACACAAAATATCTAAAGTCTAACCTCATCGTCCCAAAGTGACAACAGAAATCTATGTCGGAGCTCCGTCGACTACGTTTAGATATGGACGAACCGGAGGAAGATCGGAGCCGGGAAGACAAACTGGAGGAAGAGGTGCTGCAATCCGCTCGAGCGCCACAATTGTGAGGAGTAAAAAACCCTAACCTGAGCTACTAGTAGGAGCAAAGGCATCGAGATTCTCTTCCCCACTACTAGCGCCAGAGCGGCGGACAGAGGGGAGGTGAATCCATGGGCTCGCCGATGCAGTCTGGAGGGGAGAGTTCCCTAGTCGCGGAGGGAAAGGAGAGAAAACGCGAACCGAGGCACGGGTGGATTAGGGGTGTAATCATCCTCATACAACCACATATTGACTCACGGGTGATTTTTATGTTCTTTCTTCCCCACGTTGTATACAAGCACAGCTTATCTAGCAACAGTATATTTCTTGGTCAATCTAAAAAACATTAAGCATTAATTGAGAGCAAATCTACGTAGAAGTAAGGTGTAAAAGTATTTACACAAATATAACATTCAACTATTTAGAGCATCTACGGCCGGACTTTGCAAATCGGGCACCTCAAATGCCCGCGGACGTGCCCGGGCGCATCCGCGGGCACTGACCTGGCACGCCTCAAATTAGCCACTTTGCATCCGCCTCCCTCATATTTCATCCCTTAGATCCATACAAAGCATGCAAAAAATAAATCCTACGTGCTACATCTATGTACTACCCTAGCTACTCTTCATCGACGGAGATGTCCGCGAGATGGTGCAGGCCGCCGGCTGGACAAGCGGGTAGGAGGGCTTCGGCTCATCCTCCTCCTGGTCGATCCCATCCATGTAGGCGAACATCTCTGCCTCCTCCGGGCCTCTTGCGCATCCATCTCCTGCCGGTGACGGCCTCTTGCCTCCGCAGCCGGCTCTGGCTGGAGGGAATCGAGGATAGCCTGATGTTCCGCCTGCAGATCCCCGTCGCCAGCGTCCCCCACATCCTCCTCCTCCGGTTCATCCCCCTCCTCCTCCTCCTCCAACTCCTCCTTTGGATCCACTGCATCCGGAGGTAGCCCCGCGGCGATCCGGGCTTCGCGTCTAGCACGGTTTGCTCAAGGAGCTCGAGTCGGTGCTCCGGCGTCAGAAATGGCTCGTGCCTCACCCGGCGGCGGGGGGCATGGCTACTAGGCGGACAGATGGAGTGGAAAGTGGCGGCGGCGGCGGACAGGAGGAGGAAAATATGGATGGATAGTAGGGTTTTAGTGCTGCCACTCGACTTAAATAGTCGGGCAATGCACTACGTGGCCAGCCGGAGCTGCGCCACCGGTCCGACGGAGGAGACGAGCTATACGGACCGCCGGGTTTGAGGGCGTTTCCGGCTGGGACCCCTTCATCAGTCCAACGTGGCGGGCGTGCCCGGGCATCCTCATATCCGCCCCATATTTAGGCTGGATATGGGGGTGCTGGTCAGCCCCGGCGTTTGAGCCGTCCGTCTAGATCGAAAAACGTGACCGGGCACTGACCTGCCGTCCGGATGTATGAGGCAGATTTGAGAGGTCCAGTCGTAGATGCTTTTATAGGGCATGGCAGCGCGCTAACCCTGCCTTCGGGAGCAAGATGAGTGGGCCCATTATGCTGGGACATTCTTGTGTCGTGCCTATTGGTCAACTTTTCTTTTTTGTGTGGATGTAAGATCTGGTCAACATGTAAACTGGCTCGGTTATAATCAAGGTGTGAGTTTTTCTTCGTTAATTCATATACTTCTCTCTCCCCCAAAAATAAGTATTTTAACTTTAGTACAGTACAACTTGTCTAAAGTTAACATACTTATTTTGGAGGGAGGGAGTACAAAGCAGCGCAGCTATTAGATCGCAAAAATATACTGATAATCATACAAAGCAGCGCGGTTTATTGCACTGTCAAAAAGGTAAAAGTTCATTAGCAAGTGTGAGTTCAATTAAACCGTCCGGGTGCGGCATAGCAAAATCCCCGGCCGCTCTATATATACCACTAGCCGAGGCCCCGTATCAAAAACCCATCCTATCCCCCGCAGACCGCAGTCCACAGCACTCTCTCTCTCCTCGCCCCTCCTCAGCCCACACGCCTCCGACCGCGCGCCGCACGCACCGCCGCACCAGGAGGAGCGACGTCGGCGGCCTCCCCAACGCCGCCAGCTCCAGCCCGCCACCCGCGCCCATGGGGTGAGCAGTCTAATCCATGCCGCCTCTCTTGATCTCGTCTGCCTCCCTCGGTAGGCGGCCAGGGCTTCTCGTCTCCGTCGTCGGCGCGGCTTAGGGTTCGGGAATGCTCCGATTCGGGAACGGGGCCTCACCTACTATGCGATCACCATGCGCTTTTGATGTGCTTGCGGTTTAGACGGGGTAGCTTAGCTCCTCAGCCTTGAATTCGATGCTCCTCCTTTGGCATTCATGCCCCGATTCTGTGACGGGGTCTCGATCTGGTGCAATTACGGTGTGGGTTTGGAGTAGTTGTTTCTCCCTTGATAAGCATGCTCGGATTAGGTAACGGAATGTTCCTCTAGAACTGTGGTTGCGCTGGTTAGCGGATTTGACGGAGGAATCACAGCTGGTTTGGTAATTAGGAGGATTCGGAGCAATGCAGTCGAATTGTTGGTTATTTGGACTGCCTGTTGGGTTCAAATCGTCAGTTCTGAATCTACACACAGGATCCTGCATTTTTTGGGCGTGATCATTTCTATTTCAGGGCACTAGTGGATTCCATGGACGCCTGTGGGTTGTTCCTGAAATGTTGTAGCACGTAGATTATTGGTATTCGTGAAATGTTGCCAGTTTTGTGATAATTTAGCACCCCAGGGACTGTAAAACTGGGACAACACTGTAGCATGTGGCCTGTGTCGTTGATCTCGTTGCATTTATGAAATACACCGCTTGTTTTGTGCTTTTTTTTTGTAACATCAGGGACTGTAAAATGCTACAAAATTGTAGCTATCCATAAATCGTCAGTAATCATGAACCACTGTTTGATTGGTGCTTGCTGAACAATTTAGTTGAAATAAAAGTTTCTCCTATGACATGCATGCATGCTCCGATCAGTTAGCAGGATATTCCTATACTGTGATTATGGTGTGGTTAGCGAGTTTGACGGAGGAATCGCCTGATTTGGTAACTGTTGGTATTAGGTAATTAGGAGGATTTGGAGCAATCTTGAGTTTTTTGGTTATTTGCGCTGCTTGTTGGCTTGTACTAATTGCCAGTTCTGAATGCACACACAAGATCCTACATTTGCTTGGCATGTTCCTTTCCATTTTCAGAGCACTGGTTGACTCCATAGACTGTAAAATGTTAGTACAAGATTATGGCCTGTTGGTTTTGATGTTCCTGACATGCTGATGCCGTAGCCTGTAAATTGTTCGTATTCAAGAAGTGCTGCTTGCTCCTTAGGGACTGTGAAATGCCACGACATTGTTGCCTGTGCCCTGTGGGTTCTGTTGATAATCCTGAAATGTTGCATTCATGAAAAATGCTGCTTGTTTTCTGTTTCTTAAACACCTCAGGGAATGTAAAATGCCACAACACTGTAGCATGTAGATAAATTGTCATGAATTACTTCTTGATTGGTGATTGACTGATTGCTGAACACGCTGGGGACCGAATGGTCTGTGACCTGTTATATATGTGAAGTGCTAGGGATTTGAACAGATTGGTCACGACTGTTATACTTAATTGAATAGCCATTGCTGACATGTTATGATTTACCTCTCATAGTGGACTTCAATGCACCTTTGACTGTTTACAATATTCAGGGAATGTCTCATATGTAATGACACTGCTATATAATTGCTTATAGGCTTATAGCTTCTGTTGTTGGAGAGTGGTGGCGTACGTTCATTTTTTGTGGTTTTATCACTCTTTCAAGTGGGTCTACTCATCAGTCTAGTTTTCGCAATCCTTTCTATCATGGTAACTAAATATTCTAGCTATGTCGAGAGCTGTTTGAGGATCAATCTCATATGGCTGTAGCATCTTAGCGCTTTGTTCAGATCAATTAATCTCAGCATCACGGATATCAGCTGGAGCACATTTATGTATATATGTGTATGCCGCCATGATGTATTTGCTTGTGCTGGGTTTCAAGTTATAGCTCCGTGTCTCATAGATAACTGAATATTGGCCAGCATTTGATTCAAGCTAACGATCTCTTTGTTGGTGGCGTTGCAGTAAGTCTAAGAACAGGAAGGAGAAGCGGCCCGGGCTGGCGGAGAAGCAGGCCAGGGTGCGCAACCTGGTGAGCATGGGGTACGACCCCGAGTGGGAGGATGAGGCCATTGGCAAGATGGCCGAATGTGAGCAGCATGCGGCTGAGAAGGCCGCTCTTCGTCAGGCTGCCATGGCCACCTCCCGCCACCAGCACGTCCCCCCGCCGGGAGCGCCTGCCGTACCGCCCGCTGCACCACCAGCCATGGCCCCACTGGAGGCGGCTCCCGCCCTTGCCCCCCCTGCACCACCCGCCATGGCCCCGCTGGAGGCCGGTCCCGCCCTTGCCCCTGCCCCTGGCATAGCCCCGCTTGCAGTGCCAGCGGCGGGTGGTGCCCCCGTTGTGTAAAGACGACCACTGTGAGTGTGACATACGGTACTTGCTCAAGTCGTAGTAATTCGTATAGTCTGGTGTTCTGCGGCTATGACCTGTGAAGAGAGGGCAATGTAGAGTAGGATGGTACTTGGTGAACCGTGGGGCACTTCTCGGTTTGTTACCTGATATCGCTTGGACGCTAAGAACACCCTTGGTCAAGCTGTGACAGACAGCAGTTCGCAGTTGGTCACTTCAGTTCTGTATGACAGGCCAGAAGCCTTGAACCTTGGTCCATTTCTAGGAAAGAAATCGGATGCAGCGCTGCACTACGATATCACATTTTACTGATATTGAATCTTGCATTGGTTTGTACTTTGTAGAAACAAAAGCTAGTGTGATTACTGCATTATATGATATAAATGCATGCTTGGATTTAAACATTCATCAAGTTTTTGCAAGGAAGATTTCCCACATCTACGCTGGGTCGTCCACATGTTTGCATGATGTTTGTGTGTGCCAAGTTTGATTACTTTTTATTAGTTGGACAGTTGATGCATGCTAGCTGCTCCCTCGGTCCCATAATATAAAAACGTTTTTGACGGAGGGAGTAGTTGGGAAGGTGCATAATCGTCTTAAATCTGGTGTTGAATCCTTCATGGTGAGGAAATAGATACCTTTGCAGTAGTAGTTCCTAAATCTTGTTTTCTGCAATATTTTTTCATTGATGTATATTTGGTACACGAACTTTCGAATGCTTTGTCTCAGTTTTTTTTTGCTAGGAAGATTTTTTTTATGAAAAAAAAACGGAGCTGGTGGTATGCACTAGACAGAAAGCCTTCCTACTGGTCTTCTCTGTCTCCCCAATTAGGGAAAACGTCAAAGCAAAGAGATTACAAATTTTAAAGTGTTTGCACTTACTAAAGAGTGTTTCGCTCACTGCCCCCGCCTATCATATTGGCTCTGCTCCGTCCGTCAAGCCGCCTTTCGCTTCCCCCCTTCAGCAGGGAGGTGGTGATCTTTTTATAAACATCTCCTCCCATCTAAGGAAAATGTTGTTCCGGGAGGTTATTTGAACCTAACCAGAAAGATGAATGATAATAAAGATTCCAATGTGGATCTCGGATCCGGCTCATGAAGAGATGTAAATTAATTGATTCCTTCCGCATTGCTGCAAGAATGCTTCGTTGGGTTTTGTTTTCCTAGTTGTGAATGCTTTAGTGTATTAGCTTTCAGATTGTAATTCGTTATTGCTAACAGTATGCTTAATATATATGTGCAGATTGCATTTTTGGTAATGCACCATGTGAAGAAATTATGGATGAAACATTTCATTGTACTTGATTTGATTGTTGAAACTGAACCATGAAATGGTGAAAAAAGATTGCATAGATATTTATGTGCAATCATGCAGATGTCACATAAATTTGCATAAAACGCTCCATTGGCCTTATTTGAATGGTCAAACAGAACTATGTAATGGTGATGCTGAATGTTTGCTGGTCCATGAAGTGGTACACATGCTCAACATTTTTTTCTCGAAAACTGAGTTTCATTAAATCATCATATCGAGCTCATACAACCGTACTAAGCTAATACTCGACCTCTGTATATCTTGATGCACAAAACCAACCTGTACAAAACACAACACGGATAAAAAAAGTAAGGACGAAAAAAGTAAAGAAGCAAATAAGAAAGATGCGTAGGTTTCTGGACGGTATGTCCAAAGATCACACCACCATCCATGATGGGAGAAAACCTCTCCAACCAGGTAGACATGGATGTAAAGAGATCCATATCCTCCGGCCTCTGCAGGATAGGCCACATACAAAGTCAACATGTACATGCAGGAATAACCACCACGAAAGATGAAACAACTGTTTTGTTAAAAAAACACATCATTCCTGGATATAGACAGAGAGCCCAACATAAGACTACCACCATACGAGAATATGGGAAGAATTCATTTTAAATGTCTGCAACCAGTTGTCGAACATACTACGTACACTACGAGGGAGGGGGTAAAGGTTTGGAGCTACCTGCATTGTTGACCACACAACCCCAAAAAAACTTAAGATGTACTAGAGTCATCGACATGAGCTTCTCCCGAAGAAATTTGGTCCCAGAGCAAATCGTAAATAAGCTACTCCTCAAGCAAATCGACAAGATACGGATCAACAAATGCTTCAGAGGCTAAATGGATCTCATCATCAAAGATTCTCGAAGCAAGTGCAACTTGAAAAAAAAATCCTCAATGACATCAATGCTCCAGATCCACACACTCGAACCCTTGCTCTTTTAGCTAACTTCTGGATGCATTTTTGGTTTGTGTCTATCCTGGAACCAACAAAGATTGCGTAAGCACTCGGAGAACCTTAATGGATGGTAGCAATGAAAGAAGAATTGCAACAAAGTTGGGACATTGGTCAAAATACCAGTTTTGGCAGAGCACAATATCATCTGCACCAAATGAAGATTCCACGACAAGCAACATGAAGATGATCAAGTTGTGAGGAATAAAGCTCAACCTGTAGAACAAGGCTACACTCAGGTCAAAGTGCTGATTTTGGTGAGGCATATGCACTAGTTACACGTTTCTAAGCAATTTGAATCTTACTTGCTTACACTAACTATCATAATACCGCTTTATCAAATGGATGTGGAAAGAGCAACCTCTATGTTTTGAAGACTTGAGGAATCCAGACAAAGTTTCCACTCTATGGAGTAAAAAAAAGTTTACAAGCTTCACAAAGCACTCTATGGCCTCAAGCAAGCTCCTCAAGCTGGGTATGATTGCCTCAAGTGTTTTCTGAAGGCAAAGAGCTCCAAAGGATCCACTAATTACACTATATTCACTAAGTCGTATGATGGTAATTTATTTGTGTGCATATGTGGACGATATTATCTTCGGTTGTACTAACCAACGTTACAACAAAGAATTTTGCAAGATGATGGCCAAAGAATATGCTATGTTCATGATAGGAGAACTCAATATTTTCCTCGGTCTTCAAGTCTGGCAGCAGAAGAATGCAAATTTCATCTCTCGGGAGAAATACCTCAAGGATTGCATGAAGAAATTTGGCATGGAGAATGCCAAAGGCATCAACACATCGATGCTTACCAATGGTAACCTCAACTCCAGTGAAAAAGGTAAATTGTTTGACGAGAAGGTATATCACTCCCTTATTGGTTATCTTCTATATCTATGTTATGCAGTGTTTGCATGTCTGCATGATTTCAAGCCACGCTGAAGAACCATGTTGGTTATATAGATAAAATCCAAGTGCATGTATGTAGTTGCAAGTTAAGACCTTAAGCCATGGCTTATTTTGCTAATATTTCTTTCTCTCTTAGAACCTTGTGTATTTGGTCCGGGAAACTAGAATTCTTAGTGACGACAATAGCTTGCAAGAACCATCTTTCAATTAGCAATTCTTCATGTGGGTTCGATACCTAGGGTCACCCCTGAGTCAAAAGGAAGGTACTATCTATATTCGAAATCGGATCAAAGGTAATCACCACACATCTGCAAACGATCACCAATATTTTGGTCGGAAAAGGGATGCAATTCTTTTACCTCTTGGGCATATTGTTGAACACTTGGGGGCCACGGACCTCAGTCACGATGGTGGCGGCTGAGCAAGCTGGAGGAGGGGGAAGGGGTGGCCAAAGAAGTGCTACAAGCCGCTGAACATGGAGGAGGAGGCGGCATGGATGCCTTCTTCTTCACCGTCACCTCGGTGAGGGCCTTCCCAGCCTCTGTTGGCTTCCTCGTCTGCTTCCTGCCGACCGTTGCAAGAGGATGGTGAGCGGTCTTCATCGTGCTGCCACGACGTTGCCACTAGTCTTTGTTGACGGCACGGCGGCCCGCACCATGTTTTTAGTACCGAGCCGCTTCCTTCGTGCGGACAACAACACATGGGTTGATTTTGGTGGCATAGCGTTGGTGGGAGTGGCCAGCGGGGTTGCGGAGGAGTCCCACGGCTCCATTCCGTCGGAATCGGGTCCTCCGGTGACATGGGCGGTGACTTTGGGCACTAATGGTAGAAACTGTAGATAGACACAGGCGGGATTAGCGAGGAGAGAAACTTTACTAAAAATTGAAATCGACAGGTTATATTTGAGAGAGAAGACCTACTTTTTTGGCCTAACTCCTCGAAATTTTGAGTTAACCAAATAAGGGATCAGTAGGTTTGGTTAATTCCTCAAAACCAAATTTTTGAGGAGTTAACCGATTATAAAGGATTGGGGATTGGTTAGAGATGCTCCAACTGCTTGGGATGGGATGTGCACATCTTTTTTTAGGGGCTTGCCAAAACTTTATTGATCAATATGAATGTTTAGTGGGATACAAGCTAGTTCATGAGGATTGAAAAGCCACACATGGTGCCCCTCATCAAGCGAAGTAGAGAATTTGGCTAGGCTATGAGCTTCATGATTTGATTCTCCACCTTCAAAGATAACATCGCAAGTCATGAAGTGTGTTATCCGCAACAATTTCTCTGATGACTGTAATGTAAGGACCTTCTATTCCTTCCTTGATGTTATCAACAATTGGCTTACAGTCGCATGCAACAACGACTCTAGGCAGGTAAAGGTCTTCAACCAAAACTAGTGCTTCATGAAAAGCAAGGGTATCCAAAGTTGTCGGTTCGATAACGCCTAGGAAAACCATTGACGACCAAGGAATCTTTCATCTTGATC
>NC_041389.1:604038584-604245396 GCF_002162155.2 Triticum dicoccoides
GTATCCCAGCACGATCAGCAGAGGTGGCTTCCGTGAATTAGACCTTGCAACAGATTGAGAACCCTGATGAGGAACGTTTCTAAGAACCGCCTTGATACAATCAAGCTCGGCAATGTACCTCTCAACAAATACGAGATGCGCACAACTAGGAGAAGACGCGTGCGTGCTATATCATGTTGCTGGGCCTCGCCCCATTACCTGCTCTAGTAAGCCCTTGCCTTGTTTCGACAGGGAATCCTATTCCCCGTGTACGACGAGGGGTAGAGAGCAAACGTGCACCCATGGGATGTGAGCCCCTTAGTGTCGGCCATTCCGGTTTTTCTCCCTACAAGTTTTGGGAAGGTTCTAGATCTTTCCTTGAACTATTTTTTCTTTCTTTTATTATTATTTTTTCCTTTTAAAAATACATAAGTTTTTTTCAAAATCGTAAAGTTATTTCAATCCGCAAATGTTCCTTCAACTTCATGAACATTTTTAAAAATCATTGTGAATCATAAAGTAAAATAATAGAAATTACTGAACAAATTTTCAAATTCTTGAAACGTTTTTATGAACTTTTTTTAAAACCACGAATAATTTAAAATTCGTAAAATGTTCTCATGAATTTATTGTAAACACCGTTTTTTTCTCAAAATTCGTGAAGAATTACTAAATTTCTGAACTTTTGAAATACAAGAACAATTTTCAAATTCATGATTTTTTTTTGAAATGCGAGAACAATTTTCAAATGAGTGATTATTTGAATTTGTGAAACTTTTTTGAAATTCGAAATATTTTTTAAATTAGTGAACATGTTTATAATTATTTATTTATTTAAAATCTGAAACATTTTTTATTTTTAAATATCTGGATTTTTTGTAAAAAAAATTAAAACTAAAAATAAGAATATAAAAACAAAAAATAAAAAACGAAATAGGGCCCGTCAAGCGTCAACAGGCGAGATCGCGAAAAAAAGCAGCTCCAGCCCACTTGAGGCAGACCGGGGCACCGGGCCACACGCGCCTAAATTGGCCTGCACTGGCACTGCCCCCCCATTGCCGAAGTGCCGAACGCATCCTCACTTCCTCAGCTCGGATTTTCCGCGAACAGGGTTTCCACCCGCCGCCGTCCCGAGTGTTCTCCGTTTCTCTCGTCTAGGTTTCCATCCATCGGAGAAGGCAGATGGGTTCCATGGGAGGAACTGGAACTCCGTTAGCAGGAGTAATAAATATGTACAATGGTAGATTTTTGAACCTCCTAATTGCCAAACAATTCGGTTTAGCTCTGGTTTATGGTCCTATTTCGGAATAGCTGGCGACCTCTTCTAGTTCGAGTCGGATTAGGGACCCCCTCCATTTCCGATTAGGAGAGGGGGGGGGGGGGGGTTGCTTACCGGAGCAGCAACTGCATATAAATAAGACAGACCAATCTCGACAGACAAACAATACAAACGCGCATCGGTTTTCTCCCAAGAATCACCACCAGTGAGATTCGAAGTGCAGAAGACTCATTGGGTTCCTCATGGAGCTACATAATAATGATTCACCCTGCCAAGTAAGTTCAAATTTACATGTTACTTGTTATATAACGTGGTATGTCAATAATCATTCCTACTTTGGTTATCTATAAGCTCCTACGTGTGATGCGTGTGTACCTGACTACTAGTTGGGTCATTTATTATGGAATGGAGGGAGTATATGTTTGTAACTCCTCTATGTCCGGCACTTCTGAATTTATTTACTCAGTACTAAATAAAACCTATTTTATTTATGCAGCAATCAGAGGCGGAAGACAGACTTAGTGCACTGACTGATGATATTTTGCTGTCTATCTTGATGAGATCTGGCCTAATTACAGCTGCAAGGACAAGTGTACTCTCTACACGTTGGAGAAATCTGCCTTGGTTGCTGCCTGAGCTCAACGTTGATGTCAAGGATTTCCTATCTGTTCCACACCCAGATCCAATTGAGGCAAATGACATGCATGACGCGATGGTGTCCCTTACCAAAGCAGTCAGGAGCTTCTTTGATAAGCCTCGGAGAGAATCTACCCTCACAAACCTGCAGCTCAAGCTCTATTCGATCAACACCTTCTCAAGCGACATCGGCCCGCTAGTGTGCGACGCGATCGACAGTGGCTTGCTGAAAGATTTGGATCTCACGATCCTCGATGAGACGGAACCGCGCGACTGTAATGATCCTTATATGCTACGGCTTGCCGACGGCATGGACCATTTCTTCAATGCCTACCCTAGTGTGTTCCATTGCCTCACAAGGCTTTCTCTCCACAATGTGTGCTTTTACGAGTTGGACATGCACCATCTCCTGTTTGACCGTTGCACACAATTGAAGTATCTAAGACTCTTTCATTGTGACGCTGGGCGTGGCTTTCTGTGGAAGATAGATGCACCAAGCTCAAAACTCCGTGTTCTGGAGCTCGACACGTGTTGCTTCGGGAGGCTTGACCTGCTCTGCCTTCCGAAACTGGAGAGGCTTCATTGGGACACCTGGGAATCTGAAAATGCACCATTGTCTTTTGGTTCTGTTCCCTCTCTTGGAGAATTACACCTTGCAAATGGGTCCGAACTTAATCAGAATGTGATCAAGTTAAGTGAACTTCTACGTGGCACCACGGGCATACATACTCTAACGCTGGATTTTATAGGAGAAAATGTAAGTACTAGTTGAAGTTTTCTATTCGCCATGTTTTCACAGTTATCCTAGTGACATCGTAGATATGTTTCTTTGTTATAGATAATAATGACATGGCTGTGTTTGGTAATTCCCAACACATAGGTTGGCAAATGTGCAAGAAAGCAACATTTTAACGAAACCCTGCTCTATTCTATGGTAAATCGACGTGTTTTTTTTTGGTATGAGACACATCATCATGTAAAAGTTTATCCTAGTCAAAAGTTTAGTTAAATTGTATTTTATTTTGATATATTCACAATTGAAGTGTGACTTTTTCGAAAAAGAATGTTTCCCAATTGATTCAATCATTTCTTAGAATGGAGTTCTCTCACCAAGTACATTTTGCCAATATGTCAGTGATTTTGTACTTCTGTGACATATTTTTTAACTATGTAGATTTGCGTTTGCGCATCCTATGAAATTTAATCCAAATTTATTTATCTTTGGCCAGCTTTGGATGCAACCTGAAATGAAGCAACTCAGCTCTGCATTCAGCAAGCTAAGGATGCTGTCCATACTTGGTATCTTTGTTGAATTTGACCTTATATGGACGACAGCCCTTCTTGAGGCAGCCCCTTTTGTTGAAATATTACAAGTTCAGGTGAGTTGTGTCGTTTCTGACTAAGAACGTTTTGCCAGCTTCAGTAATGAGTATGTTTTTCCCATTTTAAAATACTTTTATGATCTTCATAATCTCATATTCAAACTGTATGTTATGCTGTTTTTTTTTCATTCTGTACATTGAATTGCTGCTGAACCTGAAAATTTAAACTACAAGCCTATATCTATATAACTATTCCTAATGCAAATGGAGGTATATGACCATTTATGCGATATCGATGGCGAGGTCAGACTGCAGCGCTTCCCTGAGAGAAGGAGCCCTCAGTGGGAGATGGACTGCCGCGGCTCCAAGAACCTTCTACTGAGAGAGCTCCAAATTATTTGTTTTAAGCCGCTAAAGCAGCAGCTGGCATTCACAAGGGCTATGCTGGAGCGAGCACCCAATTTGCAGAAAATAATTTTGAGAGATGAGTCATGTGAGACATGTGATGACCTTGGGCAGCCGCCGCCCTGTTCTTCTGCAGAGCTTCTTTTCCCAGAGAGCAAGGATGAGCAGGAAAGGGTGGTCAGGCGAATTACAGATGGTGTGATGTTCTCAGGCCAAGTAATTTTTGATGATCGTAAGAAGCTGTAGATAGATACCTGCTTTCTGATGGCTTGCTATATTCAGAGGCAAATTGTTTTCCATTTTCAAAAAGTTGTCGAAAAAAATTTGAATGCTCACTGTAGCTGCAGATGGCTTGTTAATTTGTGTTGAACGATTGTTAATAAATGTATGCACGACGCAAGCCAATCCTCTGCTATTTTTATCTCTCTTCATAATTTGTGCCATGTATTGGACTTTCTTAACTCAATGATACTTCTAATAGTAGGTTCTGCCAGCGCCTTTAAAGCGAGAAGAAAGCGCCTTTAAACGTGGTGGTTGCTTTATTTATTTATAAAGCGAGAAGAAAGCTTGTTTCATTATTAAGTGGACTCTGCTATTTGTCCAGAACTCCAGATGATCTTCAGAAGATGGCTGCAGCTACTGATAAAACGAGCAAGTCAAGTTGATTTCGATGCTTTTATGTAGGCAACCACGTCTCGTACTTCATTCTTGCCACATACCAACTCAAGGATTTAGAACTGCGAGATACTACTATGAAAGAGTAAAATGTGCATTAAAGATTATTTTTCTTTACTGGACTGAACCTAGTGAATTTTCCACTTTCTACTGAAAAGTTGCTTTTAGTTGAACAACTCACATGCCATGTATTTTAGTTGGACACAATCTGTTTATTCCTAGTTTCATGTATTTTGTCCTGGTGCTGTTTATGTCAACCTTGCATTGTTCAAAAAAAAAAAAACTAAACATTGTAACTGTACCAGTTGTCATCACAGCCGACATTCGTACGTTTTCCATCCATTCAAGTTTCTTGTATCTTGTCCTAGACTCACGTAGTGCTGGAGCGCGGCCGCTGAGTCGCCGGCGTCGTCCTCCTGCACCGCCCGCCGGCCGCCGCACCGGCGCGACCGCCTGCCTGATCCTTCATGGCGCCGGACGTCGCCAACCTCGGCCGATCGCTACGACCGCGCGGAGTCGCAGTTGGAGAGTAGGGAGGAGGTACGGACGAGAACGCGACGGACCCGTGTTGTGCGGTGGCTTCAAGCTCGGCTCGTCCCTACATGTCACAGACAGCGAGCGGAACCAAAGGGAGAAAAGGGAAGCCGTAATACTGGGCCACGGTGTTTTTGTCGGCCCTGTTTGAAGCCCAAACGAACGAGAGGCTGGCCTGCTCTTTCGTCGCGTTCCGTTTAGTACCACCTCGCTTGCGGAGGGGGGACGCGCGGCCGAGGTAGCTATAAAACGAGGGGGAGGGCAACTTTGAAACTCATACCTTTCTCGGCCTTTTGGCTAAGATCAAGCGTAGTATCTGTTCTTATCAGTTTAATATCTGATATGTGGGTCATGTGCCCACAATGATATTAAATTTATTTTTTATGGAGGAGGGTCCACCACAGTGGCTTGCCATTGGGGCCCTCAAGTGTCGTCTGGGCGTTGCACTACAGCCCAGGCCGGCGCACCCCAACCAAATCAAAGTTTAAACATTCATGCCCCTTGAAACTGCATATAAATTTTCTTGGACAAACTCCTATGATCCTCCTCAAGTCACAACATGCTTTGAACAATCTGAAGTGCTCTTGGTTGGCCTCACATTTCGAACTTGATTGAGCAAGGACAAGAAGTGTCACACTGAAGGTAAGATCAGGTTACCATGTTTGTGTTTGCTTTAGTGTCAGTACCGCTTCTGTTGACAGGTTGTTGATTTTCTTGCTGTCTCGAGTCAAACTGGCCTACTCTGTTTATTTGGAACTTGTTTCAGCTGCTGATGGGGAAATTTACAACACCGGCATTCTGAACTTGTTGCAGCTTATGATGGAGCAAAGCTACGATTGAGAACGTTGGTGTATTAACTCTCATCCTTTTTAGTGGTTAATTGCGATCTGATGTGTTGAGCTGAGCTGAGCCATGTGATGTGTTTTGTTTCTTCAAGCATTTCCTTATCCATGTGATGTGTTGAGCTGAGCCACGACTGAGTAGTGCCCGTGCCCGCCCAACTTCACATAAACTTGTTTTCCTTTTTGTAGGTGAATGAGTACAGAACTAATGTGTCAGTAATGTTGAAGAACAGAGATCTGTACCATTTGCATTGCACGTAGATCTTGTTTTGTACTCCCTCCGTTCGGAATTACTTGTTTTGGAAATGGATGTATCTAGAACTAAAATACGTCTAGATATATCCATTTTCGCGACAAGTAATTCCGAACGGAGAGAGTACGTAGTTATACATTTTACACATGCATTCTTAGGAATAATGATAAGGATCAAAGCCATTAAATAAGATGTACTCCCTCCGTTCCCAAATATAAGTCTTTTTAGAGATTCCAACAAGTGACTACGTACGGAGCAAAATGAGTGAATCTACACTCTAAAATATATCTACATACATCCTATATTGTATTCCATTTAAAATGTCTAAAAAAATTTATATTTAGGAACGGAGGGAGTACAACGCTGTATCGCGAATGTGTGACCAGCGTCAGAGGATGCTATCATCTCCTTGTTTTCCTGACTATGCCTGTTATGTATGAATTCCTCACGTACATCATTTTCCCTGATCAGTCTTCTAGAGTTGGAGAATAGAGTAAGTGTTTTGAAGAAAGAACCATCAGTACCCACTGCAGCCATTGGTGGGCTATTCAAGCTTCTGAGCCATGACGGGAACTCGCAACCGAAAAGGACTTCTCTGTCGATGCTTCGAGGGATATCATTGGATACAAAAAATGTCTAAACTCTCATAAAGGACATATACGGTCGATTTGAGGGTGCGCGTTAAAGATTCCCTTGCAACCATATCATCATATATGTTATTTCCACCGTAGTTGCATTTAGCAAAACTTATTTACCTAGAAATCTAAATTGCAAAAATTAATGTATGTTTGCCCCGTTATAACATGTGAGCAATTATCTAGTAAGAGGATCTCCAAAGATGTGCATCAAAACAGACATATCAAATGTCCACCGACAGGTTCAGACGTGTCCACACTCCACAGGCAGCAGATAGGGGGCGGCTATCTGACCCGGTGCACCAAATGTTGTTCATCCAGATGGGCACCCCTTTGAGCTTCATCCAATAATGTGTCAACGTCAAGGGCTAGCCCTCCATCTTTTGGTAAATCGCAGATGTGTGCAGGCTATACAATGACGTGATCATCAAGTTGCAACATCGAGTGAATCAAAGAATTGACCGTGTAGAGCAACAACAAAACTTACGATCTTCATGATTTACATGCATGTTGGCCAACATGGCAACGTTTGAAATGATGTATCACTTGTGAAGTAGCGATTTCACATCCCGACCATGGATCCCATCCAAATTGTGGGGCGTGTACTACTTATGCTCGTGAAACTAAGAATGCACATGCTGGCAAAATATTATGCCCTTTTGCTTTATGCCTACAAACCCCACACTTGTGGCCCTTCACACGCCACAGACCAATAAATCTTCCCTCACCGAGTATCCCTTCCTCCTCAATCGTGCTTGCTTCATTTTAAGGAGGAAAAGGTAAAAAAAACTCAATGACTTTTTACTGAACACTTGCTAGCATGGTGTCCGCGATGGACGACATCGGCAGAAGGCAGACGATACCTGGGTTGCGGACGGATGCAAGGTGCAACGGTGGGTAAGTACAAGACGCCCGAGTGGAGCAACGGAGCTTCGGAAAGAACCGGGCGCTGGCCGGAGTGCTATAGACGCCACGACGGTCTGGTGGGTGCGGATAGGGGGAGAGGGTGCGGGAAAAGGGCTCCGGAAGGGGGGATTTGGATGGGCCGGGTGTGTCAGAGTCCGGTGTGGCAGCCGTCTGGACTCTCTCAAACCTCCCACACGCCTGTTTCCGGTTTGAAAAAAAATTCAAATGCATGTACTGGTCCGTAGACATTCGATACACTGCGTTGCATGTAAAAAGTGTCCGAATCATGTTGTCCGCACATTTTAGCAGCGTTTTGATGCACGGCCATGCCCTGGCCAACTAAAAGTTCCTGGGTCGGATCCACACACACAACTCTCGAAACAAGAAAGTTACACTAAAAAAAAAAGAAACAAGAAAGTTGAAACAGCACAACGAGGCCAGTGGATCTGTGGCCGCAAAAGAAATCACTATTATCTACACTGTACATTATCATCCGCCCCCAGCCAACGAAGGAGCTGACGCCGACGAGACGCTGTTATCCGCACAAGTTTCCATCGTCGACATCCGGCTCCGGTGCATTCTCTCGCCCTTGTCATTTCGCTTTCCAACTTGCGTGTACATACATGCGCGCGCTCACGCACGAGAGAGCCGTCAGTTCTTGGCTTCTTGCATGCCGCCGTTGACCGCCATGGCCCGGCGGCGGGTCCGGACGTGGGCTGCAGCCGTCGCCACGGGTGTGTTCGTCGTCGTCGTCGCTGCTGCTTCTGCTGCTGCGGCGGCGGGGGTCGAGGAGAAGCTGATGGTGGACATGACTCTCGTCCCAGGCGCCGCGTCGACGGGAGCAGGCAAGTCCACGTCCCCTTGAACATATCCTCTTTTCTCCTCCATCCGGTGGCATATTGTCTATGATGTGCATTTCCATTACGGAGTACCAATGGCGGCGCCGCGCGTCTGTGTTCCACTGCAGTGTGCCTCGACGGGAGCCCGCCGGCGTACCACCTCCACCAGGGCTCCGGCGCCGGCGCTCGCGGCTGGCTGCTCCAGTTCGAGGGCGGCGGTTGGTGCAACGACGCGCGGTCGTGCGCCCAGAGAGCCCGCATGTCACTAGGTTCGAGCAGCCTCATGAACAAGCTCGAGGTGTTCTCCGGATTGCTCAGCAACGATCCCGCCATGAACCCAGGTAAGGTACCTCGGCTCAATCCCTGAATTGTCTTTCAGTCAGCAACAAAGAAAACGAACACACACTTCAGAATTCTTCAGCTTCTTGCTTGCACCAAACAGTCACAATAATCCGGTAGGTAGCACTACCAACAACCAAGCTAGCTAGTTAGGTCCATGGTGAATTCAAGCTAACGGTCCTGCAAGGATTAATTGTTAGCATACATCTGCATCAGGTTTTTCAGGCCACTTGCAAGGTCCAAAAATTAAAAGTTCATCAAGTCTCGTCATTATTAGAATTTTTTTTCTGACACGGCATTGGCCAACAATTCAAGCAGATTTTTACAATTGGAATAGAGTGAAAATTCGATACTGCGATGGCGGCTCCTTTGCGGGCGATTCAGAGTTCAGAAATGGTGTAAGTATGCTTGCATTATTTCCTGCTGCTGCATGCGTTCAACAGAAGTTTGCTGCTCAGTGCTTGCCTCTACATATGCAGTCTTCAGTCATCTACATGAGAGGCCAGAGGATATGGGATGCAATCATCACCGATCTGTTCCTGAAAGGCCTTGCGAAAGCCGAAAAGGTTCATCACATCTCATCATTCACAACCTATATATATAATATACCTTCTGCATATTTGTTTTACTGCTCTCAGGCTAGACATCAATTAAGTCGGCCATGGTTTTGAGCAAGTTCTGAATCCTTCATCAGGTGCTGCTCTCAGGCTGCTCAGCAGGAGGTCTAGCTACGTTCTTCCACTGCGACGACCTCGAGGAGCGTCTCCGAGGTGTAGCCACGGTGAAATGCATGAGCGATGCAGGGTTTTTCCTTGATGTGTAAGTTGGAGCAAATCAAGCAAGAAAAAAAAATACTTCTGAAATGTTGACTCTTTTTTCTCAAATGTGTTGAAAGGGCTTAGCGTCATTTCGCAGGGACGATATTTCCGGCCACAGCACCGTCAGGTCTTTCTTTAACGGGGTAGTCGATTTCCAGGTCCTTTTCACTAGCAAAATCCCTCTTCCGGTCTTCCCACAGTAAATTGGAAATATCTCTACGATGCCTTGGACCTTCTTGTTTTGAAATACTTCTTGCAATTTTTCAACTTTAATCTAGGGGGTTCAGAAGAATTTGAACAAAAACTGTTCGGATTCGACGGTAAAATCTTATCAGGTGAGGACTCTTTGGATTCCTATACTCTTCCTTGCTGGTAGAACCGAACCGCATTTTTACACCGCGCTTGTGCTAAACCATGCATAACTTCCCACCGTTTGTGTGCAGTGCTTTTTCCCGCAATATGCGCTTCGGAGCATGAGAGCCCCCTATTTCATCTTGAATTCAGCTTACGACGTATATCAGGTAAAACAAGACATGATACTACCTTACACATTTTTTTCAGCATCCGGTCACTAGTAACTACACATGCTTAACATTTTTTGGACAGTTTTTTCAAAATTTTGTGCCTCCTTCGTCTGATCCTAGAGGTCAATGGAGTCGCTGCAAGGCGGCCCTTAGCGCATGCAGCTCATCCCAAATTGCAACTCTCCAAGGTTACATTTTTGTGCTTTATACGGGTCTGTGAAATGTACATTAAACCAACGAGCGCAAGGGTCTTGATTTAGTTATTGCTTTAACTCTTAAGGCAATTCAACCAATTTGTTGTCCTACATAAATATTCTCTTAAAAGAAGATCCTTGATTTAAGTTGCTGCCTTGAGGACATTAAACCAACGAGCGCAAGGGTCTTGATTTAGTTATTGCTTTAACTCTTAAGGCAATTCAACCAATTTGTTGTCCTACATAAATATTCTCTTAAAAGAAGATCCTTGATTTAAGTTGCTGCCTTGAGGACATTTCTGAACTCATCTCCAGGCCTGAGAAGCGCAATGTTAATGGCTCTGAAACCGTTCGAAGGCGAATCGAAGGTGGGGATGTTCATCAATTCTTGCTTTTCACATTGCCAGAGCGAGTCTCAGGACACATGGTTTGCACCAAATTCCCCAAGACTACATGACAAGGTAGTACTAATAATTATTTACTCCCGTAAGAATAAGCTGTACTTGTTTGCACTAAAATCTTTTTGTTTCAGGCAATTGCGAAGCTTGTTGGTGATTGGTACTTTGAAAGGGGTGCCGCCCAAGAAGTTGACTGCCCCTATCCTTGTGACTCGACTTGTCACAACATTATACCATCTAACTAGGTTAGGCCACTGAGTTTTAGGGCGTCAAAACCTGTCACCGTTGATGGTGCCGACAGTCTAGCTTCGGCTTCTTGGCTTGCTCTTCTCCGTAGTCGAGCTTGCGCTCCAAGACATGGCTGGCGATGGAATTTTGCCATGAAAACATGTGTTCTCCCCCTGAAAGAAAGGAAAAGTTGTTTCATGAGACAAGGTAGAGATCAGAATGCCAGGAAATGTGCAGAAGGCCACCTATATAAGGGCTATCCGCTAATTACAACTCTAGTTATTATAGCCTAATTTTATTCAACAAAAAAAATTTAACAGTACAAAACTGTCTGGAGACCGCCTGGCTTTGTCTTAGATACATGGAAAGAAAAAGAAAAACGAAAGGAATAAAGATGCTTTCATTGAGAGTTGAACTCAAGACCTCCCCGCTTACTAAACGGGTGCTCTAACCAACTGAGCTATGAAAGCTTTTCGCATAGAAATAATTATTTATTTACATGGACTGTATCGTCTTTGATAGATCTAATTACATCAATTTTGTGTTGAGAATGTTGAGACTTTAGAAAATTTGATTCAAGTCAAAACCCGTCACCGTTGATGGGTGCCGACAATCTAGCTTCGGTTTCTTGGCTTGCTTCTCCGTAGTCGAGCTTGTGCTCCAAGACATGGCTGACGATGGAATTTTGCCATTGAAACATGTGTTGTCCCCCTAAAAAAAGGAAAAAGTTGTTTCATCAAACAAGGTAGAGATCAGAATGGCAGGAAATGTGCAGGGGCTATCCGCTAATTACAACTCTAGTTGTAGCCTAATTTATTCAACAAAATTTTAACAGTTTGTCGTTGATACATGAGAAGAACAACAAATTTTTAACAGTTTGTCTTTGATACATGAGAAGAAAAAGGAAAAGTAAGAAAAACAGTTTGTCGTTGATACATGAGAAGAACAACAAATTTTTAACAGTTTGTCTTTGATACATGAGAAGAAAAAGGAAAAGTAAGAAAAAGAAATTGCTTTCATTGAGAGTTGAACTCAAGACCTCCCGCTTACTAAACGGGTGCTCTAACCAACTGAGCTATGAAAGCTTTTGATATAAAATTAATTATTTACTTACATGGCCTATAACGTGTTTGCTAGATCTAATTATATCAATTTGGCATTGAGAATGTTGAGGCTTTAGAAAAATTGATTCAAGTCGAAACTAATATGCGAAGTAAAAAAGAAACGGGGGGAGTGCATTCTAAGAGCTTGAGGTAGACAACATCATCGAAAGTTGTAGGTAGGGGACTAAGGGTCACCAACTTACCATTGATGTTCCACTCATGGACAAGGGACTAAATCTGAAATAAACTCAAACATTACTCCTCCTCATGGATATGTCATAAATCACCAAAAACAAATTAGGGGAATCTAAGAGACGCACTTTCAGTTACTTTGGCGACTTTTGGAAGTCGGAACGAGTCCTTGGTTCTGGCCATGCTAGGGAGGGAGAGAATCAAAATCAACACAATCAAGTAGGCTTTGATTGGGGCATTTGTAGAAGGTGTAGGATTTTCAAACAAGAGGAACGGACGACGGTCCTTAGCCTGGCATCATGAACACCTCACCAACGGCGACATCCACCTGTGGGCTGAGATGATTTGAGATATTGGAACAAGTAGTGCACACGTTTGGTACAATGCATTGATGAAGCCATTTGCGTACAAACTGCAAAGGCCAAATTTTCACGGAGAAAAAAAAAGAAAAAAATGGAATTGCTTTCATTGAGAGTTGAACTCAAGACACCTCACCAACGGCGACATCCACCTGTGGGCTGAGATGATTTGAGATCTTGGAGCAAGTAGTGCACACGTTTGGTACAATGCATTGATGAAGCCACTTGCGTACAAACTGCAAAGGCCAAATTTTCACGGAGGAAAAAAAAGAAAAAAAATGGAATTGCTTTCATTGAGAGTTGAACTTAAATATGCGAAGTAAAAAAGAAACGGGGGGAGTGCATTCTAAGAGCTTGAGGTAGACAACATCATCGAAAGTTGTAGGTAGGGGACTAAGGGTCACCAACTTACCATTGATGTTCCACTCATGGACAAGGGACTAAATCTGAAATAAACTCAAACATTACTCCTCCTCATGGATATGTCATAAATCACCAAAAACAAATTAGGGGAATCTAAGAGACGCACTTTCAGTTACTTTGGCGACTTTTGGAAGTCGGAACGAGTCCTTGGTTCTGGCCATGCTAGGGAGGGAGAGAATCAAAATCAACACAATCAAGTAGGCTTTGATTGGGGCATTTGTAGAAGGTGTAGGATTTTCAAACAAGAGGAACGGACGACGGTCCTTAGCCTGGCATCATGAACACCTCACCAACGGCGACATCCACCTGTGGGCTGAGATGATTTGAGATATTGGAACAAGTAGTGCACACGTTTGGTACAATGCATTGATGAAGCCATTTGCGTACAAACTGCAAAGGCCAAATTTTCACGGAGAAAAAAAAAGAAAAAAATGGAATTGCTTTCATTGAGAGTTGAACTCAAGACACCTCACCAACGGCGACATCCACCTGTGGGCTGAGATGATTTGAGATCTTGGAGCAAGTAGTGCACACGTTTGGTACAATGCATTGATGAAGCCACTTGCGTACAAACTGCAAAGGCCAAATTTTCACGGAGGAAAAAAAAGAAAAAAAATGGAATTGCTTTCATTGAGAGTTGAACTTAAGACCTCCCGCTTACTAAACGGGTGCTCTAACCAACTGAGCTATGAAAGCTTTTGCTGTGGAATTAATTATTGGCTTATACATCAAAGTAAGTTGTGTTCGTCACCGGTCTTTTTCCGAATTTTGTTTCATGACTAAAGCCAGATAACTCTATGGGAAACTCTTTTAAAAATACAGTAAAACTCTGCTGTGCGCACTACTTCTAAGATCTCAAATCATCTTGGCCTTATGACGATCTTATGACTGCGTTGCCAAGTTGTTTATTTTCCTTATGCAAAATGTGAACTGTGTTAACTGTTAAGTATGCCGTAAAATCGCTCAACCACAAGGTAATCAGATGGCTGTTTATTTTCTGTCAACTGTGTTTACTCTTGCATTGTGCTCAGTAATCCATAACTGATACTCCCTCCGTTCGGAATTACTCGTCCAAGAAATGAATGTATCTAGATGTATTTTAATTGTAAGAAATGAATGTACCTAGATGTATTTTAGTTGTAGATACATCCATTTTTATTCATTTTTATAACAAGTAATTTCGAACGGAGGGAGTATAATATAAGAACGTTATTGACATTAGTGTAGTATCAAAAACGTTCTTATATTATGGGACAAAGGGAGTAATACGTACTCCCTCCATCCGAAAAAAATTGTCCCAAGTTTGTCCTTCAAGTGGATGTATTTAGTACTAACTTGGTGTTGAATACATTCAACTTGTCCCAAGTTTGTCCTTTAAATGGATGTAGCACTAACTTGATGTTAGATACATTCATTTGAGGGACAAGCTTTTTGGGATGGAGGGAGTACTACACTCGGCTTCACATTTATGAACGGGCAATCTTAGTCCAGACCAGTTCATAGCCATGGTTGGTTAATCATCATTCATAACAAACGCAAACACAACATATTGACAGGAAAATAAACTCCACAACCAGTATATTGTTCACGATGCCATCAGAGTCAAAAATATTTGAATAATCGCAAAAACATGTCGTAAACCTTTACCCTGGAGCATGCTAGTACAACAGATGGAGCACAGGCACAAAAACATGGCGCCTTGCTTTCAGGTTATGATACAGGTTTGCTTATTTATCGGCTAGTCGAGCAAAACAGGGGAAATGGCAGACCCAATTTAATGGCAAGAGCAAATCAACGGTAAAGGGCCTCAGACTTCAGGTTCTCGGCAATCTCGGTCTCCCAGCGGTCGCCGTTCTCGAGCAGTTTCTCCTTGTCGTACAGCAGCTCCTGCACCATGGCAGAGAATGTTGTGTGTTATGATTCCCAGGGAATGTGTGGAAATAACATCATATGATAGAATCAGCTAGTTCAGTTTACCTCGTGAGTTTCAGTAGAGAACTCAAAGTTAGGGCCTTCGACAATAGCATCGACAGGGCAAGCTTCCTGGCAGAACCCGCAGTAGATGCATTTGGTCATGTCAATATCGTATCTGCAAGACAAAATAAAATATGAATCGTCAGAATGGAGCTTGATTGCAGATTAAGAGCAGTAGATCATCAACGTGGCTTATTTAACAGTTAACACGGTTCACAGAAAATAAACAGCCATTCGATTACCTTGTGGTTCGGCGACTGCCATCTTCACGTTCTTCTGCCTCAATAGTAATTGCCTGGGCTGGGCATATCTGACCACATGTGAAGCCATGTGAGAAAAGGCATACTTATGCATCAATAACTACCACTTCAACTAGTATGAGAAACATCCAACATTCAAGCATCTTAAGCCAATCACACAGTTTTGCACTACTATACATGAGAATTTGCAGTAAGTTTTGAAACTAATCAAAGGCCAAGACTTCAATAACTAAGATTGGTGAGAGTGTTACAGACTTACACGGTACAGCAAGCTACTTCCAGAAAACTATCAGTGTTCAACAAAGTTTATGGTAAATCTAGCAAGGTAGTAGTGGACACATGGTGCCATGGGGGGCTCATGAATTTAACCTTTGTGCGTTCAATTGCAAAATATTATTAAATCTAGATACGATGCTTCTTCAAGAATTTCTTAAACCCCATACGTGCACCAGTTCCATACACCATACTAGATTGAAGAAGCATGTGGCCTAAGAAATTTGAGCTGCAAATATTTTTCTAAAAAAAAGCACCAATAAGCAGAAAGCTGCAATGCTCTTGCTGCCAGTGATCCAGAGCTCAAAGTTCTAACTGCTAACACCCTACACAATCTTACTGACACAAGAGGTTTGCACCATCAGTGTTTCAACCCAGGAGTTGTGGACTCTTCAGGACAGATTCCTAGTCAGTAACCAGCAATTTTCTTGGTGTTTGACATGTCCGTTACCCTCAAAGAATGACCGACAACTGTCTGATTCACGGCCATAATTATGCCATCAATTGTACTTCAAATTGCAATTTAGATTTTAAATTAAATGTTTACAGGCCACGATTTGTTCTCCTTGTACCCATGGGAAAAAGTGATCAATCCCAGGAACTGAAACCCTGCATACAATGGCCAGACTATTTTGAATACTCACAGAACATCAATCTTAATGCTTTACTCCATAAGCACTAACAACTAGAAGGTCTACCGCCAACAAGAACAAAACCATCATGTATTGTAAATAACTTCAAGCAAGTAAGGGATCAAACTTTTCTTAAAAACTTTAATCAATTTCAGTCAGGTATACTTGAAAGGAAACCAATTTTGCAAAGTAAATAATGGAAAAGAGAAGATGACCCTAAGAACTCACAATTCAATACGGAAAACATGGTATCACTGTTATAACATAGCATGGAGTAGTATTACTGGTGCAAACATCAAATTTTCATATAAGCATGGCCTGCTATTACTATGGAGTATGGACCATTTATATCTCAATTTCATTCGGCAGAAGATAAATTCATATGGTTTGCTAACTAATCCACTATTATTGCAAGATTTAAGATAACACAACTTACAGCTTCACATAGTTTACAGGCAATGCATCGCTCTTCCCCAGTATCATAACGCCTGAGAGCATGCTCACCTCGGAAACGGGGGCTCAAAGGGCCCTTCTCAAATGGATAGTTAATCTACAAGGAGTCAAGATAAAAGAACAGTCAACAGAAGCAAGCACGACAATAAGACTAATAGCATGTGTGAAATTCGCCACTTAACTGTAACTTTCCTCTCGAAGAAGTACTTGAGCGTCAGCATCAAACCACGGACCATTTCAGTCAAAAACAATGTATTGATACTCCTTTCAAACACTGAAGAAAGAGCATTAAAATGAGAGGTGAAGCAGTATCCTAACAGCAACAAGGAAAATAGCCAACAGACAATTGTATGCCCATATAAAAAACATATACTCACCAGCACTCCAATCTTTGGCGAGCTCTTTCGCAAGCTGTTCTTTCTCCTCGTCCTCTGATCATTAAAGAGGGCAGCACTTTCAGAGAACAGTAGCATCGCACAAATTTAAATTCAATATGCAACTATGCAAACACAAATCATAGCATGGAATTAGTGTTTGAAAGAATTAGGCCAATTAAAATTTGATACTATGGTCCATCATCATCAGCAAATGGCTTTTAGTTGTAAAGAACAGGTTCTCCTAAAACCAACCGGATGCAGCGTGGCACAATTTTTGAGCATTTCATATACGGTGTCAGGCAACAGTGTGCAACTAATTAATACTCCCTCCGTTCCAAAATAGATGACTCAGCTTTGCACTAACTTTAGTATAAAGTTAGTGCAAAGTTGAGATCATCTATTTTGGAACGGAGGGAGTATAACCGAAGATCTGTTCCAAAGAGTTTCAAGTGCAACCCTAATTCCTCGCTCACACGCTACCGTATGCACCACAGGACATAGAAAATCAATCACTTTGAACACACGGAATGCGTTGAAATCATAGGACAGAACCGACGAAGCCCGAACCGCATTTGATAAGTAATAACAATACCGAACAGCTCAGTAAGAAGAGGGGGAGAGGGCGGAGACCTTTGAACCTCTTGGGCGCCCCCGCGTCCATGTAGGTCCGGAGGTGGCCCTGCATCGCCGTCGCGGACGGGCCGAGACGCGCCTGAAACACGGGCAAACCACGGAATCAGACGGACGACAACGCGAACAGGAGCGCGGAGCGGCATGGCTCGATCTGGAAGCCGGAGGGCGGACGGCGTAGATCTAGGAGGGCGACGGCAGGCAGGGGAGGCGGGGCAGGGGAGGGTTAGAAGGGTCGCTCACCGTCTGCCTAGCGCGGAGGGCCAGGGCTGCCTGCCGGGCTAGGAGCGCCGCCATGGTGGCGTCGTCGGCGACGAGGAGGCGGTGGGTTCGGATCGAAAAGGGGGGTTGAGGTGGGCTGTGCACTGCGGTTAGTGGCTGGGGGGATGTCCGGGTGTGGAGAAAGAGGAACTTGCAGCTGGGCTGGGCTGGGCTGGGAAGTGCAGCACTGCCCAGACAGGGCCTTCTGTGTGTTCAAGGCACTACGTACAGAGAACGTCTCCTAAAAAAAGTACCTTCAAAAAAAAGTCTCCTAAAAAAAGTACGGAAAATACGAAGAACATTAGATGTAACAGAAATTACAACCAGGTCGATGTTAAAAATAAAGAAATTACAACCAGGTCTATGGACCACATAGCTACGACTATACACACTGGAGCGAGCGGAAGACGCACCACCATCATCACTCCTCCCTCACCGAAGTCAGGCAAACCTTGTTGCTCGCAAAAGAGGATTCACATGCTAGAGCAAACATAATTGCTATTCATAATAAAGAAATTTGCTACACGTGTCCATTAATTGTCATGCTACAGCAGAAAAGTGTCGTGTTACAACAGAGAAAAATACCATACTAGAAGAGAAGAGAAAAAAAAATGCCAAGACAAACCCACTGTCATATAGACCCTACAAAAAGATTAACCCATAGGCATATAGGGAACTCAACTTCAATGCTACAACCAGCAGCTCGAGTACCACGATTTCTCACGGGAACAACAAAGGAGGAAGGGAGTTTGGAGCGGCCGAAGGAGATGTCCAAATCATGCAGTTGGGGTGCATTTGGTAGGTTGAATATACCCTAACCAGGCACCGGGGATGCAATTTTGGCTGTTTGGATGCTTGGCTTGCATGGAATCTTGACCCATACGAAACTTAAAGCACCTCTGGCATGGCTATGAAGGATTGCTCGAATCGACTATTTCCAGTGAGTCGGGCCCGAGCGATGCAAGCGAGCACACATGGGTGAAGGTGGCTGCATGTGCGGGGACATGCGGGAGACAACGTTGGTTCCCGAAGCCGCAGCATAAATCCCCTCATCCTTCTCTCACCACTCACTCCAGCCTCTCTCCATTCTCTCACTAGCGATGGCGATCACATGATCTGGGTGGCATCGACCACCGGCTTCACCACCCCTCAACCAAGCGTTCATCAATGGCGATAAGCCCTTTGTCCCTTGTGAAAGATCGATGTAGGCATCGATTACACTTCGCACATTCAATTTAGGCATGGATTATACTATTTGTTCATGGGATTTAGGCATCGATTGAAGTTCTAGGCTTCGATGTGGGATCAAACAAAGCGTATCCGATTAGGGATTTGAGGAATGTGAATGGGATTTCGAAGGATTTTCATTAACAGGGGGTTAAATCGACCACAATCCACTCTTATGTCCATTCAAATCCAATGCAATTGAGCAAGAGCTATAGCCTAGGCATGATGAGCGTAGAGGCGCGATGAGCGACATGTAGGTTAATGCTTGTACTCGTCGACTTCTAGCGGATCGTGGAGTAGCTACGCTCAGGAACCATGGCCACCATCTTGACCCCCACCACCTTCTCGTCATCATTGTCGTCCCGGTAAGTAGGAGCTACGACAAACTTGTATTTGTCCTATCTAGCTCTCTGACATGGATCAGCTGACCATGCCTCCTCCATCGCCCATAGTAGTATGTTCACTGACATATCACCTTTGTCTGGGTCAGGCTATATCGCCTTCTTCTCCATCTCTGTTGCATTCAAGAGCACAACTCTTGCCTCCTTGACCATCTCGTCCACGATCTTGAACCAAGCAAACACTTCCATCATCTTCACAAAATTCCTATGGTCACCAAGCAAGCACCTGAGGATGAGTGTCGTACATGCATGGTCAGTAGGGTAGGGGTTCATGGAGCTGGAGCGGTGGTGAGAGAGAGATAGCTCAGGAATTGGAGATGGTAGAAGACTGGGAGAGAGACATAGAGATGGGTGAAGTGGATTGCGATGGTAGATAAATGGGGGCTTTGTAGGTTGAAGCGATAGGTAGATGGCATGAATGAATGTTGAAGTTCGGTTGTCATAAGTGCGGTCTAACGATGCATCGGCTGCACGGATGAACAAAGGTTGAATATGAAGTGTAGTAGATTTTCAGCATACCTCTACCATTGATCTTGTTCATATGTGTATTACATTTTGATCAGCGTCTAAGGTACCTCTATTGGCCTCTTGTTCATTTTTTCAACACAAAATGACAAGCTCATCCTTGGCAACTCCTCGAAGGTTAACGAGGTTCCATCGGCCAACTTCGAGAATGGCAAGGCAGTGCTAGAGGTCAGTAGAGCCTCCAACAAGAGGCCATGTAACTATGGACATTTCCATGAGTACTCTGGGCCGATGCACTTCTGCAAGGTCATTCTTGCTCCCTGGGTTGAGTTGAAAGCACAAGTGCTCCTTGGGTGATTTTGGTAATTAATGTCAACACATCTTCCGTTGGACTAATTGTTTTATCAAGTATATTTCAGATAAGTTCAACAATGGAGTGGCAAGGACAAGAGGGTGTGTAACCCTTTAGAATGATAAGGACAAGGATTGGCAAAAGCTGACTCTACATTTTTGGTTAAGTGATCCAAGATCACATTGAGTCCATAGGAAAGCCAATAGTATTAAAAGGGGATGAGGTGTTGCTTAATGATCTTGTTGCTCAAGTGCTTAGTGATATTGCTCCAAAACCCACAACCACTTTCTCCATCCAAATATGTCCAAAACCTAATTCCCAACTCGGCCCCACCAATATTTCCTATCCAGAGCCACCGAGTTCATCTTGACATAGCCACTGCCAAAACCCTAACGATTCGGTCATACTGATACGGATCTCGGTATCGCCGAGATGGCCTTGCCAGCGCTCTGTGAGTTGTTAAAATCATTTTGATCTCACCAAGAAGTTGCAATCGGTCTCAGTGAGTTGCCTTAACTGATTCTCTGTTGCTCATTGCATTCACTTCGGTGCCACCAAGATGATGCAATCAGTGCCACTGAGATGAAGTTTGCCCTAAGCCCTAGCACATCAGTCCCACCGAGTTGTTCCCATCAGGCCCACCGATATTCCTAACGTTCATATTTTTGTACAGATCGGTGCCACCGAGTTTTCTGATTGGTGCCACCAAGATGGGTAAAAAGTGTGTAACGGTTAGATTATGTGTGGAGGCTATATATACCCCTCCACCCCTCTTCTCATAAGAGAGAGCCACCATAACATGCCTACACTTCCACCATTTATTTTTTGAGAGAAAACCACCTACTCATGTGTTTAAGAGATTCCATTCCTACCATTTGAACCTTAATTTCTAGCCTTCCCCAAGTTGCTTTCCACTCAAATCCTTCTTCCACCATAGCCAAATTTGTGAGAGAGAGTTGAGTGTTCGGGAGACTATCATTTGAAGCACAAGAGCAAGGAGTTCGTCATCAACACACCATCTATTACCTTTTGGAGAGTGGTGTCTCCTAGATTGGTTAGATGTCGCTTGGGAGCCTTCGACAAGATGTGGAGTTGAACCAAGAAGTTTGTAAAGGCAAGGAGATTGCCTACTTCGTGAAGATCTACCTAAGTAAGACAAGTCCTTCATGGGCGATAGCCATGGTGGATAGACAAGGTTTCTTCTTCGTGGCCCCTTCGTGGATGGGGCCCTCCATGGACTCGCGCAACTGTTACTATTCATGGGTTGAAGTCTCCATTAACATGGATGTATGATAGCATCACCTATCAGAGCCACGCCAAAAATTCTCCGTATCTCCATTGCGTTTGCACACTCCAATCCCATCCCTTTACATTCTTGCAAATTGCATGCTTTACTCTTTCCGCTGCCAATACTCTTGGCATGCTTGCTTGAGATGTATTGTGTGCCCTTTAACATGTGTTAAACTCAACCTTAACTTGAAAAAACTAAAAACTGCCACTTTTACTTGTTAAGGGTCTAATCCCCCTCTAAACCCTCTTCTCGATCCTTTCAATTGGTATCAGAGCTTTGGTCTCCATTGTTTTGGTTTAATCGCCATTGGAGGAAGATGAACGAGTTTACGCTCGGGAGTCTTAGACATAGAGTGCCTATTCTTGATGGGGAGTTTTATAGTTCTTGGAACAAAATGAGATTCTTGGGATTTTCAATGAATATAATTTGAGCAATTATATTCTTAGCCCTTACATGCCTCCTATTGATCCTTTGAATCCTACCCCCGATGAATATCTTGACATGGTTCACAATCTTAGGACTATTAATCTTATCGTTAGAGGATTGCCTAGAAATATACTTATTTTCTTGCAAAACTTTGAATGCACATGTACTATATGAAATTATCTTGAGGAACGCTTTCCAAATTACTCTTTGGAAAATCTTAATGGACTACTTGAAAAATCCATTGCTTTTCATAAGATTAAGCATAGTGATCCCAAGTTTGGTGAATGTCTATTTGAGCTCCATGATCTCATGTGTTCCAAGGGTGATGTTGGAATCAATAGTAGCATCATCTCAGAGACAATTAGAATTCATAAACTTGAACATTGTCATGGTCATAAATCTAATGAATCACTCGACCTAGGTGATGATCATATATGTGATGATGATGATGACATTGAGCACGGTTATTATGATGAAGATGGAGAAAGTGATATTGACTATGAGAAATCTTAGTATCATGGCAAATCGTCGTGATTATATGGTCGGAGGACAAGAGTGGATTCTTGATACGTCTCCAACAAAATTCCCTGGTTCCACAGGAAGCTTCTATGCAGCACACTTTGACAAATGATCAGCTATACTGTTTTCCGCACGGGGTACATGCTCTGTTTGTAATCCGTCAAAGTGCCCCTCCAATCTTCTCACTTCCTTGACGTATGCCTCCATTAATGGACTTTGATAATCCTTGTTAGCTTGCCTCACCACCAACTGTGAGTCTCCTCGAATGATCAGCTTCTTAATTCCCAATTCTACTGCAATTCTGAGCCCGGCAAGGAGCCCTTCATACTCTATTGTATTGTTGGTAGCTTCTTCCCGCGCAAAATGCATCTGGACGTTGTACTTCAAGTGCTCCCTGGAGGGGGCAACAAGAAGCACGCCAGCCCCCGCCCCTTGTAGGGAAAAGGCACCATCAAAATACATAATCCATTCTTGGGGTGATTTCTTGCCGGGGACAACTTTCTCTGTCACTTCCTCATCAGGGGGTGGCGTCCATTCTACAATAAACTCTGCCAACGCCCTGCTCTAGATAGTTGATGTGCTCTCAAACCTCAGATCAAAGCTGGATAGATCCAAAGCCCACTCCACTATTCTGCCGGTAGCCTCTGGGTTTTGGAGTATCCGCTGCAACGGGAAACGAGTAAGAACCGTGATCTCATGGGCTTGGAAGTAATGGCGTAGTTTCCTTGAGGCCATGATGAGGCCAAAGATCAACTTTTGCACGCCAGAGTACCTCGACCTAGCCCCCTGTAATAAGGAGTTGACGAAGTACACTAGACACTGCACCACTTTCTTCCTTGCCACGTCCTTGGGGTTGCCATTGTTGTCATGCTTGCTGCCGTTCTGATCCTCATCTGGCCCCGCCGGCCTCTGCTTACTCTCTTTCTCATCCACTTCTCGCTGTGCTACCAAGGCTACACTGACCACTTGGTTTGTTGCCGCCAAGTATAGCAATAACGGCTCCTGGGATTTGGGTGCGACCAAGGTAGGCACAGAGGACAGGTACATCTTTAGACCTTGCAAAGCTGCATCCGCTTCAGGGGTCCACTTCATGGGACTCGCCTTCTTCAAAATCTTGAAGAACGGCAGGGCATGCTCGACAAACTTGGAGATGAATCTGCTTAGCGCGGCAACCCATCTCGTCAGGCGCCTGACATCCTTGACTGTCCTTTTTTAGGGGTCCTTGGCATCCTTGACCGTCCTTGGCACTTGGATCTGCTCGTTGACCTTGATCTTGTCGGGATTGGCTTCGATCCCCCTGTGGGACACAAAGTATCCAAGTAGCTTGCCGAATGGGACGCCAAACACACATTTCTCTGGGTTTAGCTTCAGGTTGATCTTGCGCAGATTTGCAAACATCTCCTCCAAATCCTGAATATCTTCAGGTTGATCTTATGCAGATTTGCAAACGTCTCCTCCAAATCCTGAATAAGAGTTGCTCTGTCCTTGGTTTTGACCATAGTCTCATCCATATAAGCCTCAATATTTCTGTCGGATTTAGGGATCCGCAAACCCGTGAGAGGTTCAAACTCTGGGGTGCGTGCGGAGATCTCTTCCTACCCAGCCTGCCTACTCGCGATTCTCCTAAGCCTAGCGCGTCGGGATCAAAGAGACACAAAGACACAGAGGTTTATACTAGTTCGGGCCACCATTGTGGTGTAATACCCTAATCCAGTGTGGTGCGGTGGATTGCCTTGTAGGTTGCGGATGAACTAGTACAATGATGAACTAGCCTCAGGAGGTGAGGTGTTCTTGAGCTCGAGAGAGCTGGTGTGGTGGAATGGCTAGTGTCTGAATCAGATGCCCTTCTATGGTGGTGGCTAGTCCTATTTATAGTGGCCTTGGTCCTCTTCCCAAATATGAGTGGGAAGGGATCCCACAACGACCGGTTTTGGAAGGGGACAAGTAGTACAGTCTATCCTGACAAAAGTAGTCTTCGCCTGCAAAAAGCCTCTAGTCGTGACACTGCAGTGGGCTCGTCAATGACCTCTGTCCTGCCGTCCTGGCGGTCTTGGTCTCGTTGCACTAGAATGGAAACCTTTGGGTGATTCCTCGGGACTCTGCGCCTGTCGCTTGCCTCCTTTGCACCGAAGTGGAAACCTGCGCTCTGCGCCCACCTGGCCCCGCCTGGCCTTGGTCGTCATGGCTCACGTCAGCTGATCCTTGTGAGGTACTTGCATAGAACCCTCCGCCCCTCAGGAGCCAGCCTGAGGAGGCCGATTCCTTCGAGGGTCTTGGCGTCGTTTGCCTCGCGAGGGTCTTGCGGTGTTGGTGTTGAAGCTGGGCCGTACCAGGCCATCGATGGAGCCACGTGGTGGGCCGCAGTCAGGCAGGGCTGGGTGCCCCCGAATCCAGGACGCCAACAGTAGCCCCCGGGCCCAAGGCGCGCTTGGACTTGGCTTCCAGGCGAAGCCAAAGGGCAAGTGTGGAGCGCCACGGGCCCTAACCGCCTGGGCCTTGATGACGCGTGGCGATTGATGGGACGTGGGCGACTCCGCTTCCCCATGCTGCCTCGGCAACTGTTTTCATCTGACAAAAGGGGGTGCCACCTTCCGCCAGGCTTTCATTGCCCCTTCTTCGTCTTCCTCCAGATCCCCTTCTTCTTGGCGAAAGAACTCACCCGATCTGCCGATTCTCCTTCAAATCTCCTACTCTATGGCCGCTAAGAAAACTACGGCTTCCGCCTCAGCTGCCGGGCCCACCTGGTACGAGCCTGTGCCGTTGCCGCCCTGTGTGGCCGGGGACAAGCTCTAGACTGCGCTCCTCCAGACGGTGAGCGACGATAATGAGTGGAAGGAGACGGCGCTCCGGGTCGCTACCGCTGTGCTGGAGCCCGCGAGCAACACCTTCTTCCCCTTCTTCTTGCACATCGTCTACTCGGGGTTGGTGCCCCCATTCTCCCGCTTCTTCTTCGCCGTTCTTCACCACTATGACCTCCACACACTCCACATCCATGCCAACTCCATCCTCCTCCTGTCCATTTTCGCCTTCTACTGCGAGGCGTTCATGGGGGTGATGCCCTCCGTCGCCCTGCTTCGCCACATCTTCTTCCTACGCATGACTGGCGCCAATCCAGTCGGGTGCATCAGCTTCGTCGCGGCGTAGGGTGGTAACGCAATCTCCCGTGCCGGGAAGAAGGTGGAGGATGTCGTGAAGAAGTGGGTCTTGATGGATGCCAAGTGCTCCCAGAGCTCACTGGAGCTGCTGACCGCATTCCTCGTCTCCGAGAAAGTGTGGCGCTCCAAAGAAGATCCTCGATCCTTTCCTAACGAAGTTGGTGAAGAGGATGGAGAAGGACCTGAAGAGCGAGAAGCTGACAGGGGTCATGTTCATCAAGGAGTTCCTGAGGCAGCGCTTTGCGCCGCTCCAAGACCACTCCCGCCCTTTGTGGAAGCTTGGTGGAGATGACGACATGATCCGCCTGCGCCAAGACACCCTTCCTGAGGAGGAGCTAAGCAAGGTGCTGCTCTACCTGACGGGGAAGGACCCGAGCGATCCCCCAGAAGATTGGCTTCCGCTGTACTACCGGGATGACGGCGAGGAGGTTGTCGCGGCCATGCCAGTCTTCGACGAGTTTGGGCTTGTGCGCCCAGGGCCTCCTCCGCCGCCTACTGCCTTGGTGCACTTGTCCTCCGATGATCATTCCTCCGAGACCACCGCAGATGAGATGATGGAGGAATCCTATGGCCCGCAGCAGAGGGAGCTCCTCTGTGACTTCCCCGACGATGATGGCGATGATGAACCCCCGTTGGTGGAGGTGCCGCGCCCTTTCGGAGTTACCACGAGGTCTGGGGTGTCCTCTTTGAGGCAGCCCAAGCAGGCGGCCACAAAGAAGGGCAGGACCGCGCTGATTCCTCCGGGCAGTGCTCCGCCTTCGCTGATGACGTCCCGGGCAGCGCCGACCGCAAGTTCTCCTGCTCCGAAGAGCTCGGCACCAGCTGCTCCACCCCAGCGCCCGCTGCTGCACATGAAGAGGAGCTACGCCTTTGTTGGCCAGTAATTTTTTTCCTTAACCTTGTTCATCGATTTTTGAAGCGATGCTTAGTGCCTTCGTCTGTCATTAGACAGTAGCCGTCGAAGAAGCAGAAGGGGGACACGGAGGTTGCTGCGGCCATGAGCGCTGAAGTGGCTGCCGCGACCCCTGACGAAGGAGAAGGCCATGGCCTCCACAACTTCGATGATGATGTCGTCTTCCAAGGGCATGGAAGCCCATCCTCAGGATGTGCTGGCGCCTTTGGCGGGGCTAACCCCGCCGATTCCTGCCCCTGCTGCAGCTGCCGAGGCCGCCCAGCCTCCGGAGCCCCCGTTCCTTCCGGAGGCTGAGGCTTCTTCTGTCTTGCTGCCGAGGGCACCTCCCCCCTTGCCCAGTGTGTGGATGAGCCGTGGTGCTCATGCCACCTCTGGAGCCCTGGAGGAGGCAAGGGCGGCGCTGGACCTCCTCCAGGGTGAACTTCAGGGCCCGGATCGTCGCTCAGCGTAGGGGCGCCTAGGGATGATTTCTGGTTGGCTCCAGGTCGACACGTCTGTCCGCGCGGCCTGAGGCTCTGTTGAGGAAGCGCAGAAGGTGCTCAGAGTGGTCGCCACCGAGCAAGGCTTGGTGCGAAGGGAAGCTGCAGAAGCTGAGGAGCCTAGCTTCGACTTCTCCTCCTTCCTCGCTCCGGTGGGTTCCGATTCCCAGGATGCTGCTGCTGCCGCCATGAAGAGCTCCGTGGATGCCATGCTGAGTAAGTTCCTGGTCGTCAGCCCTTCGACCGAAGTCAAGGGGGAGGACGACGCGCCTGGCGACCAGGCTCTGCTGGCGGGCAGTGGTGATGCCCAAGTTTGAAGAGGTGGCCCGGTGATTCTGCTTTTCCTGTCTGTCCTGTATCATGCAACATGCCTCGGGAGACGTTTAAATCCATTTGCTTGGAACAATATGTTTTGTAATAATTATATTATGTCTCCTTGCCTTTTCCGTTTGCTTTGTTGTTCTGCGTCGGCAGAGCCTGGCCCCGCGCATACCTCAGCCGCCATTAGGTCATCCGGATCACCAGGACGAGCCCAAGGGGTGAGGGGCTACGTGACTAGTTAGGCTCCTGAGACGCGATGCTTAGGAGTCCCTCTTGACGTGCGAACAGCTTGGGAAAAGGCACAGGAGCAAGCCTTGGTGTTCTACGTCGGCAGGGCCCAGCCCCGTGCATGCCTTAGCCGCCGTTGGGTCGTCCAGATCACCAGGACGAGCCCAAGGAGTGAGGGGCTAGGTGGCCAGTTAGGCTCTTGAGACGCGGTGCTCAAGTGTCCCCCTTGACGTATGAATGGCCTGAATAGGAAGGGTGAGAGCCAGGTCTTGGCGTTCTGCGTTGGTAGGGCCCGGCCCCGCACGTGCCCCAGCCGCCGTTGGGTCATCCGGATCACCAGGACGAGCCCAAGGAGTGAGGGGCTACGTGGCCAGTTAGGCTCCTGAGACGCGATGCTCAAGAGTCCCCCTTGACGTAGGAACAGACCATCATACCTTCCCCCCGCCAAGCTCACGCTTGGGAAGGGTGCGCGAAGACCAGACCCATGAGGCCTGGCAAGGTGGGGTATGCCAGGCGAGACCTGAGCATAGCCCCCATGCCCAGCCCCCTCGCGCTACCCTCCCGAGGGAGAGCAGCGCGGTGAGGCTAGCCACTGAGCCCGGAGGCTCCCTGGGGTTAATGCGGCCGTGAGGCCACCCCCAGTTGTTTATCACCAACGCGGAGCATAGCACTTCCGCTCTTGCACGGGCATAGCCGCTCCTCGGCAGTGTCAACGGCTAGCGCAGAGCATGGTGCTTCCACTAGTGCGTGGGAGGGGGCTCCCTCTAAGGAGAGCCCCCGGGGCATGTACAACCCCTGCCCTAACACGTGGCTTGCACGGTAGGGCTGGAGGAGGTGTATATGGGCACCCGTGAGCCAACGCGGGACTCACGAGGCCCTACCTCAAGGCGGGTTGCACCTGGTCTTGATTGGGGATGCTTGAATTGGTCCCGCGAGATGGTTAGGCAGCCTGCACCGAATGAGTTTCCTGAGGCTATTGCATGAGAAGGCCAGACACCAACGACCCCAGGAGGTGACGTGAACGGGACCGGCCCGCCAGATAGAGCTCAGCCGTGGATTTATCGATGCTGCAGGGATGGACCCGAGCACAGACGCCGTGCCCAGTCTTCTCATGCAAAGATCCTAAAGAAAAACAACCAGTGCGTGGTTCCCGTGGCCACGAGGGAACCAGGTCGCGCGCCCTTTCTCATCCTCCTACAATTAGCTCATGCGAGAATAAGGCACCAAGTACCACGGGAGGTGACGTACACGGGACTGGCCCGCGAGCCAAAGCTCAGCCTCTTGGGTTTAGCGATGCTGCAGGGACGGACCTGAGCACAGACGCCGTGCCAGTCCTTAATCATGAGGCGGTTGCGGGAGGGCTTGCAAGGGCGAGAGACGTTCTTAGCGACGAAGCGCCGGTCAGGCAGTCAATAATTCAAAAGTAGCTTGCAAAGGATTGTAACTGGCTCTGATAGATGCGGAAAGGATACACGCCGTAGGGACGGGCCCACACGGCCTGGGGATGATGCAGCCCGAGGGGCGCCCCCAGACCGAAATGAACTGGAAAGATATCACCTGGTACTATTGCTAAAGAGGTGTTGAAGTAGCCAAAAAACGCGTGCCACTGAAGTCGTCCCTCACGAGCCGCTCTGGTGCCCGGCCTCGGGAGGCTCAAGGGACCCGAGGGGCTCTTGAAGGTGCTCCTCCATCTCCGCCAGCACCGCCTGGTACCTAGCCTGGCAGGCCGTCAGAGCGTCCCTCATGCAGCGCTAGAACACCTCTGCCGCGCCCACCAGGCCTAATGGCATGCAGACGTAGCTATGAGGCGGACCCTTGCATCGGTCGACACGAGACTGCCACATGAGCTGCCGAGACGCGGCCCTGTTGAGCCCGGGGATGTCGATGCAGACGTGGAACTCCTTACCCTCGCTAGGGCAATGAGCTACGCCATGCGGTAGGCAACGATCACCTTGCAGAACTCTTCCTTCCTGAATTTCTTCGATTGCCTTGCTGATGAACTCCTGAACGCCTAGCGCCTCACGCCCGCTGCGTTCTCCTAGGAAGCGTGCCCTGAAGAGCACCTCCACATGGTGCCTGAATGCCTCCCTCGCGACATCGGCTAGATCTGAGGCCCTCCGAAGGAGAGCCCCCGAGCCCAGCCTGAGAGGGGCGCTGATACGTCTCCAACGTATCTATAATTTTTGATTGTTCCATGCTATTATATTACCCCTTTTGGATGTTTATGGACTTTATTTTACACATTTATATCATTTTTGGGACTAACCTACTAACCGAAGGCCCAGCCCGTATTGCTGTTTTTCTGCCTATTTCAGTATTTCGAAGAAAAGGGATATCAAATGGAGTCCAAACGGAATGAAACCTTCGGGAGCGTGATTTTTGGAACAAACGTAATCCAGAGGACTTGGAGTGCAAGTCAAGAAGCAATCGAGATGGCCAGGAGATAGGAGGGCACGCCCACCCCTCCTGGGCACGCCCTATCTCCTGGGCCCCACGAGCGGCCACCGACGTACTTCTTCCTCCTATATATACCTACGTACCCCGAAAACATCCAGGAAGCCAATGAAAAACAATTTCCACCGCCGTAACCTTCTGTATCCGCGAGATTCCATCTTGGAGCCTTCGCCGGCGCTCCGCCGGAGGGGGAATCGACCATGGAGGGCTTCTACATCAACACCATAGCCCTTTCGATGAGTTGTGAGTAGTTTACCAAAGACCTTCGGGTCCATAGTTATTAGCTAGATGGCTTCTTCTCTCTTTTTGGATCTCAATACAATGTTCTCCCCCTCTCTTGTGGAGATCTATTCGATGTAAGCTCTTTTTGCGGTGTGTTTGTCGAGATCCGATGAATTGTGGGTTTATGATCAAGTTTATCTATGAGAAATATTTGAATCTCCTCTGAATTCTTTTATGTATGATTTGAGTTATCTTTGCAAGTATCTTTGAATTATCAGTTTGGTTTGGCCTACTAGATTGATCTTTCTTGCCATGGGAGAAGTGCTTAGCTTTGGGTTCAATCTTGCGGTGTCCTTACCCAGTGACAGAAAGGGTTGCAAGGCACGTATTGTATTGTTGCCATCGAGGATAAAAAGATGGGGTTTATATCATATTGCTTGAGTTTATCCCTCTACATCATGTCTTCTTTCTTAATGCGTTACCCTGTTCTTATGAACTTAATACTCTAGATGCATGCTAGATAGCGGTCAATGTGTGGAGTAATAGTAGTAGATGCAGGCAGGAGTCGGTCTACTTTTCACGGACGTGATGCCTATATACATGATCATGCCTAGATAATCTCATAATTATTCGCTTTTCTATCAATTGCTCGACAGTAATTTGTTCACCCACTGTAATACTTATGCTATCTTGAGAGAAGCCACTAGTGAAACCTATGCCCCCCGGGTCTATCTTTTATCATATAAGCTTTCAATCTACTTTTATTTGTATCTTTACTTTTTGCATCTATATTATAAAATACCAAAAATATATTTATCTTATCATACTATCTCTATCAGATCTCACTTTCGCAAGTGGCTGTGAAGGGATTGACAACCCCTTTATTGTGTTGGTTGCGAGTTCTTTGTTTTTTTGTGTGGGTGCGTGGGACTTTTGAGGATCCTCCTACTGGATTGATACCTTGGTTCTCAAAAACCGAGGGAAATACTTACGCTACTATTGCTGCATTACCCTTTTCTCTTTAAGGAAAACCAACGCAAGCTCAAGACGTAGCAAGAAGGATTTCTGGCGCTGTTGCCGGGGAGGTCTTTGCTCAAGTCAAGACATACCAAGTACCCATCACAAACTCACCTCCCTCGCATTTACATTATTTGCCATTTGCCTCTTGTTTTCCTCTCCCACACTTCACCCTTGCCGTTTTATTTGCCATCTCTTTCCCAATCTTCTCCTCTCTCTTTGCTTGCCTTTTTGTGTGGCCGTTGTTATGGCTAGCTTGGTCTTTATCCCTTCGTCTCCCGACTTTGAAGTTCTTCACTTCAAGCAAAGACAAGGAGAAAATTTAAAAGATGCTTGGTTTAGGATGCTATAATCTTATCATAGTTGTGCCGTAGAAGGAAATTTCAAGATTTTAATTCGCAATTTTTATGTTGGGTTAACCTTACCCCATAGACAACTCCTTGATTTTGCCGCAAAAGGGTGTTTTATTGAAGTTGATCCTAGTTTCGCTTATGAAATTATAAAGGGGATAGTAGGAGTACTTCCCCTACAAAAGGGATCACCCTTCTCTCATGAAGGAACTCAAATTTTAGAGAAACTATGTGAATTGCAAAATTTTGTTGAACCACTTAAGAATATTGGTGGGAATATCAACCGCATGAATAACTTGATTACACTTTGTAATAAGCGGTTGGATGCCTTAGATCAAAAGATCTCCGAGCATGAAGGGAAACGCAAGGAGCCTCTCGGATCTGAGCATAACCCCATTAAAAAGATAAGTGCCAAAGATGGCACAACTTAGATCTATCTTCGCTTTTATGCCTAGCTAGGGGCATTAAATGATAGCGCTAGTTGGGAGGCAACCCAATTTTATTTGTGTTTTTGTTTTTGTTTATGTTTAGTAATAAAATCTTGCATCTACCTTCTGTTTAGATGTGTTTTTATGTTTTAATTAGTGTTTGTGCCAAGTAGAACCTATAGGATAACCTATGACGATAGTTAACTTGATTCTGCTGAAAAAACAGAAACTTTGTACGCACGAATTTAGTTTTGTTAAATCACAGAAACGTGATTTTGCGTTGATTATTTTTGCTGCTGATTAATAGACAAATTGTCCAGGACTTACTATTTTGGTAGGGGTTTTAGAGTTCCAGAAGTTTGCGTTAGTTACAGATTGCTACAGACTGTTCTGTTTTTGACAGATTCTATTTTTCGTGTGTTGTTTGCTTATTTTGATGCATCTATGGCTAATATTAAGTGGTATGAACCATAGAGAACTTGGAATGCAGTAGGTTTAACACCAAAATAAATAAATAATGAGTTCATTACAGTACCTTATGTGGTGGTTTTGTTTTCTTTCACTAACAGAGCTTATGAGATTTCCTGTTGAGTTTTGTGTTGTGAAGTTTTCAAGTTTTGGGTAAAGATTTGATGGACTATGGAATAAGGAGTGGCAAAAGCCTAAGCTTGGGGATCCCATGGCACCCCAAGATATTCAAGAGTAGCCAAAAGCCTAAGCTTGGGGATGCCCCGGGAAGGTATCCCCTCTTTCGTCTTCGTTCATTGGTAACTTTACTTGGAGCTATATTTTTATTCGCCACATGATATGTGTTTTTGGAGCGTCGTGTATGATATTAGTATTTGCTTTTTATTTTACCATAATCATCCTTGCTGTACACACCTTTTGGGAGAAGCCCACTTGATTGAATTTATTAGAATATGCTATGTGCTTTAATTATATCTTTTGAGCTTGATAGTTTTTGCTCTAGTGATTCACTTATATCTTTTAGAGCACGGCGGTGGCTTAATTTTGTAGAAATTGCTAGTCTCTCATGCTTCACTTATATTATTTTGAGAGTCTCTTAGAACAGCATGGTATTTTCTATGATTATGAATTTGGTCCTAGAATGATGAACATCCAAGTTGGGTATAATAGAAACTATCATAGAAAGTGCATTAAACACTAGGATCAATTTGATGCTTGATAATTGTTTTGAGATATAAAGGTAGTAATGTTAGAGTCATGCTAGTGGGTAATTATGAAATTGAGAAATACTTGTGTTGAAGTTGGCAAGTCCCGTAGCATGCATGTATGGTAAAAGTTGTGTGACAAATTTGTTGCATGAGGTGCTCTTTTGATTGTCTTCCTTATGAGTGGCAGTCGGGGACGAGCGGTGGTCTTTTCCTACCAATCTATCCCTCTAGGGGCATGCGTAGTAGTACTTTGCTTCGAGGGCGAAGTAGACTTTTGCAATAAGTATATGAGTTCTTTATGACTAATGTGAGTCCATGGATATACGCACACTGATCCTTCCACTTAGCTAGTCTCTATTATATCGCGCAACTTTCACCGGTATCATGCACCCATTATTTACCTTCCTCAAAGCAGCCACCATACCTACCTATTATGGCATTTTCATAGCCATTCTGAGATATATTGCCATACAACTTTCCACCATTCTGTTTATTATGACACGCTCCATCATTGTCATATTGCTCTTTGCATGATCATGTAGTTGACATCGTATTTGTGGCAAGGCCACCTTCATAATTTTCATACATGTCGCTCTTGATTGATTGCACATCCCGGTACACCACCGGAGGCATTCATATAGAGTCATATCTTGTTCTAGCTTTGAGTTGTAAATCAATAAAAGTGTGATGATCTTCATTATTAGAGCATTGTCCCAGTGAGGAAAGGTTGATGAAGACTATGATTCCCCCACAAGTCGGGATGAGACTTCGGACTTTACAAAAAAAGAGAGAAAAAAGGAGAAAGGCCAAAAAGAAAAAAAAGGAGGCCAAAGAAAAAAAAGAAAAAAAATAAAATGAGAGAAAAAGAGAGAAGGGACAATGTTACTATCTCTTGTCCACACTTGTGCTTCAAAGTAGCACCATGATCTTCATGATAGAGAGTCTCCTATGTTGTCACTTTCATATACTAGTGGGAATTTTTTATTATAGAACTTGGCTTGTATATTCCAATGATGGGCTTCCTCAAAATGCCCTAGGTCTTCGTGAGCAAGAAGTTGGATGCACACCCACTTAGTTTCTTTTGTTGAGCTTTCATACATTTATAGCTCTAGTGCATCCGTTGCATGACAATTCCTACTCACTCACATTGATATCTATTAATGGGCATCTCCGTAGTCCGTTGATACGCCTAGTTGATGTGAGACTATCTTCTCCCACTACTAGGAAAAGGCCTACTAATGGCGCACCTAATTTGGCCATTAATGGCGCATTAGTGGTGCGCCATTAGTGCCACGCCATTAGTATATTTTACTAATGGCGCACCACTAGTGCGCCATTAGTATCTGGTATACTAATGGCGCACCTCTGATGCGCCATTAGTATATACAACAGTGCGCCATTAGTATGCCTCCCAGGGGCCATGTATACCCAGGTGCTTTGGCATACTAATGGCGCACCACAACAAGATGCGCCATTAGTAACTTCGGCATACTAATGGCGCACTGTCTAATGATGCGCCATTAGTATCCTTTGGCATACTAATGGCGCACTGTGATGTGATGCGCCATTAGTATGAATATTAGGTTTTTTTTATTTATTTTTTGTTTTTTGCGCAGGTTACAAAATGTATAATTGGACAAAATATAGACAGCACACATCAACAACAGATTCATCGAATACAATAGAAGATTAGTCTCTGAATACAATTCATCATATTAGTCTCCGAATACAATTCATCATATTAGTCTCCGAATTGAAAATACCGAACAAAGATAGAACATTATATTACAAGTCTCGAGACCGCGAGTAGCGAGTTTGTCTTCACATTACAAATATATCGATCATCTAAACTACCATCACATAGAAGAGAGCTGCGGTCATCACGATGAGCATCATCACGACGAAACTCGTCTTCATCCGGTTCCTCCAACGCTCCCTCCCCTCTCCCGCTAGATAGCGGGCGTATCTAGATTCGGCCTCGGCCCTAGTGGTGTACCCTTTGTAACTGTTACCGCTGAATCGGTGAACCTGTCTCCGACACTCCTCCCAGTCGTCGTAGACTCCGGGAACCTTACCCTTGTACACGACATACGACGGCATCGCTATGCACTAGCCAAACGAAACTTTAGTACCAATTCATAGACAATACATAAGCAATATATAAGTATGCAACAGAACGATCGGAAGAGAAAAGCAAGACATTAATAGCATCGATTACATCTAAGTTGAACGACTCTCGAAACCAAAGAGACATACTACAAGTTCATTAAAGTTTAATTACAACATGAGCCAATCGATGTTTCAGAACTAGACACAGCATCACTGCTTTCGACTCGACTCAAGGGACCGGAGCGTGGATGAAGCCGCCGTCTACCGTGGGAGTCATGAAAGAACGGGCGTTGTCAGCCTGCATTTGTAGCATTGTGTCGATGTCACTGTTGGACGGTTGATTTCTGAGGTAGAACTGCCCCGAGGTACGAAGGACATCTTGATGGATGATTTCCGCAAACTTCAACTGGATGCGAAAGAATTCTTGTCTGATGTCCGCGTCCTGGATTGCCGACACGCTCGCGGCTCAATCTTTGAGTTTACTCGGTAGCAGAAGTTGATGATGGTCCCGTATGATCGCCCGCATGTGATGGATGGCGTAGTAGGCACCCTTATGACCGCCAGGCGGCTGCTTGACGCAACAGAACGTCGTATTGTGGGAGAACACGTGCTTGCCGTACTTACGAATAGGCCTGGTGAAGGTGCCTCCAGATTTGGCGTAGCCGGGGAGAACATCATCAAGAACCTTCTTGACATTTGTGTAGTCTACGTTCGACTGACGGTCCGGGTCGAAATACGTGGCCATGGAATATTTGGGGCTTAGGAGGATGAGCGTGCAATGTGTGTCACTGCAGAAAACACGGAATGTTAAAAGAAAAACGATCGAAATCTAAGAATTCATATGTTACGGGCCGGTTGAGGGGAGGACTTACTCAGGAAAGTAAGGCACAAGGAAGTTATCCTTATCTTGGTTTGCCAGAATGATGCCTTCGAGGTAAGAACTCGCGACTTGCCGGTCCCCAACGCTGCCCAAGATCTTGGCACGCATGTAGAAGGGGTCGACTATCATGATGTCCGGGGTCTTGTCGCGAATGATCCGCATCTCCATACTCAGCGAAAATAGCCGAACGAAGGTGTAGTGCAGCGGATGAAGGTTCAACATAGCATGGATGTCATCAAACCACAGGACGATCGTACGCCCGATGGAGTTATCCACAAAGCCCTTGCCCTCTGGCACCTTGGCCACGAAAACCGGGTATGCCACATCCTTCTCTCTGAGACGCCGCTTCTCCAAAGAAAGAACACTGTCATGCAGACTCCGCATAGCACCGGTTGCAGCATTGAGCATATTTGTCGGTAGCATCGCCCTACCCGCCACATGCACCCTCCTCGAGATATCCTCAGGTGAAGGTGGCCCGTCCTGAGCACGGATCGTACTCGGTGCTGGCTGGCCCGCACCCTTGTTAGTCTTTCTTTTGCGTGCCTTCTTCTTCTCCTGTAATGGGACCGAGTTCTGCTCACAGACCGCCTTCTTGAGTGTGTTTGGGCTGATAATATTTCGCACCTCGCCTATCTGAGGCTCGGTGAAGTCGGCAGCTGGAGGCGTCTCCTGAGAGCTGAACGGCAGATGACGCCTGTTGCAACTTGGCTTCTCCGCGGTACCAGCTAGATCGTGCACGTCTTTTGTTGGGTTGGGTTCTTGAGAAGGAGGCCCCATGAAGTCGCCATCGTACCCATGTTCGGCAAAGTACTGATCGACGTTGCCAAATGTATCGTCGTCGTTGTTCTGATCCTGTGCCATATGCATGTTTGGATCCAGTGGCATAGGGATGTCCGGCACCGTTGCGGCGGTCTTGCCATGGGGCCGACTTGGCGCCGGCACGACTGGCGGTGTTGTCTTTGGGGTGGTGTCCCCCGCCCCCAAACGAATCTAGCTCTTCGGCCAAAGTAGGGGCCAGCTCAGGCAGGCGCCGAGGGTCATCACGTCATCATCGTCGGCCCCGACGGGTCGAATCTGAGGTAACAACTCGTCGCAGCCTGGCAGCACCCGAACCAGTTCAACCCTAAACAAGTTGGGTGGCATCTGGGTACCGTGGAACAAGGGGTTGCCCGGTTGAACGATTTTGCCCTTGGCGACATCGACCAACTCGTTGTTCATGAAGTGCAGGAGAGTGCACGGAACGTCGGCGGCGCCCTGCGAAAACATGTAGGGCGTCAGGGATGCCCAGTCAAAGGCAAGGAGATGAAGTCCTCGACCGAGAGAGGCTTAATTAGTTACCGTGATGATGGCGTCGAGCTCGGCTAATGTTGAGGCACCGCCAACAGCGGGCGTGCAGTTGACGGAGGGGCCGCTTGCTGCAGAGGTGCCGGCCAGCGTACACCCGGGTGCATTAAGCTCCCGTGCCGGCGTCGCAGACACCAATGGCCCCGCCATCACATTCTGCGAGTTGCTGGCCGTGAAGCTAGGAATCGGGGGTGGCCCCTGTTGGCCGCCCACAATCCACGCACTCAACCCCTGGATCAAGGTAGGCACAATGGCGGTGATCGTCGCTCCGAGTTGTTGTTGCACTTGCTCTTGGACAATCTCCGGAATCCGCGCCACCTGTGCCTTGAGTTCTTGAACCTCGCGCGCCTGGCTTTCCGAGCTGGTCTTTTTCTCCTTCCGCACACCAGCGGTATAGTATGACCCCCATTTTGTGGACAAGCCTTTGCCGGCCACACGACCAGCTGACGTTGGCTTACTGAGCTTATCCTTGTTCTTCATTACATTCAACGCCCTATTTAGAGTGGTGTCCCAAGGGTTGCTCTTAGTCGACCCCGCGCTACTGCTTTCAGTCGCCTGCGGAAGGAATGTGAACCATTTAGAAATTTGGCTTCATTAATTAGAATGCAACCATATGGAGCTAATTACGCGGGGGTGTATTCCTTACCAGAACAAGCTCAAGCACCCTAGTCTTCGGATCCGTGGTAAGCTCCTTTGTTATCGGGTCCTCCTTGTACTGGGCCCTGACATAGTTCCTGGTCTGCTTGTTACCGCTGTATTTCTCGAAGCGGGGCGGTAGGCCTTGCTCGACACGCTCCGCGTCCTCCTTGTCCCATATAGGCTCCGCCACTCTGTAACCGCCGGGACCGAGTTTGTGTTCCCCTAAGTTCAGCTCCCGCATTTCTTTCCCCCACTAACTTGATTGGGAGTTTGCGGTGCTCGAGCAATTGATCTTGAAGTCGTTGTAGTCATCTTCGGTGATCGAAGGATTTTTCTCCTTGATCTTCTCATAACTCTCACCTTTCTCGATCATTCTCTTCACATTGCTTTTCCAAGTAGACAGGGCCTTGCTCATCTTCGTGAGGGCAGCATTGTTCACTTTATTCCCTTTGAGGCTTGTGTTTTCAAAATCAGCGGGGAACTTGTATCGTTCGTGCAGCTTCGTGAAGAGGAGGTTGCGCAAATTCCCTTGGTCAGGATGCCTCAGGTTCTCGGTGTTGATCGACACGGTGCTCCGGAGAATGCACCTGAGCTGAAGCGAGTACCCCTTGACTATTCGTTCGGGCGCCGTTGGATTCCCGTCGGAGTCCACTTCAGTAACTTCCTCCTTGAGGGTGCGGAGCACGGTCGGGCGCCGGTCCTTCCGTTGCCTCTTCTGTTGGCTGCCATCTGTGCGTGCGCCGCCATCATCAGTGGTGGCATCCTCGGCGGCACCATCAGTGGTGGCATCAATGGGGTCATCCTCGGCGGTACCATCAGTGGTCTCAGGATCGGTGGGGAAGGCGGCGTCCTCATACAAGTGAGGTTGTTCCTCCATCTCCTGGGACAGCTCCCAGAATGCCTTGCCACCCGAACCCCCGGCCTGATTGTTGTTGGCCATGTTTCTCTCTAAATAGGAACAAAGTTTGGTCAAAAAGTTGGTTATTGTCAAGGAACAAGACCATGGTCTCATCATTTAGGGTTTGTCGACACCGAGGCATCCTAAAAGCTAAGCTTTTATCATTGAGGGTTTTTCGACGCCGAGGCACCCTAAAAGCCTAAGCTTTCATCATTAGTCACAAGTACCCCGGCCCATGCATTAGTCACAAGTACCCCATATGTCCTATTTTTAGCAAAGTCATGCTAAAATTCACGGAAAATTTCAGCATGACCTTTGCTGAAAATAGGACATATGGAGTACCCAAATTTGCTGTAACGGAAGTTAATCAACATTCCAGCAAACTCAAGGGCCTCTCGGGTGGACAAGGCAAAAAAGGCCTCCATCACAACATGGAAAATACATTGGCATGTGAAGAGGTGAAACAATATATGCATCTCCAAGCAGTATCATTCAACATTTTGGACAAACCACTACAAGCAATACTGGATCAGAATGTTTTTTATACATAACTGCTAAAACCCTAGGAGTTAACCAAGCCACCAACAGAATGTGGATTTAAAAAGAGAGAGTCACGGACAGTGACATGATACATTTTCATAAAATTAGCTAGTTTTACTTATGGTGCACAAAGGAACAAGTACTGCAGTGCACTTAGAAAAAAATGAGCACCGCAAAACAAGAAGACTCGTTTCAGGTAAACGGAAGCTGTCGGCTACATCAAGTGGAGGCAAAAACAAGTGTAATTGCAAATGAATGCAAACCACGTTAAGACTTAACTGCTAAGTAATCATCATATATTTTTAATCATCAGAGTGCAAAATTTAAATTGAATTAGCCTACATAGCAAATAAGAACTAAATTGGTTGATCTTTAACTTAATGGGAGCAGTTGCGAATGGACTTAAATATCAGTTAACCTGGTATTTTCACCCACAACTCATTGTAAGGTGATATGCCTAACAAATAAGAACTACAACAGTAAAAAAATCCACCAATGATGGACCTGCAGGCACTACGCTTAATTGTTCCTGGCAATAAAGCTAGCACCACTTGTCCTGATACCTACAGGATTACAGATACCAAGACCAAACTTGCGCGCATAGGGCGTGAATCCTAGGAGCACACTTGAAAACAGCTCCACTAACAGTGATCCTGGTACTCCAGACATTGGAACGGTGCATGATAAATTTTGTGTAAAAATGCTCACAAGTTCCTGGGACTCTCTCTATTCATCTCTACTTGATCATATACTTGTTGTTTTCAGAAATGAAGTATCCCCTGCATGCGTCTTTTAACTTATCATCACGGGTTGTTCTTGCCAACCAGGATTGGTAGCCGAGGAATTGCAATACAATAAGGCTGAGTTGAAAGTCCCAACAGATTATTGCGGAGGAAGTTAAATCATGATCAAAGGGTTGTTTACAACGAAGTTATACAGGCCATTGATGCTTGAGTGGGAGGTGTGCTTTTTGTTTCTGGGCATGGTGGTACACGCAAGACTTTTGCAGAGGGAAAAAATGTGGACTGTAAGTGCCTGATGGAAGTGCCCGATGGTTTCTTTCTTACTGGGCTTGTTTTGTTTTATCATGGGAAACCCCCATGATTTTATCCTAACCCAAAATTGCCGAGGCAGGATAAGAATAAGGGGAATCCAAGTATAATAATTCTTATGTAGTAGTAATGCACCATATATGCATCAAGTACATTATTTATGTTCGTCCTGATGAGCCCATGAATTATCACATTTGGGAACTGAAGATATTTGAGGCAGCAAATATGTTATTCCTCCAGATGTTCTGGGATCTGGATGAGCTTCATATGGTCCGACATAGCCCGGTCTATGATGAAGCCATCCAACAGAAGGAACAAGTCAGGAAGCAGTTTTCAGCAGCAAAACCAGTTTGTGCTCTCTCTATCTCTCTCAAATTGATATACTTTTTTGGGCTGATTAGTCTCATAACTGTTTGCCCTTTTTCATATGCAAGGCTCTTGAACGTTTTCCACATTTCTTTGGAGAAATCAAACTGGAGGACTTCATGCATGCTTCTGCATTGGGTATGTATAAGGCTCTAAATTTAAAGTGCTACTGGGCCAGAAACCGGTCTACCCATCTAACCTGGAACCGAAACCTAGGGGGCATGAAATCGGGTGGATTGGGCGGGGATGGGGGTGATTTGGTACCTCGAGGCAGTGGTCGCGGTCGTAGATGCAGCGGGCGTCGATGAGGAGGTCGCCGAGGGCGTGGAAGATGCCGTGGCCGTCGGGGGGCCCAAAGTCGAAGTCCTGGTCGACGAGGACGTTGGCGAAGTAGGAGACGATGGGCCAGTGCGGCGTGGTGCTTCACCGGCGGCCGACGGGGAGAGGCAGGGGAGGCAGACACGGCGGTGGCGAGCTGGTACTTGCGGACGCAGGCGCGAAGGCGGCGTCGGGGCGTCGAGGCGTCGAGGCGGCGTCGGGGCGGCGTCGAGGCGGCGGGGCAGCGGCGTCGGGAGAGGAGAGGGGAAGGGGATCGAGGGCGAGGGCGAGGGAGAGAGAGGGGATAGGTTTGGGCCGGCCGGGGAGGAAATATGGATGGGGGCGGCACAATACTAATGGCGCACCACCCCTCGGTGCGTCATAAGTACATACATACTAATGGCGCATCTCGCCCTGGTGCGTCATTAGTATTTTTTTATTTCTGCTCGAGCCAACAGGTTATCTTCCATGTGACCTAATCCACATCAAGTTCCCTCTACTAGCTCGACTGGTCAGCAGCTAGTTCTCAAACCAAGAGGTCTTGGGTTCGATTCCCAGGCTCCACAATTTTTTATGCATTTAAAATGCTGTTTGATACTTATTTGTGTTTAAATATGTTCAAACTTGTTTAAATCATAATAGTAATATTTTTTTATAAGACAGTAATAATTTTTTTAAAAATATCATCAAACAGTAATGCCGGTGGAGCAGGGGAGGGTGCGGGGGGGTCGGCGGCGGCGGTTGAGTAGGGGAGGGGTGCGGGGGGTCGGCGGCGGCACTTGAGTAGGGGAATCGAGGGTGCGGGGGGTCGGCGGCGGCGGCCGGTGGACCGGGGGGTGCTCGACGGCGAGGGGGACCGGATCTGGCGAGGTGGATAGCGATCGAGATGGAGGGGGATCGAGATCGAGTGTCCATGAAATTTAAAAATATTCATGATAGTTCAAAAAGTGCCCATGAAATACAATCGAGAAATGAAGGCTACGATTTAAATACAATCGATCTTAGCTAGCTATCTGTTCACAATCTTCTTGCCCTTCTTTTTGCAAATGGAGTTCTTCTGTGGAACGGACGTCCTTTAGGTAGGGTGGTCCTGCTTCTTCTTGTGGTGTATGCTGCTACTTCATCATCGTCGTCATGTTCGATCCTCGGGTCACCGTACTTGTCGAAGTCTTGCTCATTGGCTACTCCATCCATTCCCATGATCTTCCTTTTGCCTCTCCTCACGACAACACGACTGGGCTTTGACGGGTCAGTAATGAAGAAGCATTGGTCAACTTGGGAAGCCAGTACCCATGGCTCATTTTTCACGGTGATGTTTGCGCCCGCGGTCTTGGATTTGGCTTCGGGTATAACCATGGTGGTGAAATACCGGTCTTCTTTTAGGACGCTCTTCGCCCATCTGACACGGAACATCGGGACCTTCTCTGCAGCGTAGCTCAGCTCCCAGATCTCCTCGATCCTTCCGTAGTATCTGTCCTTGTCATTACCGGTGTAGGATTCCATCGTTACCCCGGAGTTCTGATAACCATCGCTCTTCATGTCCTTGGCCTCGGTGTAGAATGTGTAGCTGTTGATATCGTACGCCTCATAGGTCATCAGGTTGTGCTCGGCGCCCTGTGACAAGGCGAATATGAGTTGTTCTTCCGTGGAAGAATCCTCATGTAAAGGGTACGACAGAAACTTCTGCTTGAACCAACACGTGAAACATGAGTTGTGCTCTTTGATTATATCTCCGTCCGTCCTCTGTTGGCCTCGGTTATTGTACGTCTTCTTAATAAAGGTTTTGTGCTCTACCACCCAAGGATCGACCACGTCTATGTGTTGTAGCACGACTAGGTTTGCTCTTTCAAAGTCGGCGAGTCGACCCTCTAAGTCGACATGCATTTCGCGGCGACCCTCACGGTGACCCCATCCAGCGAGCCTGCCGAGGTGCCTGTTGACGGGCAGACCAACGGGGTTCTCGATGCCTAGATAATTCGTGCAGTAGGAGATGCACTCTTCGGTCAGAAAGCCCCTGGCTATACTTCCCTCTGGACGTGACATGTTGTGAACGTATCCTTTGATGACACCATTCATCCTTTCGAACGGCATCATGCTGTGCAGGAACGTCGGCCCAAGTTGGATGATATCCTCCACTATATGGACCAGCAGATGCACCATAACGTCGAAGAATGCGGGCGGGAAGTACATCTCAAGCTCGCATAGTATCACCACGATCTCTTCCTGTAGCCTTCTGAGTTGCCTCACGCCAATCGACTTCCGAGAGATGACGTCGAAAAAGTTGCATAGGCCAAATAGCATTTCACGGACGTGCGCGTCCATGATCCCACGGATTGCAACTGGAAGTATCTGCATCATCAGCACGTGACAGTCGTGAGACTTCATCCCACTGAACTTCTGCTTCGCTGGGTCTAGGTATCTGCTTATCTTCCCCGCATAACCGTAAGGAAGTTTTACTCCTAGGAGGCAGGTGAAAAACTGCTCGATCTCCTCCTGACTTAGAGTGAAGCACGCGGGAGGGTAGTCATTTCTGGTCTTCTTGGCCTTTTTGCCTTTGTGACGACTTACTGTGTCCTACTTCGCCTCATCATCATCATCATCATCATCATCATCATCATCATCATCATCATCATCATCATCATCATCATTAGCGTGAAGCTCCTGCCTGATGCCCATTGATTTCAAGTCTGCCCTTGCTTTCGGCCCATCTTTGGTCCTCTCTGGCATGTTGAGCAGGGTACCAAGCAGACTCTCGCACACGTTCTTCGTGATATGCATGACATCAAGGCTGTGAGGCACACGGTGGATCTTCTAGTACGGCAAGTCCCAGAAAACAGACCTCGTTTTCCATACCTTCAGCAGCAGCTCTGGCACCTTTCGCTTCTTTCCCGGCTCTGGCGCCTTTTGCTTCTTCTCGGCAGTGGGCAGTCTTTCCAATTTTTCAACAGCTTGTCTATTTCCTCGCCGCTCCTCGTACACGGGCGTTTTCGGGGTTCGGTTTCACCATCGAAAAGATCCTTGCGTTTCCTCCATGGGTCATCATCGCGAAGCCACCTTCGATGTCCCATGAACACGGTTTTCGAAGACCCGGGATCTCTATCTAGCTGGCGATACATTGTGTCATCCATGCACCTTACGCATCCAGAAAATCCGTGGACTACCTGCCCCGCGAGATATCCGTAACCGAGATAGTCGTGCACCGTCGTGGGCAGTGCGGCTCTCATAGGGAAATATTCTTTCTCTACGGCGTCCCACGTATTGGCTGGCGTTTTCCACAGCGTGTCAAGCTCCTCTTTCAGCAGCCCCAAATACAGATTGATGTCGTTCCTTGGTTGTTTCGGCCCTTCAATTAGCATACTCATGTGAATGTACTTCCTCTTCATGCACAACCAGGGGGGAAGGTTGTACATCCACACAAACACAGGCCAGGTGCTATGTGTGCTTCTCTGGCTGCCAAACGGATTGACTCCATCGGTGCTCGCGCCCAACACGATGTTCCTTGGATCGTTCCCAAATTCTGGGTCTTCGAAGTTCAACGCTTGCCACTGGCTCGCATCCTTAGGGTGACTCAGCATCTTGTCTTTTTTATCTATCTCCAGATCATTTGCGTCATCTTCTCGCTTCTTCTCCTCCCTATCCGCGTGCCAACGCAGGAGCTTTGCTACCTTAGGGTCCGCGAAATACCGCTGCAGACGAGGAGTGATCGGAAAGTACCACACCACTTTTCGAGGAGCTTTCTTCCTCTTCTTGTATCGAGTGACGCTGCACATCGGACATATGGTAGACTCCGCGTGTTCGTCCCGATAAATGATGCAATTGTTCATGCACGCATGGTATTTCACGTGCGGTAAATCCAGAGGACACACGATTTTCTTCGCCTCCTCCAAACTGGTCGGGCACTTGTTCCCCTTGGGAAGACGTTCGTGCCAGAATGACATGTTCTCGTCGAAGCATGCGTCAGTCATTTTGTGTTTTACCTTCATCTCCAGAGCCATGAGCGCTACTTTCAGGCGGGTATCCTCGGGCCTGCATCCTTCATACAATGGAGTAACCGCGTCTAACTCAAGTTGATCCATCTTGGCTTTCTCTCGGGCGGCAGCTCTTGCGTTATCCGTCTGCTTGAGAAGCATCTCTTGAATATGAGGGTCCTGCACCCAGCCCATCATTGGTCCAGCGTCGTCTGCTCCGCCGGCATCATCATCTTCATGATCATGCCCGTCGTCTGCTCCGGCATCTTCCTCATCATCACGTCCTGCATCTTCTACATGATGACTGTGTACAGCATCACCGTCGTGATCATCTCCTGGGGATTCTTCGTCTTCTCGCCCGCCCGAGCCGCGGTGGTTGTCTTGCTGCCCTTCCTCATTTCTTGCCCGGCCCCCATGGACGACTTCATAGTCATCTTCATCACCTTGCCACTGATAGCCATCCATGAAACCACGCAAGAGCAGGTGGTCCCGCACCTGCCCGGAATCCGGCTCCGCAATAAGGCTCTTCAGCTTGCATCTTCGACACGGACATCTTATCTCCGTCTCGTTCTTTTGAAGCATCTCGGCCTTCGCGGACCTCAAAAACCTATTCACGATGCCTTCGGTCATCGTGCGGACCATGGTCGCCTGCGGGGTAGAGCAAAACAATATTTTAGAACCAAGAAAAAATTTGGCATGACTTTCCCTAAAAATAGGACCAAAAAGAATGCTTAATGCCAAAATTCTCGCCGAAACGGAAATGAATCAACATTCTGGCAAAATATTGGCAACTATCGCATTTCAAATACCGGTACACCTCCAAACACAAACACATATGCAACACCACAAACATATGCAACACCACGAACATACATAGATCTAGCTATGCCATAAAAAGTGCATGTGCACATTGTTGTAGGGAGAACAACATAAATATAGCTTCCCCCCTTACTTACCTATCAAAACAAGGTAATTTAACCACTTAAATTGAATGAATCTATGGTGGAAATGAGGTGAAAAAGAGGAGGCACCCAAGACAAGGAGGAGGTGGAGAGAATGAAGTGGGGAGAAAGTGAGTGTGGGTAGGAGAGGCTGTCCAAAATATCTTGTTGCTGCCCACTTACTAATGGCGCACCAGCTCTAAATGCGCCATTAGTAATCCAGGTTACTAATGGCGCACCCTCTGGTGGTGCACCATTAGTAGTTTTGCAAAAAAAACATACTAATGGCGCACTGTACCACAGTGCGCCATTACTAGCACAGTGCGCCATTAGTGGTTTTGCAAAAAAAGGAATAAAAATATAATAAAAAAAACAACATTAGTGGCGCACTTTCCTGCAGGTGCGCCATTACTAGATACAACTAGTAATGGCGCGCTGTGTCTGGATGCGCCATTAGTATGTTTGGACAGGCGCACTAGTTCAATTTTTTTATACTAATGGCGCACCTTGGGCTAGGTGCGCCATTAGTAGTTTCAACTCTAATGGCGTATCAGAAGGTGGTGCGCCATTAGTATATACTAATGGCGCACCGCTTGTCTGGTGCGCCATTAGTGTCAATCCCATCTATAGCCCTTTTTCTAGTAGTGTCCCTTTTTGTCCTTACAACCATCACCATATACCACCATAGTGCTATGTCCATGGCTTGCGCTCATGTATTGCGTAAGAGTTGAAAAAACCTGAAGCGCATTAAAAAGTATGAAGCAATTGCTTGGCTCGTCATCGGGGTTGTACATGATGGGAGTATTTTGTGTAATGGAAATGAAGCATGGCCTAACTATATGATTTTGTAGGGATAAGCTTTCTTTGGCTATGCTATTTTGATAGGACATGATTATTTGTTAGTATGCTTCGAAGTATTATTGTTTTTATGTTTTATAAACTTTTATCTTGGATCATTTGGATCTGAACATTCATGCCACAATAAAGAAAATTACATTGAGAATTATGCTAGGAAGCACTCCACATAAAAAATTCTGTTTTTATCATTTACCTACTCGAGTACGAGCAGGAATTAAGCTTGGGGATGCTTGATACGTCTCCAACGTATCTATAATTTTTGATTGTTCCATGCTATTATATTACCCCTTTTGGATGTTTATGGGCTTTATTTTACACATTTATATCATTTTTGGACTAACCTACTAATCAGAGGCCCAGCCCGTATTGCTGTTTTTTTGCCTATTTCAGTATTTTGAAGAAAAGGAATATCAAACGGAGTCCAAACGGAATGAAACCTTCGTGAGCATGATTTTTGGAATGAACATGATCCAAAGGACTTGGAGAGCAAGTCAAGAAGCAATCGAGGCGGCCAGGAGATAGGAGGGCGCGCCCCTATCTCCTGGCCCCCACGAGCGGCCACCGACGTACTTCTTCCTCCTATATATACCTACGTACCCCGAAAACATCCAGCAAGCCAACGAAAAACAATTTCCACCGCCGTAACCTTCTGTATCCGCGAGATTCCATCTTGGAGCCTTCGCCGGCGCTCCGCCGGAGGGGGAATCGACCATGGAGGGCTTCTACATCAACACCATAGCCCTTTCGATGAGTTGTGAGTAGTTTACCAAAGACCTTCGGGTCCATAGTTATTAGCTAGATGGCTTCTTCTCTCTTTTTGGATCTCAATACAATGTTCTCCCCCTCTCTTGTGGAGATCTATTCGATGTAAGCTCTTTTTGCGGTGTGTTTGTCGAGATCCGATGAATTGTGGGTTTATGATCAAGTTTATCTATGAGAAATATTTGAATCTCCTCTGAATTCTTTTATGTATGATTGAGTTATCTTTGCAAGTATCTTTGAATTATCAGTTTGGTTTGGCCTACTAGATTGATCTTTCTTGCCATGGGAGAAGTGCTTAGCTTTGGGTTCAATCTTGCGGTGTTCTTACCCAGTGACATAAAGGGTTGCAAGGCATGTATTGTATTGCTGCCATCGAGGATAAAAAGATGGGGTTTATATCATATTGCTTGAGTTTATCCCTCTACATCATGTCATCTTTCTTAATGCGTTGCTCTGTTCTTATGAACTTAATACACTAGATGCATGCTGGATAGTGGTCGATGTGTGGAGTAATAGTAGTAGATGCAGGCAGGAGTCGGTCTACTTGTCACGGACGTGATGCCTATATACATGATCATGCCTAGATAATCTCATAATTATTCGCTTTTCTATCAATTGCTCAACAGTAATTTGTTCACCCACCGTAATACTTATGCTATCTTGAGAGAAGCCACTAGTGAAACCTATGGCCCCCGGGTCCATCTTTTATGATATAAGCTTTCAATCTACTTTTATTTGCATCTTTACTTTTTGCATCTTTATTATAAAATACCAAAAATATATTTATCTTATCATACTATCTCTACCAGATCTCACTTCCGCAAGTGGCCGTGAAGGGATTGACAACCCCTTTATTGCGTTGGTTGCGAGTTCTTTGTTTGTTTGTGTAGGTGCGTGGGACTTTTGAGGAGCCTCCTACTGGATTGATACCTTGGTTCTCAAAAATTGAGGGAAATACTTATGCTACTATTGCTGCATCACCCTTTCCTCTTTAAGGAAAACCAACGCAAGCTCAAGACGTAGTAAGCACCGGGCGCGCCTTCCTATGTGATAGGTGAAGGTGCCGCACCCGGAGACGTGAGGCTCAGCGCAACATCCTTGAGCGATACCTCCTCACGAGACCCCTGTCCCAGCTGCAGCTTCTTCGTCTTGGGTGCGACCTCAGGAGGGAGGGCGCCATCTTCGTCTTTAGGGTTCTCGTTCGCTACAGCCTGGAAGGCGCGCTCGAGGGAGCACACCGCATCCTTCTCTTAACAGGCGACCGTGATGACGCCGCCGCTTCCTGGCATCTTGAGGATGTTGTAGCCGTGGTGCGTGGCCGCCATGAACTCTGGGATGGCGTTGTAGGGCAAGCGGATGTCTGATTTAGGGATCCGCAAACACGTGAGAGGTTCGAACTCTGGGGTGCGTGCGGAGATCTCTTCCTACCGAGCCTGCCTACTCCCGATTCTCCTAAGCCTAGCGCGTCGGGCTCAAAGTGACACAAAGACACAGAGGTTTATACTGGTTCGGGCCACCGTTGTGGTGTAATACCCTAATCTAGTGTGGTGTGGTGGATTGCCTTGTAGGCTGCGGATGAACTAGTACAATGATGAACTAGCCTCAAGAGGTGATGTGTTCTTGAGCTTGAGAGAGCTGGTGAGGTGGAATGGCTAGGGTCTGAATCAGATGCCCTTCTATGGTGGTGGCTAGTCCTATTTATAGCGGCCTTGGTCCTCTTCCCAAATATGAGCGGGAAGGGATCCCACAACGGCCGGATTTGAAAGGTGACAAGTAGTACAGTCTATCCTGACAAAAGTGGTCTTCGCCTGCGAAAAGCCTCTGGTTGTGACGCTGAGGTGGGCTCGTCGATGACCTCCTTCCTGCCGTCCTGGTGGTCTTGGTCTCGTTGCACCGGAATGGAAACCTTTGGGTGATTCCTCAGGACTCCGCGCCTGTGGCTTGCCTCCTTTGCACCGAAGAGGAAACCTGCACTCTGCGCCCGCCTGGCATCCGCCTGGTGCCCGCCTAGCCTTGGTCGTCATGGATCACGTCAGCTGAGCCTTGTGAGGTACTTGCATAGAACTCTCCGCCCCTCAGGGGCCAGCCTGAGGAGGCTGCTCCCCTCGGGGGTCTTGGCGTTGTCCGCCTCACGGGGCTTGGCCCCTCGCGAGGGTCTTGCGATGTTGGTGTTGAAGCTGGGCCGTACCAGGCCGTCGATGAAGCCACGTGGTGGGCCGTAGGTAGGCAGGGCTGGATACCCCTGAATCCAGGATGCCGACAGTAGCCCCCGGGCCCAAGGCGCGCTCGGATTTGGCTTCCAGGCGAAGCCAAAGGGCAAGCGCGGAGCTCCGCGGGCCCTAATCAGCCCGCGGCCTTGAAGACATGTGGCGGTTGATGGGATGTGGGTGTCTCCACTTCCCCACATTGCCTTGATATCCGGCAGACCCAACAGCCACCTGTTGCTGGTGCAGCTCACCCTTCGCACATTACCGTGCTCGGTTCCTGTTTCCTCCTCCCCAATCTTGCAGCTGCGTCCGTAGATTCGGCGCCGGCGCCTCTCCCCCTCTTGGTATTCATCATGCCCCCCAAGCCGAGAAAGAAGAAAGGGCAGCCGGTTGCCCCGACCGGTCCTCCGTCGGCCCTGGAGCCAACCCTAGGGCAGTCGACGGTGATCAACGAGGAAGGGCTGGACAAGGTTCACCATGCACTCGCCGCCGATTCCAATGAGGGGAGGGCGACGGCTGTCCGCCTTGCATCTTGGCGAACTAGAGAGATGAGCGCCACCGAGATCCCCATCTATCTCCATGCTCTTCTTGCTGGGTTGATCCCTCCTTTCTCCCCTTTCTTCAACGCTGTGATATCGCATTACCAGATCCATCTGCTGCATTTGGATCCCTGCTCCGTCATCCTTCTCGCCGTTTTTACCTTCCTCTGCGAGGCCATGGTAGGCATCACCCCCTTCGTGGCCTTGTTTTGCCATTTCTTCTTGCTTCGGTTGGTCGATGCCCGCCAATGCTCTGGGTGCGCGACCTTTGAAGCCGTGGTCACGACTGCTGGTTCTGGAATTGACTTCGAGCTCTCGCCTGCTACGAAGGGATTCTGGAAGCAGTGGCTTCTTATGGATGCCCGCGCGTTCAGCCCCCTGCTCTTGATTCCTAGGGCGCCGGCCTCGCCTAGCTCCGGCTGGTGCCACGAGAAGCTCTCCGACCGGTGTCTTGCTTTCATTTGGAAGAGATTGGCGAGGCTTCAGGAACTGGAGGTGACGGTGCCCATGGTAGTGAAGGAATTCATGAAGCAGCGCATTGCTCCCCTCCAGCACCACTATCGCCCGATGTGGGACTTCACCAGCGTCGGGGATCCGATGAGGCTGCAGAGGCCGTCACTTGCTGCTGACACCTTGAGCATGGTACTCAAGCTTCTGACCGGCGAGTCCGAGCCTACTGACCTCCCTGGGGGTGGATTCCTTCTCTATCTGTGCTCGAAAGATGCCTCTGTTTGACGAGTGGGGGTTGCTTCCTGAGGGCTTTGAGGGGCCCCATGAGAACCCTGTCTTCGTGGCTCCTCTCCTGGTCGACCCTGTCACGCACGCCCCGAGTGTATAGGCAAGGGGCGTGTAGCATCACCAACTGCTAAGAGTCCCTCCGGAGGCCCGACCCCGCTGGCGACTTGGGAGGCCGAGGCTTCTGGGGCCCTGGAAGGAGCTGCCGCAGAACCGATGCAGCTCCAAGATCCGGAGGCAGAGGCCTCTGACGCCCAAGGTGGCAGCTCTAGAGCGGCTGCTAACAGCGGGGAGCCCACCAATGGCTCTGGAGCCGTGAGCCAGAAGGTCCCGCCAGGTGCCCTTGCTCTTGGGGATCCTACCCCGGCTGCCCCACCGAGCGCTCCTCCTCCTGAGGGCCGCCCGTAGGGGTCCGGTCGGCCCCGCCTGTGCCTTGAGTCGCTCTTGTTGGTGTTCTAGGAATGGGGGTCCCCAGACTTGCCTGCCTGCGGCCAACGGCGTGGCTCCACCAGTGGCCCAGTACAGCCCGTCTTGGGGTCCCTAACCACATCATCACCGACAACGGTTCGCAGTTCACTAGCAATGTCTTCAAGACGTATTGTGCTAACCTTGGAACGCAGATCTGCTACGCTTTGGTGGCGCACCCCCGGTGCAACGGCCAGGCCGAACGCGCCAACGTGGAGGTCCTGAGGGGCCTCAAGACTAGGGCCTTCAACAGGAAGCTGGAGGCCTGCAACAAGGGCTGGCACGACGAGCTCCAGTCCGTGCTGTGGTCCATCCGCACCACCCCCACAAAGCCAACGGGCGAGGCCCCGTTCTTCCTCGTCTACGGAGCAGAAGCGGTTCTCCCTCACGAGGTCAGGCATCGCTCTGCGCGGGTCCTGGTGTTTGATGAGGCGCAGCAGGACGCCACACGGGGGATGGACCTAGTGCTGGGGGAGGAACACCGTCGTGAAGCCGCGCTACGGCCGGCAAGATACCAGCAGGCGCTGCGGCGGTATCACTGTCGCAGCGTCCGCCCTAGGACTCTCGAGGTAGGTGACCTCGTCCTAAGGCGGGTGCTCTCCAGGGAAGGGCTGCATAAGCTCTCACCCATGTGGGAGGGCCCGTTCAAGGTCGTCCACGTCTCCAGGCCCGGCGCCGCGCGCCTGGAGACCCAGGACGGGGTACCCATCCCAAACGCCTGGAACATGCATCCAGCACCTCCGGAAGTTCTACCCCTGAAGAAAGGCCCAGTGCCTGTGAAGAAGGCCCAGTGCCTGTGAAGCTCGCCGCCTGTGACACTCTCACGTAATAATGAGTGGGGCTGTATACACCCCGGAGTCTCAGGACTGCCACCCTTGGGCCTCGGGGGCTCCCTCCCACGCCCAGTGGTAGCACTTAGCTCCGTGCTGGTGAGAAGACTTGAAGACTAGACTAGGTGCCGGACGCGACTTTTTATTTGCTTTCCGAAGTTGGCTCGCTCTTCCTTGTTTAAACCTTGATTGAAGTTGTTTCTGGTGTTCTCTGCCAGTTCTGTTCCATTGCCTTCTGCCGCCATTTTCTATCTTCAGCTCTTTGTCTGGCTCGCTCTCTCTCGCATGCCTCGCGAGGGGGCTGTACGGGTGCCCCTGTGAGCCCTTTTTCTTCTGATTTTCGCGAGGCACTCTCTTTCGAGTTCGTAGCAGGAGCACCCCTCTCAGCCCGTGCCCCTCGGGTACCGCGATACGAAGCACCGGACCATGGCCGGCAGCCCTTGCGAACAGGGTTCAAAAATGATAATCCCTCAACGAGTTTTTGCAGCTCCTAAGGCGCCTGAAGCGGACACCTCGTGAGGCGGAAACTACTTCAAAACGTGCCAAGCTAAGTTGTTCATACACGCCGACGTACAACAACAACGCCTTAACACAGCACAGGAACAATAAATGTAGCATCTTAACTAGGAAATCATAGTTTGTTGCACACCCCCGCGGGGCCCCATACTTGTCTCTTTCAATGCAGGAAGGAAGGAAAACAAAACAAAAGCAGCACACGCCTTATAGCAGTTTGCGAGGAGGAATGTACAGCGACCTCCCGAGCTCAGCCAGACCCCACCTCGCGCTTCACCGGAGTGCGGCGATGGTACGACCCGCTGCTGCTCTCGAGGCGGGCACGATGGCGTGGCGGGTGACATAGCCGCCGCTGGAGGAGCTGTCGCTGGAGGAAGAGCCGCCGTAGCTTGACGAGCCGCGGCCGCTGCCGGGAGCAAGTTCGCCTTCACCCACATCATGACCTTCGCCAAGACCGAGCACCTCGTCGCCGTCGTTGTATTCAGGACATCACCCAACGCGGCGGCTATCCTCTCCGAACACCCTCACGTAGAGGGTCGCGTCGCCATCGTACTTGATGTGGAGGGTGCATCACCTGCCCAGACCCTGCACGCGGGCAAACATTTGCCTGCCTTGGGATAAGGCTGCGTTGCCAGCGACGGAGACCTCCACCGCGACCCAGGAGGCCCTACTGCAGCACCCGTCCGCCTGCAACCAGAGCCCGCCTGGGCCAGTGGCTGGCAGCTCGCCGATGAAGAAGCGCGGGAGCTTAAGCCAGTTGCCAGCCGGGTTCTCTAACCACACGACGAATTCCGGCAGCACCCCCGCCGAGTGGAAGCGCGGCCGGGGAGGCCGTGCGGCCACGACACGCCTTGCTCCACCAACCGGGCTGCCTCGGCATTGGCGGCCCCCACCACGTGAAGGGCCACCGCCACGGCTGCAGGGCGCCACGGCGGGGGTCGTGGGGTGCTTGCGAGGGCGACCGCGTCCGCGCTTGGGCGGAGGAGAGCCAGGCCCTTCCTGGCGAGCCTTCCCCTTCTCCGCGGCCGAAAACCTCTTCGCAGGCACCATGGGGGATGCTACAAGCAACGGAGCAAGGAAGGAGAAGTGAGCGTAATGGTAAGAGATGGACGAGGGGCTCTCCCCCCTCCTTATTTATAGCCTAAGGGAGGCCAATCGTCAACCTCCATGGTCGCAGGTAATGATAACCCTTTTTGCATGCAACAAGGACTCGTCAAGTCGAGCAGTTGCCGAGGCAGCATGGGGAAGCAAAGACGCCCACGTCCAATCAGTTGCCAGGCGCCGACCAAGGCCGCAGGCTATTGGGGCCCACGGTACTCCGCACTTGCCCTTTGGCTTCGCCGCTAAGCCAAGTCCGAGCGCGCCTTGGGCCCAGGGGCTACTATCAGCGTTCTGGGAACGAGGGTCCCCAGACTTGCCTGCCTGCGGCCCACGACGTGGCTCCACCAATGGCCCTGTATGGCCCGTCTTCGTTAATCAACGCTCAAGACCCTCGCGAGGAGCCAAGCCTCGCGAGGGGGACGACACAAGGCCTCCTCAGGAGCGGCCTCACTAGGCAGGCTCGCGAAGGAGCGGAGAGATCAAGGCAAGGGGTACCTCGTGAGGTTTCCATGACGCAAGCCATGACAACCAAGGTCAGGCGGGCGCCAGGCGGGCTCCAGCACGCACAGTGTCCTCATTTCCCTTTGGTGCTAAGGGGGCAAGCACATGCGCGGGGTACCGGGGCATTAGGCAAAGGTTTCCATATCAGTGCAACAAGACCAAGACCAGCGGGACGGCAAGACAGAGGTCATCGTGGAGCCCAAGACAGCGTCACCACCAGCGCCTTTGATAGGCGAAGACCACCTTTAGTCATGATAACTTGTACTATCTGTCCCCTTTCAAATTGGCCGTTGTTGGATCCCTTCCCGCTCAATATTTGGGGAGAGGACCAGGGCCTCTATAAATAGGACTAGCCACACAGACCGGAGGGGGGGGGGGGCAATGGAGGATCGAGACGGGACGAACTTAGTTCATCCTAGCACCCACCAGACACAAGAGCACCTCTCCTCAGGAGGCTGTTCTTCCCCTGTACTATTCATCACCAGCCCAAGAGGCAATCCACCACCACACACCGGAGTAGGGTATTACACCACAACGGTGGCCCGAACTAGTATAAATCTTGTGCCTCTTGTGTTGTGAGTTCATTGAGCTAAGCTTAGAGATCGCGGTGAGGCTGAGGGAGAGATTCGATAGGGGGAAATCTTCGTGCGCACCCCAGTGTTCGAACCTCAAGGGTTTTGCCGGAACCCGAAATCTGACAGCTCTTGAAGAGGAAGAGGTCCCCGTGCCGTGACGTTGGCACCCACGAGCCACTGAAGCCGAGGAGATACGTGGCTGTCGACGTGCAAGTACCTTTGCTTTTGATTCCCCTGTGTGCCACATTTTCTCACAGCTGAGATCTTGCAGGGTTTCCATGAAGGTGAAACCTCCGGAGGCAGGCATCCCCAAGGATTCCATCTTGACGCCCGCGCGCAGCCCCCGGCGCCCTGATCCTGAGCAGGGCGTGGGGCCGACTCCAGCCGCCGTGACACTGTAAGGGTGCCCTGGAGCCGGGCTCCCCGCTCCCCTCCTTGGGACCCAGCCGCTGAGGCGCGGGACGCGTCGGGGATCCTCTCTCTCGTCATTGCTGGCAAGGGGCTGCCCCCTAGGTGGCCTTCATCTTCAGGTTGTGGGGCTGCATCGGCCAGCCCCCGGCCAGCGACTGGCGGGGCGCCCAGTGCTTCCCGGGTGGCCTCCGGGGCTGCCGAAGGTCTTGGCAATGATCTTGGCTCGCTCGTGGGCACAACACCATGCACTTCGAGCTCTTTGGTGAAGCGATGCTGAAAGTGCAACTATCCCTAGGTGGTTTTGGTAATTCATAACAACATATAGCTCATTGAGCTAATGCTATTCCAAGACTATTATTTCAGGAAAGCTCAATGAATGGCATGGCATGGATGATGAAAGTGGATCCCTCAAAATATCAAGGACAAAGGATTGGCTCAAGCTCAAAAGCTCAAGACTCTTCATTTTACATTTTAGTGATCCAAGATCACATTGAGCCTATAGGAAAAGCCAATACTATCAAGGAGGGATGAGGTGTTGCTTAATGAGCCTCTTGCTTCAAGTGCTTAGTGATATGCTCCAAACACCCTCAACTACTTTCTGACATCCCCATATGACCTAAACCCAAAGTCAAAATCGGTCACACCGATTCTTTCTATCCGGCGCCACCGAGTTCAAATGTCATAGCCACTGCCACAAACCCTAGGCAAATCGGTCTCACCGATAGGGATCTCGGTCTCACCGAGATGGGATTGTAATCTCTCTGTTTCCCTTCGTAACGTTTCTGTCTAACCAAAGTGAGCAATTGGTCCCACCGAGATTGCAATGTAAACTCCCTGTTTCCCTTTCGTAACATTTCGGTCTCACCGAAATGAGCGAATCGGTCCCACCGAGTTTACCCGACCAACTCTCTGGAAAGGTTATTACCAAAATCGGTGTCACCGAGTTTGTGTAATCGGTCTTACCGAGATTACGTTATGCCCTAACCCTAACCATATCGGTCCTACCGAGTTGCATGTCGGTCCCACCGAAAACCCTAACGGTCACTAGGTTTACTAAATCGGTCCGACCGAGTTTGTTGATTCGGTCCCACCGAGTTTGGTAAATTGTGTGTAACGGTTAGATTTTGGGTGGAGGCTATATATACCCCTCCACCTCCTCTTCATTCATGGAGAGAGCCATCAGAACAAACCTACACTTCCAACTTACCATTTCTGAGAGAGAACCACCTACTCATGTGTTGAGGCCAAGATATTCCATTCCCACCATATGAATCTTGATCTCTAGCCTTCCCCAAGTTGCTTTCCACTCAAATCTTCTTTCCACCAGATTCAAATCCCATGAGAGAGAGTTGAGTGTTGGGGAGACTATCATTTGAAGCACAAGAGCAAGGAGTTCATCATCAACGCACCATTTGTTACTTCTTGGAGAGTGGTGTCTCCTAGATTGGCTAGGTGTCACTTGGGAGCCTCCGACAAGATTGTGGAGTTGAACGAAGGAGTTTGTAAGGGCAAGGAGATCGCCTACTTCATGAAGATCTACCGCTAGTGAGGCAAGTCCTTCGTGGGTGACGGCCATGGTGGGATAGACAAGGTTGCTTCTTCATGGACCCTCCATGGACTCGCGCAACTGTTACCCTTCGTGGGTTGAAGTCTCCATCAACATGGATGTACGATAGCACCACCTATCAGAACCACGCCAAAAACATCCGTGTCTCGAATTGCGTTTGAATCCTCCAAACCCTTCCCTTTACTTTCTTGCAAGTTTCATGCTTTAATTTCCGCTGCTCACATACTCTTTGCATGCTTGCTTGAATTGTGTGATGATTGCTTGACTTGTCCAAAGATTTGTAAAATCTGCCAAACTCTAAAATTGGGAAAAGGTTAACTTTTTAATTGGTCAAGTAGTCTAATCACCTCTCCTCTAGACATACTTCAAGGTCCTACAAGTGGTATCAGAGCCTTGGTCTCCATTTGCTTTGATTTCCATAGTTTTTGGTGGTCATAGCCTTGGTTTCACAACCTAGGAGAGTATGGCGTCTAGCGAGGGAAATTATCACCGTAGAGGTCCTTACTTTGATGGTACTAATTTTGCTAGTTGGAAACATAAGATGAAAATGCATATTCTCGGACATAACCCCGCCGTTTGGGCTATTATTTGTATTGGCTTGCAAGGTGAACTCTTTGATGGGATAGAGCCGAACCGTGAAGCTAATGCGGATGAATTGAAGATGCTGCAATACAACGCTCAAGCTTGTGATATCCTCTTCAATGGCTTGTGTCCCGAAGAATTCAACAAAATCAGCTGTCTTGAGAATGCAAAGGAAATTTGGGATACTTTGATTGATATGCATGAAGGTACCAACTCCGTCAAGGAATCCAAGCTGGATGTGCTCCAAAGTCATCTTGACAAGTTCAAAATGAAGGATGGTGAAGGTGTCGCTGAAATGTACTCTAGGCTTGCTCTTATCACAAATGAGATTGCCGGCTTAGGGAGTGAAGAGATGACCGACATATTCATCATCAAGAAGATCCTAAGAGCATTGGATGGAAAGTATGATACCGTGTGCACATTGATCCAAATGATGCCAAACTACAAAGATCTCAAGCCAACGGAAGTCATTGGAAGAATTGTTGCTCATGAGATGTCACTCAAGGATAAGGAGGAAATTCACAACAAGTCAAGTGGTGCTTACAAAGCCTCATGTGAAGCCCCCACATCATCAAGTGAGAAACAAACCTTCAATGAAGAATTGAGCTTAATGGTGAAGAACTTCAACAAATTCTACAAGAGTAGAAGCAAAGAAAGAAGCTCTAAGTCAAGGTCCTACCATGACAAAAGATCTTCTAGTCGAGAGCACAATTGCTACAATTGTGGGAGACCCGGACACTATTCTAATGAGTGTACGACACCCTACAAAAGAAGGGAAGATTCTCCAAAAAGAAGAAGCAAAAGAGAAGAATCACCACCAAGAGAGAGGAGGAGTAGAGATGATTGTTATGAATGAAGACCCTCACGGAGAAGCAAGGATTCGGAAAGGAAGGACAAGTCATCAAGGAGCTACACAAAACGAAGACATCAAGCTCATGTTGGTGAATGGGTATCCGGCTCCGACTCCGACAATCACTCCGACTCCGAATATACTCAAGATGAAGGTGCTGCCGGTCTAGCACTTGTGTCAACCAACTCCTACGACATATTTGACTCACCAAATGAAGGAATTGGAAGATGCTTCATGGCCAAAGGCCCAAAGGTAACACATCCCAAGTATGTTGATTTCAATAGTGATGAAGATGACTTGCTAGGTGATGACGATTTACTTATTGTTAACTCTAGTGATGAATACTATGATGAAACGTCAATTAATCATGCTAATCAAGATAAAACGAATGACAATGATAAGGAGAAGATTGAGCTTCTAACTAAAGAACTAAACACTCTTAAGTTAGCTCATGAAACTATCTTCAAAGATCATCGAGAACTTTTAAGGGCTCATGAGAAGTTACGCTTTGAAAAGCTCAATCTTGAGCAAGAGCATGAGTTCTTAAAAGCAATCAATGATGATCTCCGTAAGAAAAGTTCTTCTTACATTGCCAAGCGTTTACTCTTATCTACTTACATGCCTCAAGTCAATTCTAGTAACAAGTACAAGAAAGATCCTTCCTCTAGTAGTAACAATAATAATGCCAAATCCAATATTGTTGCTTCTAGTAGTTCTCTTGATTCCACTAATGATTCTCTTAGCCAAGTTACACTTGAGCAAGAAAATAGCTTATTGAAGGGAATTATAGAGAAAGGTGTATACAAGAGCCTTGCTGGGAGTAAGCAATTCGAGGAAATTGTACGCAAGCAAGGAAGGCACCGGAAGAATCAAGGTGTTGGTTTTGAACGGAAGTTCAATGCCAATGGAGTTGAGTGGGAAGAGGATCAATACCCCAAGACAAAGTTTGTTCCTCAACAAGAGAAGTACGATCGTTACTTCCTTCAAGGGAACACAAGCACAAGATGATCTTCCACCACGAGACCACAAGAACAAAGGCAAGGACAAGCTTCAAGAGGAGATTGATGCATTTGAAGGAGCACCTAAGGCCTTGGTCAAGTGGGTTCCCAAGACTACGTCAAGCTCTACTTCATCAAGTACGACTACAACTCCAAGGATTCCCACCAAGATGATGTTGATCCCAAAGAAGAAGAACTAGAGAGTTCTTGAGGGTGACTCCGCCAACATTCTTCACTCATATCATTATGGCAAGGACAAGTGCAATCAACTTCCACATCTTGCACTAGTTCAAGGAGTCACAAACCCTCATGTTGGTAAGGCAAGGGACAAGGTAACCTAATGATTTCATGGACATCATCTTGTGTGTGCATCACTCTATGTCTATGGATATTCTTGTTTGTTCCTTGTGGGACTAACCCATGTAGGTATGTTGAAAGTGCAACTCACTCCAAAGGATTGCTCCAAATGATCTACATCAACATTGATCATCCACATCTTCAACACCTACATGAAGTCATCATCGACAAAACCAAGGTTAGTTCATCCCTCTAAAAGGGGATCTCACATCTAGGGGGAGCTTAACTCTAAGAATTGAGTCAAAGCAACTCTAATGGCGTGAACACATCAATGCATTATGTAAAAGTGGTAACCCCACTTGAGCTTAAACGATGAGTATGACCTATGATCAAATGTTCTCATTTGACTCCTAAGTCAATATACTCATATATAGATGACCTAGTCATCGCCAATTGTTTGATAGATGCTAGATTGGTTGTGCATGCTTTGCCACATATTTCATTTTCCATTCTATTGTGTGAGCATGTTGGTTGCATATTTTACTCATTCGAGGACATCCACTTGTTGCTTTGATTGTTTGGGTTCTTTTTCTTTTTGCCAAGTGGATGGACAAGAATGCCTAAGAACCTTCTCTAGAAATCTATGCTTTTCTTGTCTCAAACTCTATTCATGCTACATCACAAAACTTGATCAAGTCAGATTCGAACCACTCTGTGTGAGGAGCACTCGGAGTCCCCGGTTCGTCATAGACTTAAACTTCCAACACTTCTTTGTGATTCTTGGTCTGACCGATTCCTCCATTTCGGTCCTACCGAGATCACTAAGTCGATCTAGGTTTTCAATCTCGGTGCAACCGATTTGAACTTTTCGGTCACACCGAGTTGCTGTAATTGTATACAGTTATGCATCTCAGTGCCACCAAGTTGTTCCACTCGGTCACACCGACAGGGTCGGGATATATATACTCACGGGAAAAAATTTGGAAATTTCTCCAAACCCCTTCGCCCGCGCATAGCTCGCTCTGCCTCCAGGATCTCCGGATCGTCTCCTCGTCGCCAGCCGCCTCCTGTCGCTGGTCTCCGCCGCCGTCAACGGAATTCACCCCCGCCGTTGCCGCCGTAGGGAGTTCATTGCCAAGCTAGGGTATGGACTCAATCACAGTGCTATCCTCGTCTGATTCCTAGCACATTGTGTTCATTATGATTCTTGCCACGATTGAACCACTCCTATCTAGTCAATACAATCCTTAGAAAAGATGCGATTTGAAAATTTAGGGTTAGGTTTCCGCCGAAACCATCTCGGACCCACCGAGTTGAAAAACTTGGTCCCACCGATTTGGCTAATGCCATTGCACTAGTAACTCTCGGTCTGACCAAAAATTGCTAATCGGTGTGACCGATTTTAAAACTTTGTGAAACCCTAGCAGTCTCGGTGCCACCAAACTGTAACTCGGTCCTACCGAGTTCACCAGTTTAGGATCCAAAACTGCTTCGGTATCACCGAGTTTGAAAATCAGTTGATCCGAAATGCTTTCTGTGGAAAACTAAAACTGAGTTTCTGAATCATTCTTTTGCAAAAATCTCTGCATTTTGAGATGCTCATCCATTCTATCTCATCTATAACTATTCACAGGGTCAGCAGTCAGTGATTTCAGCATGTCAGACCAAAGTGATAGTCAGAACAAGTCAGAAGAGCAGATTCACATGAGTGAGGGCACTAGTCCCTCAAGTTCTTCAGATGATGGCAGCAGGAGCACCCCAAGCAATCTGCCTAAAGCTGCCACCAGGACAAGGAAGAAGAGAACCTCAGAATCTGAGGATGAGGATAATATGGCAGAAGAAGATGAGGCTACTTCCAAGAAGGTAGTGCTCAAAAAGGAGTATGGCTCAGCAAAGACCACAAAGCCTGGACTCAATAGGAAGGTTCCTGCCAAGAGGACACCTATGCTGAAGGTCACATGATCAACTCAATTGCCTGAAAAGACTGATCCCAAAGAGCCAACTGCAGAAGGAAAGAAAAGGAAGGAAAGGGTCAAAAATACCATGGCCAGAGTTGTTGGTCAACCTTCCATGATGGAAGAGGAAGAAGAGGTTGCTGCACCAGCACCCAAGGCACAAAAGCTGATGGGTGATGCTATAAAGTCAGGGGCTGCAACATCAAAGCCCAAAGAAGCACCCAAAGCTGCCCCCAAGCCCAAGATTGCACCAAAGAGGAATACCAGGAGTATTCCACCTGCTGAGAAAAACAAGGCCCCAGTGCCTGAAGTTGCTGATGAGGAAGATGATGAAGAACAAGTCCTGAGGAAGCTCAAACCCAAGATACCAGACCACAATGATGCTCATCCTGTGGCTGAGGACATGAATATCAGGAGAGACTCAAGGTTGAGGCTATGGAGAATGACAGATCCATATGCCACCAGGAGAAGGACTGCTGTTGATTACAGGTACCATACAAAGGAACAGCAGGACTTCTATGAGACAATCTTGTTGGATAAGAAGCCCATAGTGTGTGATATGAGGTGGGTCGACTGGACCTACATGAAGGAAAATGAGAAACACTATCCTGGAGTGCAAGACAGTTTCATTGCTTGTGGAGTTGCAGATTTTGTTGGGCAGAAGCTCACCAACTGGAATGATGAACTCATTATGCAATTCTACTCCACAACACACTTCTATCCAGATGGCAGGATAGTTTGGATGTCTGAAGGTACAAGGTACCAGTCAACCATTGAGGAATGGGCCAATCTGATCAATGCCCCAAAGGAGAGTGAAGAGGACTTGGATGTCTATGCCAAGAAGAAGATGGATCACAATTCTATGTCACATATGTACAAGGAGATCCCAGACAAAGCTCTTGAGACACATAAGTTTGGGTCAGTTCATTTTCTTCTGTCAGGGCTGCCAACGATCAACTGGATCTTAAGGCACAATCTTTTGCCCAAGTCAGGTGACCACAACATGATTAGAGGGCATGCTATCAACATGCTGCACCTGTTTGATGTGCCACAAAAATTCAAGGTCATGAGCCTTATGGTTGAGACCATCAAGAGGACTGCAGTAGACCAGAAGAGAAGTTGTGGATATGCCCCACAGATTCAGGAATTGATTAACTCAAAGATGGGCACAAGAAAATATCTGTTGGATAAGGAACACTTTGCTCTCTATCCAGACTTTGAGGATAATCAAGTTGTAATGAATGAGAATGAACCATCATCAGTGCAAGCTCAAGAGAAGAAGGAGAAAGCAAAGAAAGAGAAGGCTGCCAAGATGCCAACTCAAGAGGAGGCATCTGAGTACTTTTTGAAGAACAAGCAGGAGAAGCTTGGTTACTTGATAGCATCAACACTGAGGATTGAGAAGGGGTTGTCCACCCTAACTCAAAATCAGGAGAGCCTAGAAAGAATCATGGAACAAAAATTCTATGATCTAGATGTCAAAGTAACTGAGATTCAGTCAGTTGTGGAGCAGCCTCAGGATGACATGCAGGAGAGGAAGGGCAAGACAACAACTGATGCTTTTGCCAGAGTGCCTAGAGCTCAGAGGTCAGCTGCAGTGCCTGTGACAGACACTAGAGCCACATCATCTGCACCAGCTACAGCTCCTACAGCTCCAGTACAACCAGCTCCAGCACCAACTCCTCCAGCTCCCTCCACATCAACTGAAGCCTTCGTCCAAGGAGCCATCTCTACACCACCACCTAAAGATCAAGCCTGAGAGTCGATCTAGCACTATGCATTTTCTATGAACTTTTTGGTAACTTGTTGCCAAAGGGGGAGAAAAATGTATAGATCATAGGCTTCGAGAAAGAGAGTGTCGCTTTTGTTCTCTCTTGCTTTGGTGGTTAAACTTTTTCTGCTTTTGATTGCTTGAGATACTATGCTATTACCTGTGAGACATTGATGATCATGTGTTTGATCATAAGCTACACTTATTCTTGTTAAATGAAGTTATCTTACCTATCCTTTTATGATCATTCACTTTGCTTGGTGATGAGTGCATGTATTCAATATTTATTATTTTTGAGCGCTCCACCAAGATGTATGTGACATGGAAGAGTAACCAATGAGCCTATTTCCTTGTGCATTTGCAGTCCAAAGCAAATCTTAAACTATGCACAAATTTAGGGGGAGCTCTTGCTTATCACATACTTCTCAAAGCGACGATGTTTTTCAATCTTATTATCATTTGTGAAGCTTTGATCTATATGTTGTCATCAATTACCAAAAAGGGAGAGATTGAAAGTGCAACTATCCCTAGGTGGTTTTGGTAATTCATAACAACATATAGCTCATTGAGCTAATGCTATTCCAAGACGATTATTTCAGGAAAGCAAAATGAATGGCATGGCATGGATGATGAAAGTGGATCCCTCAAAATATCAAGGACAAAGGATTGGCTCAAGCTCAAAAGCTCAAGACTCTTCATTTTACATTTTAGTGATCCAAGATCACATTGAGCCTATAGGAAAAGCCAATACTATCAAGGAGGGATGAGGTGTTGCTTAATGAGCCTCTTGCTTCAAGTGCTTAGTGATATGCTCCAAACACCCTCAACTACTTTCTCACATCCTCATATGACCTAAACCTAAAGTCAAAATCGGTCACACCGATTCTTTCTATCCGGCGCCACCGAGTTCAAATGTCATAGCCACTACCACAAACCCTAGGCAAATCGGTCTCACCGATAGGGATCTCGGTCTCACCGAGATGGGATTGTAATCTCTCTGTTTCCCTTCGTAACGTTTCGGTCTAACCGAAGTGAGCGATCGGTCCCACCGAGATTGCAATGTAAACTCCCTGTTTCCCTTTCGTAACATTTCGGTCTCACCAAAATGAGCGAATCGGTCCCACCGAGTTTACCTGACCAACTCTCTGGAAACCTTATTACCAAAATTGGTCTCACTGAGTTTGTGTAATCGGTCTTACCGAGATTACGTTATGCCCTAACCCTAACCATATCGGTCCTACCGAGTTGCATGTCGGTCCCACCGAAAACCCTAATGGTCACTAGGTTTACTAAATTGGTCCGACCGAGTTTGTTGATTCGGTCCCACCGAGTTTGGTAAATTGTGTGTAACGGTTAAATTTTGTGTGGAGGCTATATATACCCCTCCACCTCCTCTTCATTCGTGGAAAGAGCCATCAGAACAAACCTTCACTTCCAACTTACCATTTTTGAGAGAGAACCACCTACTCATGTGTTGAGGCCAAGATATTCCATTCCTACCATATGAATCTTGATCTCTAGCCTTCCCCAAGTTGCTTTCCACTCAAATATTCTTTCCACCAGATTCAAATCCCATGAGAGAGAGTTGAGTGTTGGGGAGACTATCATTTGAAGCACAAGAGCAAGGAGTTCATCATCAACGCACCAGTTGTTACTTCTTGGAGAGTGGTGTCTCCTAGATTGGCTAGGTGTCACTTGGGAGCCTCCGACAAGATTGTGGAGTTGAACCAAGGAGTTTGTAAGGGCAAGGAGATCGCCTACTTCATGAAGATCTACTGCTAGTGAGGCAAGTCCTTCGTGGGCGACGACCATGGTGGGATAGACAAGGTTGCTTCTTCGTGGACCCTTCGTGGGTGGAGCCCTCCGTGGACTCGCGCAACCGTTACCCTTCGTGGGTTGAAGTCTCCATCAACGTGGATGTACGATAGCACCACCTATCGGAACCACGCCAAAAACATCCGTGTCTCCAATTCCGTTTGAATCCTCCAAACCCTTCCCTTTAATTTCTTGCAAGTTGCATGCTTTAATTTCCGCTGCTCATATACTCTTTGCATGCTTGCTTGAATTGTGTGATGATTGCTTGACTTGTCCAAAGATTGCTAAAATCTGCCAAACTCTAAAATTGGGAAAAGGTTAAGTTTTTAATTGGTCAAGTAGTCTAATCACCCCCTCTCTAGACATACTTCATGGTCCTACAGATGCATGCGATGATCCATCTCGGCGGGGAGCTTGCTAATGCCGACAGCAGGATTGAGGAGGAGAACCGCCGCCTGGAGCATGAGTGGCAACCGCTGAAGGTTGCCATTAATCTTGGGAGGCTTCAGCACGATGAAGCAAAAGCGCGCGCAGTAGCCTCACTCGCGACCTCTCGTGAGGCCTGCGCCCGCGCCATGGAAGTGGCCGAGGCAGCCGCCTGCCGCCACAAGGCGGCCGAGGAGCGAGAGCGGGATCTTGTATCTTCAAACACGACCCTTGAGCGCGAAATCAAGGAGCATCACGCTCTTCTGGCCTCCTCAGCAGGTGGGGTGGACCTTGCTGAGTTGTATCTCCTGAGGCGCCATGAAGATCTAACGTTGGAGACCATAGAGAACATCATGGCGTTGGAGAGGCTGCAGGTGAGGGAGCGACAGGCTACCGTGGCTGAGGGCGCCGTCAGCTTGGGTCCAGTTGGAGGTGGAGGAGAGGGTGGCGAAGGCGCGTGCTGAGTTGGCTGGGGGGCACCGCCTGGATCTGGAGCTGCTCAAGGCCGAGCTTGAGGGCCGGACCTCCGCCCTGAAGACTGAGCTGCAGTCTGTGGAGCAGCGTGAGAGTGCTACTTGAGAAGCCCTGGTTTCTTCCGAATCTGCCCTGAATTCTGCTCGTGCTGAGATATCCTCTCTTCAGAAGCAATTTGAAGGTACCACCTCCTTCCTGGAGAAGGCTTCAAGTGAAAAGTGCCGCCACCTGACATTGGAACACGAGCACGGCTCCATGCTCCAGAGCCTGCGCGTTAGGGCCAACAATGCCTTGAGTGTTGTTTGCAATGAGAGTGCTCCTCACTTGCATGAGAGTGACTACTCCAGCCACCTCAACTTCTTTACCAACATCGTAACCCGCGTGTAAGACTGGGCCGCGGATGCTCGCCATCTTGTTGAGGAGAGGAGCCGGGGCCTCCTCTGGCGCGCACTCTCGTGCATCTTCAGCAATCTTCTGAACCTTGATTCCCATTTTGACCTCAGCATCGTGCTAGTCCCCGTGCCTGTGGCCACCCAAGACAAGCTCGCCAAGTGGGTAGATGGTCATGTGAACGCCTTGGTGAAGGAGCTGACTCCTGAGGGTGACACGACCATGCTCACTGAGGGAATCCTGGATTAGGGGGTACTCGGATAGCCGGACTATATGCATATGCCGGACTGTTGGGCTATGAAGATACAAGCACTACAAAAAAATACACTTCCATGATGATACGTGTTTGTCACAGTAGGTTGCGTTTTTTTGTCATGCATGTACATCCATGATGATTTTATGACAGAATCAAGATAATCATACCTGTGCCGTCGTAGAAGTGTTCCATGACATTACCAAAATTATCATTACGGAAGTGTCCACTTCCATGACGATAAATCGCGCGTCACAGAAGTGCTTTCGTCAAGGGTGACCGACACGTGGCATCCACCGTAACTGAACGCCGTTAAGCTATCGAGTCGGGTTTTGGATCCGATAACCCGTTAACAGCCCCGACCAATGGGGATTTTCCACGTGTAAAATCATCATTGGCTAGAGTAGACACGTGTCGGCTCCGCATTGGCATAGGTGTCACTCATCCAATGGGCGAGACGCGCCTATGATATGTTGACATGTGGACCGACCCATCAAGTTTAAATGGGTCGGCCCAACTAAAGGCCCACAAGATTTTGCGGACCATAATGGGCCGGCCTAGCTAAAGGCCCACGAGATTTTGCAGACCATAATGGGCCAGCCCAGCTAAAGGCCCACAAGATTTTGCGGGCCATAATGCGCTGGCCCAGGTAAAGGCCCACAAGATTTTTGTGTGCCATAATGGGCCGGCCCAGGAAAGGCCCACAAGATTCTTGCGGATCATAATGGGCCAGCCCAGCTAAAGGCCCATGAGATTTCGCCGACATTAATGGGCCGGCCCAGCTGTAGGCCCACAAGATTTTGAGGACCCTAGTAGGCCGACCCATTAATTGGCTGTCATGTTTTGGGCCAAATGCCGTCCCATATTTGATCCGGTCCATTAATGGCCTGCCACGTTCTGGGCCTAATAATGGCCCATATGAGATCCGGCCCGTTAAAAGCCTACCACTTTCTGGGCCAAATTACGGCCCAGATCAGGTCCGGCCCTTTAAGAGGCTTTGGACTAAATTATGGCCCATATCAGATTCGGCCCGTCAACTGGACGCTATGCTTTTGGGCCCACTTGCTAAAGGCCCATTTAGTAATTCGGCCCGATATTAGTTTCGGTCTGTTAAGGGCCCGTTTAACATTTTGGCCCTATATTAATTTCAGCCTGTTAAAAGCCCGTCATATAGTTGGGCCTAACTACGGCCCGGTTTGCATCCGTCCTGCTCGCAGCCGATATCTAATTGGGCCAAACAAGGACAGAGACAATTTTGGCATATTAAAAGCCCGTGATTTGATTTGCACAATCATGGGACGGGGTCCATTTCGGGCTGCTGCCGGCCCATGAGCTGTTTGGCACATTTCAGGCCCAACCTACTTCTCAGCCTCCTAAAAGCCCATTGAGTTTTCTTGCGAAAAGATGGCCGGGGGTTACTCGGCCTATTAAAGGCCCGAATCTACTAGTGGGCCAGTTTACTTTTGGCCTTTTAACGGACCAAGGTGATGGGGCCCATGATGCGGATCATACATCATGATTGCATGACGGCCCGATTATGTACCGTAATTTTACGGTTTGGCCGGTTTACTGCGAAGAGAGGATATATATACACTAAAATAACTGCAACATCGTGAATAAGAAAAAACCTAGACTATACAATAAATAAATTACAGCATATTACATCCACTGGGCATCAAAGTTCGCCGCTATGATAATAAAGCACAAGCAGACATCAGATTACATACACTGGGCATCAAAGATTGCCACCAGTGCAAATAAACACACCGACAAAATAATATACAAAACCGACAGCACTTCAATAGAGTTCAAGAAAGGTTAGCCATGCTGGGGAGCTGCAGTGCAAGCAGCTGAGCAAGCTGATGAGACTGCGCTTGTTCAACACTTATATCTTCCCCACTCTAAAACATAAACAAGCAGGCAGATGACAGGTTTTGCACATAAAAGTATCAGTGCTGACAATTCATCACATTTCTTACTGACGAATAAAGTGACACAGTTTAAAATTGCATTAACACAATATGGTTTTGTTTAGGTCAAGACATGGCAGGAAATGACATTGTGAAGGAGTTGGCAGCTTCACGACACCACTGGATTCCAGATCAAGAACTCATAAGTATCAATGGTTAGTGTGCTGTCAATTTATCCCATTTCAGATTGGCAAATAAAGAGATGGTTTAAATAATAGTAGAATGATATGACATTGTTCATAGTTAAGACATTGCAGAATATGACATTGTGCTGTAGTGGGTAGGTTCACCACACCACTAGATTACGGATGAAGTACAGAAGCATACATGCAGTGCAAAAGAAGACCACTTGCTCTGTATAGTTTAATTTACATGGTATGAAGAAGGAACTTGGTTGTACAATTGAAAACTTAAATTCAGAAGGACAAACTTTTGTTTATTAACTACATAATAAACTTTAAACATGCAATTTGATGCAAACAGCAAAAATAAACAGCTGTTGCAGTCATGCCTAACCAAATATACACAACAAAGTTTAAAGGCTTGAGAAGGACAAACTTACATTATTGGTGAAGACAGGCTTTATAAAGCCCTTGTCCATGCTGATGGGGGGGGGGCAATTCAAGAAGTTTACCACATAATCTTCTTCATAAGCATTGCCTTTATTCTACATTTTGTTAAGAGTAAATATAGATGTGATAATATACAAAAAAATGGAGAATATTTAAGATAAGATGAAGAGTGATGCTACATAACCAAGTAGGTATAAATGTAAGTGTAGCGATACAGGCAAAAGGTACAGCCAAGAGCAATGCACAACTAAACTTCTTCAGTACCAACCTTATGGCAAGAGTAAATATAGATCTGGTGTGTAGAAAGTGGAGGGCAAAGAAAAATAAGCTGTAGAGTGATGGTACATGAACAACTACCAGTAAATATTAGTACATTGATAAAGGACAACATGTACTTACAAGAACAATGCAGAGCTAAAAAAATTCATTGGCATTGGATATATTCTACACTAATGTAACCATTCATACAGATCAGATAATTTGGAGCGAACAATTGATAAGAAAGCTATCATGCATACTGCTGTCACATAATGAACCAGGTATGTATGCAAGTACAATGATACAGGACAACAGGTACTAACAAGAGCAAATCAGCGGGCAACATATTTGTGATATCATGTCGTTCTTTTCAAACCGGAATTCTTCTTCGAGCAGATTTCCTGCAAAAAGATCCATAAGGCACATGCGGAAAAGTAGAAGTTCAAATTGTCATGTGATTTCATAGACAGTACCTCATCCTGGGAATGAGACCAGTGCATAACAAGGTTTTTCCATTCAATGTCTTCTAAATTTAGCACAGGAGACTTCACCGGAAATTCGTTTATAGACTTGCCATCAAAGTGTGATTTCCTCAGGTAACACCGATACTGCTGCAATGCTTCCTTGAAAAGCACAAGCAAGCTTTGCTCGTCATGACTATCCAGATTGACCCTCGCCTAGTTACAACAAAGTAATGTAAATCATTGATGTGTTCAATCAGCAGAAAACAGGAAAATAATAACCATGAATAATAGCACTTACATGTAAGTTGGACAGGAATATGTGAAAATGGTGTTTGTCTTCACTATAATCTTCCCATGATGGGAATATATGCACATAGTCCCTAACAACATTGAAAGCATTGTCTTTTAAACTGGGAATAAATGGAATGGTGTTCCAATCTGCAGGAATTGGCTGTCTCTGCAGTTGGGATAGGTCTTCAGCCGATGGACTTGCTGTACTTTTTGCTGGAGTGGGATTTTTCTGTGGTACGGCTGGTGCTATGGCAAATGAAATCGGTATACCTTTGCTGGAGTGCAGGTCCTGTGTGGTGGGGCTAGTGGTGTGGCCAGTGAAGTATGGGTACAGTCTGCTGGAGTCGGTCCTACGTTTTGTGTCACTGGTTGTACAGCCAATATAAGTGGGGTGCTGTCTGATTTCTCCGGCACCACCATGTTTTTCAAGGACTTTGCTGGTGCTCCTTCAGGTTCGGCAATCACCCTCTTCCTTTTTGATGTCTGATGCACAAGAACAACATTTGAGTGAAAAAACATGGTATGATGACAGAAGGAATATGTATTGATAATGGATGGGCATGGCATCTCGACATATATGATGAGTAAACTAAGCAGATGGCGGTGCAACAAAGTAGAAGAAATGCAAGACAACATATGCAAGATACCGCAATCAATAAAACCTTGCCAAATTAGAACATGCACCTTGATGGGTGAACAGGACAGGCCATCTGCCTTTGACTCCTCGAGGTTAGAATAGTCATTAGGATCATATTCTGAACAAGAATCAACAGGTGGGGAGCGTATGAGTTTCATTGCATCCAGAATGGCAGTCAACGCCTTGGTGCCAATTTTGCAAGTCCTTGCAGTGTTTAGCTTCAAGAGTGGACTGGTGCTAGTGCGACACAAAGCAGCTACACAGATCATAGTGTAGATATAACGGGGAAAACCGTAAGCATCAGAGTAAAATCAGCAAAGTGGAACTTGTTGGAATATATGTGCTAGTACTACCGGTACGGCTGATGACCCGCAAGTATACGTGATAGTTGTAGCCTCTTTCGATAAGTAAGAGTGTCGAACCCAATGAGGAGCAAAAGGTAGAACAAATACTCTCTCAAGTCCTATCGGCCACTGATACGACTCTATGCATGCTTGACGTTCGCTTTACCTAGAACAAGTATGAAACTAGAAGTACTTTGTAGGTGTTGTTGGATAGGTTTGCAAGATAGTAAAGAACACGTAAATAAAAAGTAGGGGCTGTTTAGATAAAGATGCAATAAAGTAAATATAGCGAGTGTGGAAAAGTGGTGGTAGGAGTTGTGAAATTGTCCCTAAGCAATTGACTAGTTTACTAGACCGATAGCAAGTTCTATGTGGGAGAGGCATAAGCTAACATACTTTCTCTTCTTGGATCATATGCACTTATGATTGGAACTCTAGCAAGCATACACAACAACTAAAGATCATTAAGGTAAAACCCAACCATAGCATTAAAGCATCAAGTCCCCTTTATCCCATACGCCACAACCCCCTTACTCGGGTTTATGCTTCTGTCACTCAAGCAACCCACTATAAGCGAATCATGAACGTATTGCAACACTCTACAGAGGGAATCCCTCACGCTTGCGCGACACGGAGGGCACAATAGGGTAGCAACATAACCACAAGTAAATTAAACCAATCATAGCAATTCATCAATCACCGGTAGGACAACGAAAATCTACTCAGACATCATAGGATAGCAACACATCATTGGATAATAATATGAAGTATAAAGCACCATGTTCAAGTAGAGGGTACAGCGGGTTGCGGGAGAGTGGACCAGTGAATATAGATGGGGGAAGGTGATGGAGATGTTGGTGAAGATGACGGCGGTGTTGGTGAAGATCGCGGTGATGATGATGGCCCCCGGCGGTGTTCTGGCGCCACCGGAAGCAAGGGGGAGAGAGCCCCCTTCTTCTTCTTCTTCCTTGACCTTCTCCCTAGATGGGAGAAGGGTTTCCCCTCTGGTCCTTGGCTCCCATGGCGTGGGAGGGGCGAGAGCCCCTCCGAGATTGGATCTATTTCTCTGTTTCTCTCTGTTTCTGCGTTCTCTGATTCTGCCCCTTCACCGTTTCTTTTATATTCGGAGATCCGTAACTCCGATTGGGGTGAATCTTTCGCCCAGTTTTTTCTCATAAAATTAGCTTTCTTGCGGAAAAAGAAGGGCATTAACCGCCTTACGGGTGGCCCACGAGGGTGCCAGGCGCGCCCAGGGGGAGGGCGTGCCCCCCTGTCTCGTGGCCACCTCGGACACCGTTTCACGTTGATTCTTCCTCCGGAAAATCCCAAATATTCCAAAAATATTCTCCTTCCATTTTTATCCCATTTGGATTCCGTTTGATATGGGTTTCTTGCAAAATATAAAACATGCAACAAACATGAACTGGCACTGGGCACTGGATCAATATGTTAGTCCCAAAAATAGTATAAAAAGTTGCCAAAAGTATATGAAAGTTGAATAATATTCACATGGAACAATCAAAAATTATAGATACGACGGAGACGTATCAACGGCTAGAAAGGCTTAAGATACCAGTCCTCTTCAACTGAAGGTGCGGTACTGTTAATATTAGTGTAACTCTCAAAGGCGACACAGCTCCCCGCATTTCCTTGCTATTCTTATAGGATTCAAGTGGGCAGGCCACTACAAATCATATTCCTATGTTTACAAAATCCTACGAATCAAAGAGGCTCAAAGTGTCCATCACAACTAACCGTATAGACCTCTACACTGCAAATGTCCGTGCTCATCTTCAGTACAAGGAACATACTGTACTACTATCATACTACCTCCGTTCCAAAATATAAGTCTTGGTAGAGATTTCCACTATGGATCACATACAGATGTATCCAGATACATTTTAGAGTGTAGATTCACTCATTTTGCTCCATATGTAGTCCATGGTGGAATCTATACAAAGACTTGTATTTAGGAACGGAGAGAGTACATATTAAAAAAGAATGGAAGAGGAACATGGTAAAGAAGAGCAAGCAGATTTTGGATAATAAAATGTTGGTTGCGCAGTGCCCACACATGATGAACCAGAGCGCATTAAGAATGCAACTCCCAGCTGTCTCTTGACCATTTCAGGTGGTTGGATGAAGATCCTACGTCTCCTAACCCTTCTTCTTCCTCATCTCTGATTCTTCCCATACAGAACACCGCATGGGCCGCCGGCCGGACCACCGGCCACCACTGCCTGTGTTCCTCCGCCACCCCACCACCACCCCCGCCCCAACCCCCACCTGCATCGAGTTTTCTTTATTCGGCGAGGCCCCACAACCACCCGAGCCCCTTCGTTTACACCGGCGAACTCCGGCGATCTCTGAAAAATCAACTGACCCAATTTTGAAATTTAGTCTACTATGATTTAACTAGTGTGGAATATATAAGGGGAAAACATAAGCATTGGGAGTATAGTGTTGAGCGTGCCATGGCGGATCTGAAGGTGCAAACCGGACAAAGGCAACTTCGCAACCAAGACAAGAAATCAGAGTAAAGCAGTGGCGATCTATTTTCTTGCTGCAATAAATAAGTTGAGTAGATACGAAAGAGTACCGCCTCTGGTGCGGCGCCGTGTATGCATCTGCTGAGAATTTGATGTTGCTGCGGTAGCGATGGCTGTCGGCAGCGCGGAAGCAGATCTAGGAGGTTAGACGGTGGCGGTGGTGCGCGGTGTACGAGACAGTCGTAGGAGCGGCGCCGGCAAGGTGCACGACAGCAGGGATGAAGCAAGAGGACGGGATGCAAGGATCCCGGTCTGAAGCCGTGGATGAGAGAGGTCGATCTCTTGTAATGGACGGCGGCGTCGGGGTATCAGCTCCGGCATGGTGGAGGAGGACGGCGGTGGATGGGGTGGCGGACGGCGGCGGACGGAGGAGGGTGGGGTGGAGAGGGTGTTTTGGCGCCCACGGAGTACAAATGGGGAAAAGGGAGGTAGAGAGGAAGGGGGAACCATGTATTCAAGGCGCGCTTGTCTCAAATGCGAGGAAATTTACAAACTTAGCCCCCGTTTCAAATTTCCTACATCACAACAATATTAGTCGGTTGGGGATAGGACGGTAATCTCGCATACACCAAATATTTGCCAACGAGAGTTTATTTTTGGCGCACATCATGTATGAATATGAATCGGGGAGGGAGTCGATTTCGGCCGAGGACGCACTGTGTTTTGGCGCCCACCGTGTATGAATCCGGGTGAGAGGCGGTTACGTCACGTTTGGGTGAAATTACAAACCTACCCCTATCAAAACCTATAGAAATCCAGCAGATAGGCTTTGCGTGACAGGGATAGGAAGTAGTAATTTCCATCTCGCAGATTTTGGTTTCGGGCGGTTACTGTGACTTGCCCCGCTTCGTTCAAATTTTGCAGAGTGCATGTTTACCATGCCAACTCAATTCGAATCCCGTTTGTATTCTATTTTTTTCGGGCGGGATCCATTTTCATTTGGAATTAAATTCTATATACATCATTTTTTATATATACTTTCAAAAGCACAACAAAGAATTCTGCTCCTTTATATGTATAATATGATTTACAAATACAATGATCTCAAAATCTTAAGGTTGAATTCAAAAAAAATTAACCAAATTATGTTCTACTAAAATGTATAGATCAGTAATATCTACATATTAAATAACATAGATGTGCGTGAATTCATATGAGTATGCATGTTTGATAGATCAATTTTGGTTTGAGTATGGATTACATGTATCATCATCTCGAATTCAAATATTTGAATCCCTTTTATGTTCACTCCTTTCACGCCCATATCTCTTGCATGCATGCTCCTTCATGTAGCTATCACTCTCTTTTCTCCAGCTCACCCGCACACTCACTTCATGTTTCTCCTATCCTCGCAAACATGGTCTCTCGACGTCTGCCTTGAGAAGTGTCACACTCTCCCTATCATTATACATTACAGGATTTTCATTATCTCTCACGTCTCTACTGTTCTCTGGTATCACTCGGTACCTAAGCTTTCTTTTTCACCGCCACACACACAGTCTCCACTCGTCTTTCACTTTGTCTTTCTCTCTATGGGATTCTCTCACACACCCTATATGTCTCTGCATATGACTCATACCACTAAAATTACTCTCTCTCTCTCTCTCTCTCCTGTAGACACAACATTTGTTGCGGTCTCCTTTTTGTCTCCATCCCAGACTGACATTATTCATTTGTTTACCGATCAGTCAACCCCCTCTCTCTCTCACAGACACACACACACAACTCCCGCTTCCACTCCCCTTCCCGACTACCGTCTCTACCTCTCACACAAAAAACTCTCGCTTTCGCACCCTGACTCGTATTTCTCTCACAAACCTTTATCGACTAGCCTCTAGATAGGTTTATACACCCGCACACTCGTGCTTCCACTATCGCATACATGTCTCTCTCCCGCTCCTTGTATCTATGTAGATTTTTCTTCCCTTCTTGAGACACGCCCTCTTGATCGTGCACACACACACTATCGCCTCATTTTAAGCTGATACCTATCGCACACACACTCCTTGTGTCTTTGTCACACACACTCCATCCTCCTCCACTCTCCCTCTCTCTCACACACACATGGGCTTTTTGCAACAACTAGCAAGATGCCCATGCATTGCACGGAACATCAAGATGCATTTGTATGAGTAGTTTATCTTGTGGGGGAAAAGGATGAACGAGGGAAGGCCTTATTTGCAAATGTGGAGAGGACTGTGGGTATCTTTTTGCAAAATTTCCATAGTTTCCTTCCTATCCGTCAAATATAGATTGGGCGGCCTATATTGCAGGATGGCAGGCACATGATCATCATCGACAATGATTTTTATAAGAGTAGGGATAAAAACAGAGGTGGTGATGATGGTGGGACTACCATCCTGCAATGTAGGTCGTCCGATTTATATCTGACGGATAGGAAGGAAAATATGGCAATTTACCCGCACTCCTCACCACATTTGCAGATAAAGCCTTCCCTCGTTCATCCTTTTCTCCCACAAGATCTTGATGTTCCATGCAACGCACGGGCATCTTGCTAGTAAGAGTAGAAATTTGACATATACCACTTCTCAAATCTTGAAACCAACAACATTCCTCCCTTATCTCATCAAAACCGCCAAAGGAATATATTTTGAGTGAAACATAACATATTTTTAGTGATATACGTATTTCAAAACTAGAATTTTTTTCTATCAAATCGGTGAATATGTATTAATCTACTTTGATCGTGTGGCAACGCATTGGCACATTGCTAGTAGTTATTATGATTTTTTGGACACCAGACAAACAGTGGAGTACATATACGAAGAGAAGAGGCACACACACGCAGTCGGCCTCTCGCTGTCTCGCACACATGAGTGTTACGTAAAGGCGACGTTAATAAATAAACCCTAAAGCCCTAGGTGCACGATTGCTGCATTCGCGGGTACCGGGTACGTGGTGGAGCACCTTTGTAGGAATAGTCAGCTCGCGTGACAATTTGATCCGTAGGAGTTGATGGTCGGGACCACAGGTGAACGACTTGGAGCGCGGTGGCTCGCCAGTTGCCACAGATCGAGTAGGCACATTTAAAATATCATATTTTAGCGGGGTTAAGAGTTCCGATTTTCAATGGCGCGTTATAAGTACTAAGTAGTTTTTAGAACAATTGGTATGGAGCGAAAATGGAATTCATAGTACTACGTACCTCCTTGGCGTATGGTTGTATGGGTTTATGTTGCGAGATGTTGAACCTGGTAGTTCTAGGGAAAATACTATGGTTTAGATTTAGATGCTGGTTTTCAGTAATGAAAATCGAAAGGGGAAACCCTTCTTTGATTAAAAAAAACTACTACCTCCATTCTTGTTTACTAGTCCCCATCGTATTTTGGGTCAAAGTTTGTCCACGAATTTTACTTGTAAAATGTGAATGGCAAACGAGATTTTGTTATACCCAAACAAAAAAGGACTGGAGGGAGTGATTGCTCTGACACGGACGCGACCTCTCATAGCGCAGACATTGAACCGGCGCGCCGGCCAAGAGGGCCCCACTCGCTGCAGACCCGGCTGAGCACGCCTCCTCGCCGCGTGCAACCAGCTTAAGACTGCCCCGCCTGCCTTTGTTGAATCCGCGCGTGTGCCGGCAACACGTCCTTCCGCGAGCCGGCATGCATTTTAGAACACAAAAAATGACTAAAACATAATTAATTTACGCATGGTCTTGACTTGTTGTGCTCGCACTAGTAGCAGGAACTAGTAGAGGTTTTTCTTTATTTATAACTCTCCTCACATTTGTTTTGGCTTTGAAGTGAATCATGGTTGTCGACATTATGTATGAATGTGCAGATATCTGTGAACATGAGTTTGATGTGGTAGTTGAACTTGGAATGTCGGGCTTGCACGTGAACTATACCATGTCCAATGCTTCGTCTGTTATTGTTTGGAAAGTAATTGCTGTTATTACATGACCCGAAACAAAATATTTTGTGCCACATCAGTAGATGCATAGACATCACAACAGGCATGCTGACTGGATAAACATTTGAACCTAGCTATTATGAAGGAAATTTTGTATTGACAACAGTTTTAGATAGCACGAGACGCCTAGCCTGCTCTGCCTCTGCTAGCTTATTTCTGGCTTCTTCCATCTCTTCTTTGTCTTGGGTGAAGAGAGCATCTGATTGCTCTTTTCGCTTCTTCAGGAACTCAGCTACATTCTCAAGGGCTACTGCATGCTTTCTTTCTGCCTTTACTAGAGCCACGAGGACACAAACAACTGACGACTCCACCTGGCTTGTGTGTAATTCAGTATCATCTGGGAATTTGCACCTTGTGTCCAATCTAGCATCATTAGGGAACTGGCACCTTGTGTGTAATCCAGCCTCATTTTGGAAACATGATCTCGAGGTTGACCATACTTCCCTCCTCGCAGGAACTTCGTCCTGACATGAAGTTACTTCTTTTTTAGATCAATACTCAGAGCAACCCAGATCCATATAGTAGAAGCCAGATAAACAGAACTCGGAGAAGTGAATTCAAAAGGAAAATAATAATATAAAAATAGACTACAAGGTGAGAACACCCACTTCCTACATCAAGCTAAAAATGAAAGCATTAGGACGATTAAGACTCTTCTTATTACACATCGAAGAACACCAGGCTTAAGAGAAACAGAAACTACAACATATACACATCGAAGAACGCGAGGCTAAACAAAAGTAATTGATAGGGTGTTACTTACCAAAGCTCGTTTTACAGGTTCGGTGCAGCTCCTCTTTAACTTGCCACGCTCTTTGAAGATGTCCCCAATATCCCGTGCTTGGTCTTCATTGCTCCTCTACATGTCCGCACTCATGGTTTTAAAATCTCAACATGGCAAGAAAAAAATACTACTAGTAATACTCGTGCATCTTGTGGGAAACATTAAAGCAGTCGTCTGCCATGTTAGAGCATCTCCAACAGAATCGCAATGCGCGGCGCTTTAAAAAAGTGTTTACAGTGCTGAGATCAAGAAGTAGAGATAGAGAGTAGAGACTAGAGAGTAGAGGATAGTTCTCAGCATAGATAGATAAAAAAAAAGATAATTCAACTACTCCTTGTCGTCCGACTCCTCCTGGGTGATGTCCTCCTCTGACGTCTGATTGTAGGCATGAAGATACCGATCGTCGTCGGATTCCCAGGGCGACGCTGCTCCTAGCCTCATATTGAATTGAGCGTCCGCTTTTTGCCTACGCTTGTCCTCACGATAGGGGGCTCGCTCTGCCCTCCTCTTATCCCTCTCCGCCCTCCTTTGCACGCAGAACTCGCGCTCGTCGATGATGTCCTGCGGGAAGTGTTGGCGCCACAGCACCATGGCTTCCTCGTCCATCTCGGCGATGCCGAGACGGTGCTCCCGCTTCCGGTTGTCGTGACGATCATCGTCGGTGCTAAGCCGCGGCAGAGGCGTGAGCTCCTGCGCCCACTCCCGTGTCGGCATGTTGGGGAAGTTCAATGTTCTGTGAGGCCACCGGAGGCACCACGCCGCCGCGTCGTACACGCGGGCGGCCTCGTTGGCGGTGTCGAAATTGCCGAGGCCGAGGCGCATCCCGCGGAATCGGATCTCAACGGAGAAGCCGCCGGAGGGGCGCGCGCGGACGCCGCGGTAGCCCCAAGTTTCCTGGTGACGCAGCGGCTTGGTGGCGCAGTGGCGGCGAGGCGAGAAAGAGCGGGGAGAGAGCGGTGGCAAGGCACAGAGCGGTGGGAGGGCATTGGATTTTATAAAGCGCGCCGGACGCCGCACGTCAAAAATTGCGCACACGCGGCCGCTTTTTCCCCCGCACGCGCGACCCTTTCCCGACGTCTCTGCTATATCTACTCTCTTCTCTACTGGTATATTTATTTTATATTTTATATTTAATATTTATCTCTACTTCTCTACTGTCTACTTTTTTTTCTCTATACTTTTTTCTTATGAAAAGACAGAGTTGGTGATGATGGTGTGCCTGCCATCCTGCAATATAGGCCGTCTGATTTATATCTGACAGATAGGAAGGAAACAATGGGAATTTTGCAAAAAGATACCCATACCCCTCTCCAGATTTGCAAATAAGGCCTTCCCTTGTTCATCCTTTTCTCCCACAAGATAAACTACTCATACAAATGCATCTTGCTACTAAAACCCTTTCCATCATTTGCCACACTACTGGTTGCAGATGAAAAACCTACCCAAGCATAGCGTGATACAGGAGCGACACACAATTACAAGCTGATATTCTGTTGGACAATGGAGGCTATAACTAATTACTTTTACGGGAACAATAGCACCCAGGAATTTTGAAGGGTAGATATGAACAAAATTGGAACTACACATGTACTGCTAAGTGATTCAATACACACATTACCAATCAAGGAGGAGAACTATGGTCACGGCGGCCTCTATGAGTCATGGTCGGCAACGGGAGTCAGTTCATTGTCCATGATGGTGGTGCTTCTGCGATTGGCGTCGGCTTCCGGGAAGCAGATCCGAGACCATGGAAGACGATGCCGGGGAAGAGGCTCCATGTACAACGACGACGGTGGACCGGCTCCAATGTGGTGTACGAGGTCGTCGATGAGGCAGATGCGCTGCGGTGGATGAGTGTGCTGATGTAAAGGGGAGGAGCACGAAGTCTGCGGTGCCGTGGAGAAGTCTATTTTGCGATGGGGATAGAAAATGGGGAGTATTCAGGTGTACTACTCTGGGTGCCGGGGTGGGGTTGGCTGGGTAGGGTGAACCCGAAGTTATGAAAACATCCCCCTACCAAGCGTCATCCGTAGGCCTGTTCCGAAGGCTATGATGGTAACTTCCCACTACTCGAATCAGGGTCATGGGAGATTTTCCCGCCGACCTCAAAATTTTGTGACACTGAACTCCCCATGTGGCGTGTTGAGTGATTCGGCTAAGCAACTAGCGAGTAGTAGTAGTAAACTTTGCATATTAGGTTTGACCGAAGTCAAATTTCCTAAAGTTTGACCAAGTTTGTAGAAAATATAAACATTTACCATAACAAATATGTATGATGTGAAAGTACATTCTATAATGAATCTAATGGTATTTATTTGTTATTATATATGTTAATATTTTTTGTTATAAGCTTTGTGAGAGTTTACAAAACTTGACTTTGACCAATGCTAATACGCGAACTTAAATAAAAACGGAGGGAGTACACATTTATTTTCTTAGTTTGTAGTGAACTAATCATTTGTTGAAATTGTGAAATAAATATATTAGGCTATTGACTTCGAATGTAATGGTCTATACAATTCAATAGTTACAATCAATGTCGAATCCCAAGATGTATACAAGGTCTATAGTACTTCACAACATGCTCAAACTCACATAATCCCAGTCAAATGAGAATCTAAATGCATTTCATAGTTATTACTTTATAGGATGCAACAAAACCAACCATAACTCTACATCAATCATTATAGAAGCAACATTTTGAACATATCCCAATGTGTGAATGAAACATGCAGAGAGAGCTTGCAAAGATGGAGTAGATAGGGCGGGAAAGATTGTATGTATGTGGATGAGAGAGTAGGAGACAAACCTAACAGATAGATAGAGAGAGAGATCGAGAGAGGAAGAGAGAGAGGAAAAAGTTAGGTCTGTGAGAAAGATGGAGACATGTAATACACATGAGATGCGTGTGCATCCGGATTCTGTATATGTGGAAGGAGAAGAGACAACATGTTTGATGAGAGAGCTGGAAAAACATGGACGAGAGGGGAAGGATCTCGTGGGTTAAGGGATTGATAATTCTGTGCGGGGGAGAGAGGGATTGGTAATTTTGTGCGAGAGAGAGAGAGAGGCTGGGGGGAGGAGTCAGTCAGCCGATGTCACATCATCCTGCTTCCAAATGGCCCCGCATTCTCTAGCGCGGTGTGGTCGCCGTCTTCGATCTCCTCGATTCCCTCTTTGAAGATTGAGGTGTTGTGCATGTTGGGGGTGCAAAGAAGCACAAGCGAGAGTGGTCACCGTATAACCTTGGATGGGGATGAATTGTGTGCTCGAGGGAGTGTGTGTGTGTGTGTGTTAGATATTGAGAGAAAACAAACCTAAGGAGAGAAATGGGTATTCACAAAGAGATTGTGCGGGCCTGGAGGTGGGCAGGGGCCGGGTGAGGGTGTCAAAATGTGCGCGTTGATGCATGTGTTAAATGCGATCGTGCGAGGGACGGACGAATCGAGAGAGATGGTTGTTGTGTTACGGATGCTCCTCTCTCTCTCTCTCACACACACGCACACACACACACACAAGTAAACTAGAAGACCATTCTCTCATGTATACACAACGTATCGGCATCTATCTATGTCTCACTCATGCATGATCATTTGCACATTCACACCTCTCTATGTCTGTATCACACGCACACCGTCTCCACATTGCCCTTCCGCCACAACACACATATGGACACATACACACGTTCTCTCTCAGTCACACACACAAAATCAGTATTAAAAAAAACTAGGGCGCACCTAAAACATCCAAATCCAAATAAACACGAACTGGAGCTAAATTCAAATATATGGAAATATTGCGGCATCAAGAACTTTTCCAGGAAAAAAAGTTGAGTAATGTTCGGGGATTTTTTTCACACACACAAAAAGGTTCGGTGGATGTCCTTCGTGCGTGACACGGTGATGCACCATTCGATCGACCGCGCGGCCGCGGTTCACGCGCTTGCACAGGATTCCGTATCGTGGTTGTGGTACTAACTAATAAAAGCGCTACTTAGGTCTAATGTTTATGTGTACTAGTACGGTTTTCTTTTAAGTTTGACCAACCTTATATAAAACTAAAGTAAGCTCCCATACGTGCACTCATCAATATGCCGCCGCCGCCGTTGCGCATGCCGACGCCCGCCTTCTCCGGCCAACAACTTCTCACCCATCACCACTGTGTCACCCCCATCCCTGTGCCATGAAGCCGAAGGCTCGCCCGCTCACGTCGTCTGCAGTCCCTCCTCGCAATGCCGCCGTGCTGCCAAGCACGCGAGCAGCTGGTGGAGCCGCGTCTATGCACGCAGTGTACAAAGAGGAGGACGAGCGCATGCTCTAGCACGCCGGTGAGGAGGAACTAGCGTGTCATTGTCGTCTCCGCCTGCACGGAGGAGGCGCGCATGGTGGCTGTCGCGGCGAAAGCCGGTCGCGCGCGCGTCGAGCCCGCCAACCGGGTGTGGACGCAGAATCTACCTTCAAGGCCTTGAATGCCACATGGATCCTGCAATCTGAAGTAGCAATTTGGGTCAGTCGACTCTTGTGAGCTGTTTGATGCAACATGGATGGCTAGAAGGGCTTCTTCCACCTCTTCTGCCGTCTTCTTCCTTTGCTCCGTCGAACTTCTTTCACAAATCGACTGACCCAAATTATACTACTAGTACGAACGTATTACGTACAGTAGGAACACAAATATACGATCAGTAGTACCAACTGCAGGAGGAACAATAGTAAGACATAGTACTAGTACTACTGTACGTACTAAAGAGTTCAAATAACCAGAAAGAACATAAACATAGTTCTGCTGGGTCCTCAGCACAACACACCCTTGAAAACAAACTAAGCAACTAGTCCGCTTGACACTACAGTAGAACCAGCATGAGCGACGGCACTGCCACCTACTCGGAGTCCGAGTCCACGTCCTCGACTTCGTCCTCGGCCCTCTTCCTCTTCCTCTTCGCCGACGCTTCTTTGCTTGAACCAGACACTGGGCTCTGCTTCTTGATCCAACCCTTGCAGATATTTAAACAAAGGTAGGCATCCATTGCTGCGTACAGGATGTTATCTTCATCTAATGTCTTTGACTCCCATGCATGATGAAACTCGTGATGAGGTTTCTTCAGTTTAGCGTACGAAGGATCAATCATGGCTGCTGCCAGGGTCAGCATTGAAGGTTGAGAGGAGGACACCAGGATTGCCTTATGGAGATCGAAGGGCTGGCTTACAATGAGACCTATCCGATGCATGACATCCCTATCGTTCTTAAAGTCTATAGTAACGAATTCCACTCTTTTTTCCTTGAGGAAGTTCTTAAAATCCTAGCACTCAACGTCGGCATGGCATATGTGGTAGACCAAGCAAACGTTATGTACGCAAACCTGGATCACGGCGGGCTTCTTCCTCTCTTCCTCCTTTAGAATCTTCTCTCTTTCCAGGACTGTGGTGTACTCAACATCTAGCCCAGCGACCCACCCATTCGTTGAGCTGTTGAACATGCGTAGGAATTGAGCAAGCCATGCTTTCATGGTCGCGGATCCACGTGTGTAGATGATGATGAACGCATCGCCGGTGATGGCTCTAACCTGGTACTCAGCGGCGACCATGGAGACTTGGGGAGGCCATGGATTTTGGAGGAGGGTTAGGAGAAGTTGAACTATTGTACCCCGCAAAAAAACTAGGAGTGAACTAATGTGAAAGGACGGGACGACTGGGAGCGAACTGTTGTAAGGTAGAAGACGGGGACGAGTAGGGCAAGCGAATGGGATGGGGTTGCTGGCTTGCCCGGTGGATAAACGGCAGCAAGCCCCCATAGAGTTCTCGAGAAATATGCAGGACCCACTAGATGTCATGTCTACTAGACCCATATCATAGGCCTGACGGTATAGCTTCTGCTTGTTCGCACGCCATGCCGGTGCGTGGATGTAACTTCACTTAATTCCATTAACCGTCGCGCCTCCCATGACCTTCGCCTCCCTCGCGCGGTCGCGCCCTTTGAGACTTCGACCGGCTATAAATGAGCAATTTTTTTTCCTACTCCGCATGCATGATACTCCCTCTAGTCCTTTTTACTCCCGTCAACCGTTTGCAAAGTGTTTGACCAAATTTATACTTAAAATGTCAATATCTACAATACTGATTATAATGAGTATAAGAACTACGTTTTATAATGAGTATAAAAATATTGATTTGACATTGTGAATGTTGATACACTTTTCTATAAGTTTGGTGAAAGTAAAGGTACATTGACTTCAAACAAAACTTAAGTGCACAATGCAGACTAGTTCCTCCGCCCAGGTGCGTGCCATGTCCTATCTTGTCATCACAACAAGGTTAGCTATTAGAGTACTACTACCTCCCTTCTAGTTTAAAGGGCTCGATTCAAAATTTTCACCTACTCTTAGCAAGATAGTAGAGGCGGTGGAATAGTTTTTGAAGTCTACAAAAGTACTCAACTAATGCTGTCGTTCTTCACAAAAAATGTGTTTACCAATGCATGCATGAACACTAGTTACTCTAACCCCCCTCTCTTCTTTAATTCTTTGCCACATCAGCATGTTTGCTATCCTGTGTGCATGATACCAGCTAAGATACCACCATTATGGCCAGCCTTAATCATCGCATGCAATAATTTAGTGCACCTTGAAATATGAACATGTGTGGGGCGTGTATGTTTTTAATGACTTGAGACTATACCTAGCCCAACATGCAAGATGACTTATTATGCACCGTTCCCCATACCTGCAGGAAGCCCGTTCGTCTCCAAATCTTTTCCTCTCCATGTGTGGAGACAATATGCTTGCCAGACTCTCCTTCTCCCTCTGGCGGTCCCACCACTCCACCCCATGCGAAAAAAATCTGCATGCATGACTCTCCTCCCCCCACGCTCATCCAATTCGTCGTGACCAGCAATATTTCCACCCCTTCCCTCCCCCGTAATTTACTCCAACAAATATGCCCACGTAGCTGTTACATTAATCACGCAACATATATTCCGGGACGCTGCTTTAGTTAGTTAAGTGCAGGTGCATTGGGTCACTGACATATGGGCCCAACAAGGGTCTGCCTCACATGTCAGTGACGCAACTGGACCTGCAGTTAAGTCAATGCAGCTCAGTCCATATCTTACGTAGGTGTGCCATTGCTCGCTATAAATACCGCGCCTCCCACGGCATTCGGAAGAATGCTCACGTTCATCGCTATCTCCTCCCCCTTCCTCTCACGTCGACCACCATGGCATCGCCCCTCCCAAGCCCTAAGCGCCCCTCGCTGCACCGCCCGGACGGTCACACATTGCCGTTCTGTTCCTCGCCGCCACTAGTCGAGGAGGACGCGTCGGTGTTCCACTCCTCGCCGCGACGCGTAGAGGTGGACGCATCGGTGTTCCCAATCTCACTAACACACGTGTCGGCTCCCCGCTACGAGGAGAACGCCGCGCCGCCCGCCGAGCCCCCCAGCCTTGAGGAGCTTTGGAAAGAAATGGATGTCTCCATGTGGGAGGCTTTGCCTCCGGCAGAGCACGCCAAAATAGAGGCGGAGAGGAAGGCCAAGGAAGAGAAGCACGCTGCGGGGCAAGCTGCCTGGAAGCTCTATGTCGTGTCTGAGAGAGTCACGCAATTGGCTCTTTGGCAGAAGGCTCGTGCAAGGGCCGTGAGGGTGGCAGAGGATGCCCGTGCCAAAGCCCTGAGTGCAGTCGGGCCCAAGCGCCTCATCTACGCTTGGCAGTATGTGGACCGGGTGCACGCTTCTAGCGAGGAGGAGTACCTGCTGGCGCCAGATCACCACACTGGTGAGATCGCGCTCGCTCGCCGGCAAGCCGCCAATCAGCACCTCGTGAATTGCAAGGCTGAGGAAGAGGCATTGTGTCGGCGCGCTGGGAAACGGCCGTGCACCAGGGCACTCGTGGCGCGCCGCAATTGCTCCTGCGAGTGCCGTGGCTTTTAGTAGGGAGTATAATTTAGTTTCGTAAGGTGATCTCATTAGTTTTGGGACGCAAATGATAAATCCCGAATGTTCGGGAATTATTAGCGTCCTTAATTAAGTATGTAAGAGGGAAAGTTTGGAAACCTTGTGTATCCGTACGCATTTTGTAAGTAGGTGCATACAACACAAACTTTAGTACTATATACTATCGCACTACACGTCTCTCTCTATATATGCTTGCATACTGTGCTACTCCCTCCGTCAAGGTGAATAAGTCGTCTTTGGTTGTGCACCGTGACCAAGTAGGAGGGAAGACTTTATACACCTAGACGGAGGGAGTACTACTATTACTTATGTACGGGCAAATGCGCGTTTTAACATTATGATGCGGTTTTTGTAAAAGTAGAAAAACAGCACTAGTCAAGCTTGTCAAACGATTCAATGCAAAACAAATGCAAAAATGCTTGTTTGATATTTTACTTTTAGCTTCCTTCTCTGTGGTTATTTCTCTGTCGTACTTTGTATGGAGTATGTCACAGGTCGGAAAGGCATGCAAATTCCCAAAGCGCTTCCTACACCATGTATCGAATTTTTTGCCTAACAAGTTGTGCCGTGCAATTGGAATTCCAACTTGAGTACTAGTACTACTAGTAGGAGTACCAGGAGCCACTTCGTTTAGGCTTCTAGATTAGTAGTAATTCCTTTACTACTAGCTCCGTCCTGGTTTATTGGTCCCCATTGTAATCTGTGTCAAATTTTGATCATAAATTTAACTAATGAAATGTTTGTGATATCACATGCACTAACATTTTATCAGTTAAATCTTTGGTCAAAATTTACCACAAATTACAATGGTGACGAATAAACTAGGATGGAGGTACTCCCTCCATTTTTGTATACAAGGCCACTATAAAAAATACATTTTGCATCTATACAAGGCCACCAACAGTAATCGAGACAAATATTAATGATGTTTCCTCGTACTAGTAACCCATGGCTTAATTACTAGCATGCAAGTAGTGTATGATAATGACAAACTCATCTACTTCCTCTCTCATAGCCACTCAATTTCTTCTAATGTGCATGCACCCTATTAATTAACCCGGTAAACAAGAAAATAAATTGACTTGTAAAGCACACATTGATTTTTATCTTGGCACCTGTAATTTGAGTTTGTGGCCTTGTATATAAAAATGAAGGGGGTACTAGTAGTACTAGTAGTTTAGAAGCCCAAATAAATGAGTGAGGCGCCTTAATGTTACTCTCCACTATGACTAGTCTTATGGGAAAAGCTGGGGAAGAGACGGCTTATTTTTCAAGCTGCCAAAAGAACTGACCCTAGGAGTAGTAGCTAGGGATACTAGGAGTAGTAGCCAGGGATCGAGTGTGCGAGATGAACCGGAGAAAGTAAATGCAGAGAGATGAAATGCAAAAAAGACGGAGGGATGTGATGGTTGCTTGTCTGTTTATTTTACTAGGCCACTTATTACTGGCAGTGGTTGGGTTTTGTGATATGACTGCTTTACTGCCGCGCCACAAGCGGAGTGAGACTCCCGTGCAGCGCCGCCCTCTACACTTTTACTACATCGGTCGTGGTTTATTAGTCCCCCATTGAATTTGACTGAAGATTTAACTGAAAAAATGTTAGTGCATGTCAACAAAAACTATATCATTGGATTCGTATTTGAACATAGTTTTCAATGATATAATTTTGTTTGACATGCATCAGCATTTATCGTACTATATATAATGTTAGTTCAATTTTTGGTCGTACTAATCTATAGTAAGGTCCCCGTGCGTTGCATGGAAGAGTGAAATGCATTGATCGGGGAGTTGTTTATTTTGACAAAGGATGTGGGGGTCATCTCATGTGTAACGCGTATCGATAGGTTTCTTCGGATATTATTTCATCTCTAGAGCTCACAAACAACCGGGTGAAATAGATAAAAAGGTATCTTTTGCAAACAAAAGCGTTCAACTATTCAACTTGAATCCAAAACTTGTGAAGAAATAACACTTATTGTGCTTTGCAAGAAATGATCTTTAAGAATTAGTTTTTGAGTATCAGTTGTTATACATGTTGGCTACAGATGACATGGCACTTTCTTATAGTCAATAGTTGGCTATACTATTAAGTATTAACCATGCCCTTATACACCTAGAGGGAGGGATGAAATCAGGATGGCTTGGAAGGGGATAGAGGAGATGTAAGGAATGGTTCATCGTAAGTCTTTCACCAGTACTGTAGTAAAAATTCATACATGGAAGATTCTAGACTAAACCATAAATGGATACACTTTTATTCATGCGCGATACTCCAATAGAGCAAGATCATGCATGGAAGTCTCCACATGCTTAGACAGCGGATTTCATTGAGTGAAGACTAATGATCAACATTTAACTTGGTAATGCATATGTCCAGGTGAACCTCCTTGGAGTCCCCGTGCACCGCGTTGCGGGGTAAATCATACCATGCATCTTCCATGTCCACATCGGCGGGAAGGTCCCAGCTCTGCACAGTCCTAGTCAGCATGATGGATCCGGTGTCGCCGCCCACGTACCTCTGAGGTGTAGTAACAGTGAGCACGCACCCGTACATCAGCCTCATGTCAGTGTCAGCATCAGCGGCGTTGCCCCTGACGCAAATTACAAAGACGGGGTGACGGCCTGCACGGGCCTCGCCGGTGCCCACGAACAAGAGGAAGACACTGCCGTCCTCCTCCGAGACTAGCAGGCGGCGGTGATGAAAGTGCAACTATCCCTAGGTGGTTTTGGTAACTCATAACAACATATAGCTCATTGAGCTAATGCTATTTCAAAAGACTATTATTTCAGGAAAGCTCAATGAATGGCATGTCATGGATGATGAAAGTGGATCCCTCAAAATATCAAGGACAAAGGATTGGCTCAAGCTCAAAAGCTCAAGACTCTTCATTTTACATTTTAGTGATCCAAGATCACATTGAGTCTATAGGAAAAGCCAATACTATCAAGGAGGGATGAGGTGTTGCTTAATGAGCTTTTTGCTTCAAGTGCTTAGTGATATGCTCCAAATACCCTCAACTACTTTCTCACATCCTCATATGAGCTAAACCTAAAGCCAAAATCGGTCACACCGATTCTTTCTATCCGGCGCCACCGAGTTCATATGTCATAGCCACTGCCACAAACCCTAGGCAAATCGGTCTTACCGATAGGGATCTCGGTCTTACCGAGATGGGATTGTAATCTCTCTGTTTCCCTTCGTAACATTTCGGTCTAACCGAAGTGAGCGATCGGTCCCACCGAGATTGCAATGTAAACTCTCTGTTTCCCTTTTGTAACATTTCGGTCTCACCGAAAAGAGCAAATCGGTCCCACCGAGTTTACCTAACCAACTCTCTGGTAAGCTAATTACCAAAATCGTCTCACCAAGATTACGTTATGCCCTAACCCTAACCATATCGGTCCTACCGAGTTGCATGTCGGTCCCACCGAAAACCCTAACGGTCACTAGGTTTACTAAATCGGTCTGACCGAGTTTGTTGATTCGGTCCCACCGAGATTGGTAAATTGTGTGTAACGGTTACATTTGTGTGGAGGCTATATATACCCCTCCACCTCCTCTTCATTCATGGAGAGAGCCATCAGAACAAACCTACACTTCCAACTTACCATTTCTAAGAGAGAACCACCTACTCATGTGTTGAGGCCAAGATATTCCATTCCTACCATATGAATCTTGATCTCTAGCCTTCCCCAAGTTGCTTTCCACTCAAATCTTCTTTCCACCAGATCCAAATCCTATGAGAGAGAGTTGAGTGTTGGGGAAACTATCATTTGAAGCACAAGAGCAAGGAGTTCATCATCAACGCACCATTTGTTACTTCTTGGAGAGTGTTGTCTCCTAGATTGGCTTGGTGTCACTTGGGAGCCTCCTACAAGATTGTGGAGTTGAACCAAGGAGTTTGTAAGGGCAAGGAGATCGCCTACTTTGTGAAGATCTACCGCTAGTGAGGCAAGTCCTTCGTGGGCGACGGCCATGGTGGGATAGACAAGGTTGCTTCTTCGTGGACCCTTCGTGGGTGGAGCCCTCCATGGACTCGCGCAACCGTTACCCTTCGTGGGTTGAAGTCTCCATCAACATGGATGTACGATAGCACCACCTATCGGAACCACGACAAAAACATCCGTGTCTCCAATTGTGTTTGAATCCTCCAAACCCTTCCCTTTACTTTCTTGCAAGTTGCATGCTTTAATTTCCGCTGCCTATATACTCTTTGCATGCTTGCTTGATTTGTGTGATGATTGCTTGACTTGTCCAAAGATTGCTAAAATCTGCCAAAGTCTAAAATTAGGAAAAGGTTAAGTTTTTAATTGGTCAAGTAGTCTAATAACCCCCTCTAGACATACTTCAAGGTCCTACAAGTGGTATCAGAGCTTTGGTCTCCATTTGCTTTGATTCCCATAGCTTTTGGTGGTCATAGCCTGTTTCACAACCTAGGAGAGTATGGCGTCTAGCGAGGGAAATTATCACCGTAGAGGTCCTTACTTTGATGGCACAAATTTTGCTAGTTGGAAGCATAAGATGAAAATGCATATTCTCGGACATAACCCCGCCGTTTGGGCTATTATTTGTATTGGCTTGCAAGGTGAATTCTTTGATAGGAGAGAGCCGAACCGTGAAGCTAATGCGGAAGAATTGAAGATGCGGAAATACAACACTCAAGCTTGTGATATCATCTTCAACGGATTGTGCCCCGAAGAATTCAACAAAATTAGCCGTCTTGAGAATGCAAAGGAAATTTGGGATACTTTGATTGATATGCATGAAGGTACTGACTCCGTCAAGGAATCCAAGCTGGATGTGCTCCAAAGTCATCTTGACAAGTTCAAGATGAAGGATGGTGAAGGTGTCACTGAAATGTACTCTAGGCTTGCTCTTATCACAAATGAGATTGCCGGCTTAGGGAGTGAAGAGATGACCGACAGATTCATCATCAAGAAGATCCTAAGAGCATTGGATGGAAAGTATGATACCGTGTGCACATTGATCCAAATGATGCCAAACTACAAAGATCTCAAGCCAATGGAAGTCATTGGAAGAATTGTTGCTCATGAGATGTCACTCAAGGATAAGGAGGAACTTCACAACAAGTCAAGTGGTGCTTACAAAGCCTCATGTGAAGCCCCCACATCATCAAGTGAGAAACAAACCTTCAATGAAGAATTGATCTTAATGGTGAAGAACTTCAACAAATTCTACAAGAGTAGAAGCAAAGAAAGAATCTCCAAGTCAAGGTCATACAATGACAAAAGATCTTCTAGTCGAGAGCGCAATTGCTACAATTGTGGGAGACCCAGACACTACTCCAATGAGTGTACGACACCCTACAAAAGAAGAGAAGATTCTCCAAAAAGAAGAAGCAAAAGAGAAGAATCACCACCAAGAGAGAGGAGGAGTAGAGATGATCGTTATGAACGAAGACCCTCATGGAGAAGCAAGGATTCGGAAAGGAAGGACAAGTCATCAAGGAACTACACAAAACGAAGACATCAAGTTCATGTTGGTGAATGGGTATCCGGCTCCGACTCCGACCATCACTCCGAGGGAAGCTATCACTCCGACTCCGAATATACTCAAGATGAAGGTGTTACCGGTCTAGCACTTGTGTCAACCAACTCCTACGACATATTTGACTCACCGAATGAAGGAATTGGAAGATGCTTCATGGCCAAAGGTCCAAAGGTAACACATCCCGAGTATGTTGATTTCAATACTGATGAAGATGACTTGCTATGTGATGATGATTTACTTGTTGACGACTCTAGCGATGAATACTATGATGAAACGCCAATTAATCATGATAATCAAGATAAAACGAATGACAACGATAAGGAGAAGATTGAGCTTCTAACTAAAGAACTAAACACTCTTAAGTTAGCTCATGAAACTATCTTCAAAGATCATCGAGAACTTTTAAGGGCTCATGAGAAGTTACGCTTTGAAAAGCTCAATCTTGAGCAAGAGCATGAGTTCTTAAAAGCAATCAATGATGATCTCCGTAAGAAAAGTTCTTCTTACATTGCCAAGCGTTTACTCTTATCTACTTACATGCCTCAAGTCAATTCTAGTAACAAGTACAAGAAAGATCCTTCCTCTAGTAGTAACAATAATAATGCCAAATCCAATATTGTTGCTTCTAGTAGTTCTCTTGATTCCACTAATGATTCTCTTAGCCAAGTTACACTTGAGCAAGAAAATAGCTTATTGAAGGGAATTATAGAGAAAGGTGTATACAAGAGCCTTGCTGGGAGTAAGCAATTCGAGGAAATTGTACGCAAGCAAGGAAGGCACCGGAAGAATCAAGGTGTTGGTTTTGAACGAAAGTTCAATGCCAATGGAGTTGAGTGGGAAGAGGATCAATACCCCAAGACAAAGTTTGTTCCTCAACAAGAGAAGTACGATCGTTACTTCCTTCAAGGGAACACAAGCACAAGATGATCTTCCACCACGAGACCACAAGAACAAAGGCAAGGACAAGCTTCAAGAGGAGATTGATGCATTTGAAGGAGCACCTAAGGCCTTGGTCAAGTGGGTTCCCAAGACTACGTCAAGCTCTACTTCATCAAGTACGACTACAACTCCAAGGATTCCCATCAAGATGATGTGGATCCCGAAGAAGAAGAACTAGAGTGTTCTTGAGGGTGACTCCGCCAACATTCTTCACTCATATCATTATGGCAAGGACAAGTGCAATTAACTTCCACATCTTGCACTTGTTCAAGGAGTCACAAACCCTCATGTGGTAAGGCAAGGGACAAGGTAACCTAATGATTTCATGGACATCATCTTGTGTGTGCATCACTTTGTTTCTATGGATATTCTTGTTTGTTCCTTGTGGGACTAACCCATGTAGGTATGTTGAAAGTGCAACTCACTCCAAAGGATTGCTCCAAATGATCTACATCAACATTGAGCATCCACATCTTCAACACCTACATGAAGTCATCATCGACAAAACACAAGGTTAGTTCATCCCTCAAAAAGGGGATCTCACATCTAGGGGGAGCTTAACTCTAAGAATTGAGTCAAAGCAACTCTAATGGTGTGAACACATCAATGCATTATGTAAAAGTGGTAACCCCACTTGAGCTTAAACGATGAGTATGACCTATGATCAAATGTTCTCATTTGACTCCTAAGTCAATATACTCATATATAGATGACCTAGTCATCGCCAATTGTTTGATAGATGCTAGAATTGGTTGTGCATGCTTTGCCACATATTTCATTTGCCATTCTATTGTGTGAGCATGTTGGTTGCATATTTTACTCATTCGAGGACATCCACTTGTTGCTTTGATTGTTTGGGTTCTTTTTCCTTTTGCCAAGTGGATGGACAAGAATGCCTAAGAACCTTCTCTAGCTATCTATGCTTTTCTCGTCTCAAACTCTATTCATGCTACATCACAAAATTTTATCAAGTCAGATTCGAACCACTCTGTGTGAGGATCACTCGGAGTCCCCGATTCGTCACATACTTAAACTTCCAAAACTTCTTTGTGATTCTCGGTCTGACCGATTCCTCCATTTCCGTCCCACCGAGATCACTAAGTCGATCTAGGTTTTCAATCTCGGTGCAACCGATTTGCACTTTTCGGTCCCAGCGAGTTGCTGTAACTGTATACAGTTATGCATCTCGTGCTACCGAGTTGTTCCACTCGGTCACACCGACAAGGTCGGGCTATATATAGTCACGTGCAAAAATTTGGAAATTTCTCTGAACCTCTTCGCCCGCGCATAGCTCGCTCTGCCACCAGGGTCTTCGGATCGTCTCCTTGTTGCTAGCCGCCTCCTGTCACTGGTCTCCGCCGCCGTCAACGGTTTTCACCCCCGCCGTTGCGGCCGTAGCGAGTTCATCACCGGGCTAGGGTATGGACTCGATCACAGTGCTATCCTTGTCTGATTCCTAGCACATTGTGTTCATCATGTATCTTGCCACGATTAAAACACTCCTATCCAGTCAATATGATCCTTAGAATAGATGTGATTTGAGAATTTAGGGTTAGGTCTCCGCCGAAACCATCTCGGACCCACCGAGTTGAAAAACTCGGTCCCACCGATTTGGCTAACGCCATTGCACTAGTAACTCTCGGTCTGACCGAGAATTACAAATCGGTGTGACCGATTTTAGAACTTTGTGAAACCCTAGCAGTCTCGGTGCCACCGAACTGTGACTCGGTCCCACCGAGTTCACCAGTTTAGGTTCCAAAACTGCTTCGGTATCACCGAGTTTGAAAATCGGTTGATCCGAAATGCTTTCTGTGGAAAACTAAAACTGAGTTTTTGAATCATTCTTTTGCAAAAATCTCTGCATTTTCTGATGCTCATCCATTCTATCTCATCTATAACTATTCACAGGGTCAGCAGTCAGTGATTTGCAGCATGTCAGACCAAAGTGACAGTCAGAACAAGTCAAAAGAGCAGGTGCACATGAGTGAGGGCACTAGTCCCTCTAGCAGCTCAGATGAAGGGAGCAGAAGCACCCCAAGCAATCTGCCTAAAGCTGCCACCAGGTCAAGGAAGAAGAGAACCTCAGAATCTAAGGATGAGGATTATATGGCAGAAGAAGATGAGGCTACTTCCAAGAAGGTAGTGCTCAAAAAGGAGTATGGCTCAGCCAAGACCACTAAGCCTGGACTTAATAGGAAGGTCCCTGCCAAGAGGACACCTATGCTGAAGGTCAGAGGATCAACTCAAATACCTGAAAAGCCTGATTCCAAAGAGCCAGCTGCTACTGAAGGAAAGAGCTAGTTGGTTTCAGAGGGGGCTGGGGCATCTGTCATCTATTGGGGATCGTAGCAGAAATTCAAAATTTTCTATGCATCACCAAGATCAATCTATGGAGATACTAGCAACGAGAGAGAGGGGAGTGCATCTTCATACCCTTGAAGATCGTGATGCGGAAGCGTTGCAAGAACGCGGATGAGGTAGTCATACTCGTGGCAATTCAGATCGCGGTCGATTCCGATCTAAGCGCCGAACAACGGCGCCTCCGCGTTCAACACACGTGCAGCCCGATGACGTCTCCCATGCCTTGATCTAGCAAGGAGAGAGGGAGAGGTTGGGGAAGACTCCGTCCAGCAGCAGCACGACGGCGTGGTGGTGGTGGAGGAGTGTGGTACTCCAGCAGGGCTTCGCCAAGCACTACGAGAGACGAGGAGGGAGAGAGGTAGGGCTGCGCCTTGGGAGAGAGAGACTCGTGTGTTGGGCAGCCCCAAAACCTCCACTATATATAGGGGCAAGGGGAAGGGGGAGGCGCCCTAGGGTTTCCCCTGGGGGGGGGGGGGCGGCGGCCAGGGCAGATGGGATCTCGCCTTTGGGTGACTTGGCCCCCAAGCCAGGAGGTGGGAACCCTAGATGGGGCGCCCCAAACCCCCTGGTCACGTGGGAATAGGTGAGGGGGGCGCACATCCCCTTAGTGGGATGGTTTGCCCCCTTCCCTTGGCCCATGAAGCCCCCCAACACTTGCCGGGGCTCCCGAAACACCTTTCAGTCATGCTGGTCATCACCCGGTACCTTCGAACACTTCCGACTCCAAAACCCTTCGTCCAATATATCAATCTTCACCTCCGGACCATTCCGTGACTCCTCGTGACGTCCGGGATCCCATCCGGGACTCCGAACAACATTCGGTAACCGCGTACATACCTTCCCTATAACCCTAGCGTCATCGAACCTTACGTGTGTAGACCCTACGGGCTCGGGAACCATGCAGACATGACCAAGACATCTCTTTGGTTAATAATCAATAGCGGGATCTGGATACCCATGTTGGCTCCCACATGTTCCACTATGATCTCATCGGATGAACCACGATGTCAAGGATTCAATCAATCCCATATACAATTCCCTTTGACTACTGGTATGATACTTGCCCGAGATTCGATCATCGGTATCCTGATACCTTGTTCAATCTCGTTACCGGCAAGTCTCTTTACTCGTTTCGTAACACATCATCCCGCGATCAACTCCTTGATCACATTGTGCACATTATGATGATGTCCTACCGAGTGGGCCCAGAGATACCTCTCTGTCACACGGAGTGAAAAATCCCAGTCTCGATTCGTGCCAACCCAACAGACACTTTCGGAGATACCCGTAGTGCACCTTTATAGCCACCCAGTTACGTTGTGACGTTTGGTACACCCAAAGCATTCCTACGGTATCCGGGAGTTGCACAATCTCATGGTCTAAGGAAAAGATACTTGACATTAGAAAAGCTTTAGCAAACGAACTATACGATCTTGTGCTATGCTTAGGATTGGGTCTTGTCCATCACATCATTCTCCTAATGATGTGATCCCGTTATCAATGACATCCAATGTCCATGGTCAGGAAACCATGACCTTCTGTTGATCAACGAGCTAGTCAACTAGAGGCTCACTAGGGACATGTTGTGGTCTATGTATTCACACATGTATTGCGGTTTCCGGTCAATACAATTATAGCATGAATAATAGACAATTATCATGAACAAGGAAATACAATAATAACCATTTTATTATTGCCTCTAGGGCATATTTCCAACATCTCCCCATTTCCAGTTTCTGATGAAAGGTAAACATGATGCAACACTCTAATGCATGAACTAGCTAGGGTGTGACAACTCGCCCCCACTCAGAAAAATCTCGTCCCGAGATTTAGGATCCTCCGAAAAGAAGGCGGGATACTCGAGTCAAAGACGATCCTCCCTTTCCCAAGTTGCCTCTTTCTTAGAATGGTGCAATGTGCGACCATTGAACCTTGAGAAACTTGATATTATGACGTCGAGTAGTCCACTCGAGTTGATCGAGGATACAAATGGGTACTCTCGATATGTGAGATTGTCTTGAAGATCAAGCGTTTCGTGGTCCACTCCACAGATAGGATCCGAGAAGCAACGCCTGGGTTGAGAAACATGGAAGACATCATGGACTCTGGAGAGGTGCGGAGGTAGTTCCAATTGGTAGGCAACTTCTCCTTGTTTGGCAAGAATGCGAAAGGGTCCAATGTAGCGAGGAGCCAATTTTCCTTTGATACCGAAACGATGGGTTCCCTTCAGAGGAGTAACCCGAAGGTAAGCCTTCTCGTCAACCACAAAAGTCATAGCCTTATGTTTTTGGTCATATTGGCTCTTTTGACGAGATTGGGCTATTTTCAACTTTTCACGAACGATGCGAACTTGCTCTTCTGCTTCCTGGACCATATCCGGGCCAAAGAATTGTCTTTCCCCGGTTTCTGACCAGTTAAGAGGCGTTCGACACCTTTGTCCATAGAGAACTTCAAAAGGGGCTTTACCCAGGCTAGATTGATAGCTGTTGTTATAAGCAAATTCGGCAAATGGAAGGCATTTCTCCCAATCCATTCCGAATGAGATAACAGAAGCTCGAAGCATGTCTTCTAGAATCTGGTTGACGTGTTCTACTTGACCACTTGATTGAGTGTGAAAGGCGGCGCTAAAGGAAAGGCGGGTTCCCATAGCATTTTGGAAACTTTCCCAAAATTGAAAGGTGAAGAGACTTCCTCGATCTGAGTTGATTTCCAGTGGAACACCATGGAGGGACACTATCCGGGAGATATACAAGTCTGCTAGCTGACTAGCGGTTATACTCTCACAGATAGGCAAGAAAATGGGCCACTTTGGAAAGACGATCAATAACGACGAAGATAACATTATTCACTCTCTTGGTCCTGGGAAAACCGGTGATGAAATCCATACCAATTTTATCCCATTTCCATTTAGGAATAGCTAAGGGTTGAAGGGTGCCAGCAGGCTATTGATCCTCTGCTTTTATGCGACGACAGATGTCACAGTTAGTAATAAAATGAGCAATTTCTCTCTTCATCCTAGTCCACTAGAACCTCTGGCGTAGGTCCTGATTTATTTTGGTGCTACCGGGATGAATGGTGAGAGGAGACTCATGAGCTTCCTTAAGGATCAACTGCCGTAGTTGCCGCTTCTTGGGAACCACTAAGCGGTTTTTGAAGTACAAGACACCTTGATCATTCACGGAGAAACATGTAGCAACTCTGCTAGCAATGTTCTCCTTGATCCGAGATATCCCCTTGTCATACCTCCGGTGGGTAGGTTTTGCCACCAAGGTGGAAAGGAATCCTTGAGGAACAATGTGAAGGTTAAGCTTCCGAAATTCCTCATGGAGAAGTGGTTGACTTTGTTGTAACATCAGATTGTTACAATAAGATTTACGACTTAGTGCGCCAGCCATGACATTGGCTTTTCCTGGGGTGTAAGTTATCCCTAAGTCGAAATCTGTGATCAACTAGACCCAACATCTTTGCCTGAGATTCAAATCCGGTTGGGTGAATATATACTTCAGACTTTGGTGATCGGTGAAGATTTCACAATGATTACCGAGGAGGTAATGTCGCCAGGTTTTGAGTGCATGGACTACAGCTGCAAGCTCTAGATAATGTGTGGGATAATTTTCCTCATGTGGGTGCAATTGCCGTGAAGCATAAGCAATTACGTGACGATCTTGCATGAGAATGCAACCTAGTCCTTGTCGCGAGGCATCGCAATAGATAACAAAGTCCTTGGAGAAATCTGGTGGTACCAGTACGGGAGTAGAAGTCAGGCATCTTTTCAGTTCCTGAAAACTATGCTCGCACTGTGGGGTCCACTCAAACTTTTTATCTTTCTTGAGGAGTTCAGTTAGAGGTTTAGCAACTTTGGATAAGTTCTCGACAAAGCGGTGACAATAGCTCACTAAGCCAAGGAAACTCCAAACTTGCTTAACCGATTCAGGTGGAGTCCAATTAAGAACGACTTGAACTCACTCGGGATTGACAGCAATACCCTTACCAGAGATTACATGGCCTAGGTCACTTCTGGCAACCAAAATTGACATTTAGAAAATTTGGCATAAAGGCGATGCTCTCAAAGTTTCATCAACACTAGCCTTAGATGCTCGGCATGTTCTTCCTCATTCTTGGAGTAGATGAGTATATCATCGAGGTAAACCACGACGAATTTATCCAAGTACTCCATGAAGATTGAGTTCATTAACCGAGAGAAAGTGGCTGGGGCGTTGGTTAAACCGAAGGACATGACGGTGTACTCGTATTGGCCATAACGAGTAACAAAAGCCATTTTCGGAATGTCCCCGTTCTTGATTTTCATTTGATGGTAGCCCAACCTCAAATCCATCTTAGAGAAGACTGAGGATCCAGTGAGCTGATCATACAGGTCGTTGATCCTAGGGAGCAGATACTTGTTCTTTATTGTGACCAAGTTGACGGGTCAATAATCTACAACCATCTGATCCGTACCATCCTTCTTCTTGACGAAGAGTACGGGACAAGCCCATGGAGACGAACTAGGATGGACGAAACCCTTTTTCAAGGACTCATCGAGTTGTTTCTTAAGCTCGGCCAGTTCTAGTGGTGCCATCTTATAGGGTCTCCTAGAGATTGGACAGTTCCCAGAATAAGATCTATCATGAACTCGACATCTCTGTCAGGTGGAACACCTGGCAATTCTTCTGGAAAGACATCCAGAAAATCACGGACTACCGGAACGTCTTAGAGGTCTGGCAAAGGACTGGCATTGAGAGAATATAGTTGTCGATTGGCTACTCGGGTCAAGACATTGACTATCTCGCCTGATGGATATGTAAGTTGAACAGTCCTAGAGAAGCAATCAATCTTGGCATGATGGGCTGACATCCAGTCCATACCCAATATGATATTAATATCCAAAGATTTGAGAGCTATTAATGATGTAAGGAAAACAAGTCTGTCGACTTGAATTTCGTTCCCATGGCTTGCTCTAGAGGTTTGCCATCTAGAACCAGGAGTAGAAATTTCCATGGTGGAAGGCATGTCACAGAATGCAGTGTTATGCAAACGAGCATAGTTTTCGGATATGAATGAATGAGATGCTCCAGTATCGAAAAGAACAGATGCCGGATGGCAGTTAACAAGGAGCGTACCGAGAACGACGTTAGGATCCTCCTGAGCCTCTTCAGCCTAGACACAGTTCACATGGCCACGTGCAATGGTGGCCGGCTTGGCATAGTACACTTTCACTGTTGGCTTGCCACGGCCAATAGCCTTTCCAGACTGGTTGGGGTTGGTCTGGGGACACTCTCGCATGTAGTGGCCTGGTTCCCCACACTTAAAACACGTCACAGAGCTGGTGCGTGGAGGTGCAATGTTGGTTGATCCACCATAGGACTTTGCTGGTGCATATTGCTGAGCTGGGCGAGGCACTTGATAGGATGGCCTTGGTGTGAACCTGGGTGGCAGGGCAGTGTTAGGCACCCACACCCAGTGCTTCTAAGGGCCAGAACCGGATGAGGAACCAGTGTCACGGCCATGCTTGCGTGTTCCTTCGAAATCAGTCTGACCTGTCTCAGCACTGATGGCCTTGTTCACAAGCTTTTGGAAGGAAGTGCACTCGTGCAGACGGAGATCACGGCGAAGCTCGAGGCTAAGTCCCTTGCGGAACCTTGCCTGCTTCTTGGCATCGGTGGAAACTTCCTCAGTTGCATAATGTGCTATGTTACCGAACTCCCTACTGTATGCATCCACAGAGACTCTACCTTGGGTGAAACTGCAGAACTCCTCACGCTTGCGATCCATAAGACCCTCCGGAATGTGATGTTCACGGAAAGCCTCACTGAATTCTGCCCAAGTAGTGACCTGGCCAGCTGGGTGCATGGCCTCATAGTTCTCCCACTAGAGACTGGCGGGGCCTTGAAGATGATAGGCAGCAAAAGTGACCTTATCAGCCTCAGCTACGAGTGCAGAACGTAGCTTGTGGGTAATGCTGTGAAGCCAATCATCAGCATCGAGGGGCTCGACGGAGTGATGGAAGGTGGGTGGATGTTACTTGATGAAGTCACTGAGCGACACCAAGTTATTCCTCTGGTGTAGAGCTGTGTTCTGTTCGATGCGTTCCAGCAAACGGCTGGTCTCCCATTTGTTCCTCTCGGCCTCCAGCATGACCTCAACCAGAGAAGGAGGATGAGACAGGTTCGCATCTCTAGCTCCACTACCTTCAGCCTGCTCCGGGGGAGCAGGGTTGTTGCGGGTGTTGACCATCCTAGGAAAACAAGACAATGGTTTAGTCCAGAATGATAAGATTCTGACATAGAAATGCAGAATGTAAGGGATAACTCAGAATGCAAGATGATCATCCGTATGACATGGTAAATACAGAAACTGCTAAATTTATTCCATCGTCATACACACCATACAAGGTTTACTACAAGACCAAACTGAGTACAACTGCGGTGAAAGGAAGATTACATCTCATTGGAGGCATCCCAAGCTCCTATACATTATTTTTCTACACCTCCGGAATGTGGTACACACTAAGTCATATCCCACGAGTCACGCGGGACTGTGGATGATATAACTGTTACAATACTAGTGGTTCTACCATCAGCTCAGACATCTCCGTAGTAATCTTCATAGAGATTACCTCTATGTACTGGAAGCTGGACGTGATCATCTGGAAATAGTCGATCCTGTGGAGCCTGCGGTCCATAAGGACTCGGATGTGGCCTGGGTCCAACAAACAGCGGCAGACGAGGTCCACAGGGAGGAGTGATGCCCCCTACATCACGCCAATCCATACGATCCGGCAGACGAGACCACACGGGGTACAGATCCCGCATATCCATATACCCAGCCTGCACAGCAGGTGCAAACCGGGTCAAAGTGGCCCAGTGATCAGACCGGGAGTTGAAAAGCTCCAATCGCAAGGCACAATTTTTGTGGTCCTTATCCTCAAGCATCTGTGCGGTAGTGCGGAGCAGCGAATCCTCATGAGAACATTCGGTGTAAATAGCTATGAAATAACCTTCTGCCCCAGGGAGTGACGCTGGCATATAGCGGAAGTTAGTGTTCCGAAGCAAGGCAGTTCTAGCCCGCATAATAGTCATCATCGAATAAGCAATGTCCTGCACGGACATCTCGATGGTAACCCCAAGTCCATATGAGCAATGGAGGGGTTTAGTGGATCCAGGATAGGAAGGGAATATCCTGACTGTGCAGAGGTATTGGCTTTGATTGAAATCTCTATACTGCTCCTTAACGGTGTACTCGGGATACCATCGGTAACCAGCCTCGATCATTACGCGGACCAACATAGCGGTGTGGCCAGGTACATCGAGGCACCGAGTCAGACGAACAACTTGATTCTGGGTGCGGGAGGCCATCTGAAACATGATGTGATGCAAAGGCATTAGAATTTCTAACAGAAATTGGACAGCATAACGGCTGTAAATGCTCAAAAGAGATTTTGAGACACTTTGCAAAGGATTGCATAGACACTCAACAACATCATATCAAGATTCTAGGTCCATCTTTTCAAGATAACGGGGTAGTAGAACTAAACTAGGCTTGTATCCATTAAACCTATAAGGTACTACTAATTAGTAACACGTGAACCTGGTAGAGAGAAGAGATCCTAATCCTTAACCCCCGGTGGAAGAATGGACTGACTCAGTGCAGAATGCCATGAGGTAAAGGAGTAAAAAGAACCTTACGTTCCATCCCACAATCAATTCCCCTACATATAACTAAGGCATCTCTAGACTCAACATCGACCAATTTGGCTTGGAGAACCTACATGCAGTCCGACTCTGATGCCAACGCTGTCAGGACCCTGACTCAATGCCACATCGATCTAGCATGTAACACCTCATATCACTTTGCGGCCTCACGCACGGTATTCCCACGGGTGTTGCCTTACCTTGCTCGGGACCGTCGCGCCTTTTGGCACACGTATATGACAGTGTCGCTAGCATCCATATGACAAGGAGCCCGGGCTGACATGGCTAGTCGTGAACCCAAAGTGGCACTAACTTACAGGGACATGCATACATGACCTAGCAATGAACATGTCGGTCATCAACGAGTGAATCTGGGCTGTAGCACTGGGCTAGCAGGACTTTGGTAAACCGGGCTGTAGCAGGCTAACAGGACTCCGGTAGTCATCGCCTGACATTTCCCTGTAGGGACAGACACATGAACGAAGAAGGACACATGCCGGCCAGCCTAAGTGTTCCTGAGAAGTAGCAAGCTACCATGGCTCAGTGGAAGCACTAGGAGACATTTCCCGGTAAGAGAGGCTACTAAGGATAAACAACTAGATAGTCAGATCCCACACATACCAAGCATTTCAATCATACACACAATATGCTCGATATGTGCAAATACAACATGGCATCACAACATGACTCTACATCTCAAGTAGTTTATTTAAAGGCTCAGAGAGCCATACATATCATACACACAAGTACGGGTCACACGACCCAGCATTCAAGTCATACAAACATACAAGCCAACAACGGAAGTAACATGTCTGAGTACAGACAACTAGAAATTAAAAGAGGCTTGAGAAAGCCTGACTATACTACACGGTCCATCATGAGGTCAGGATCACCACCTGGGCTTCAGCCTACTCGTCGACATCGACGTCTATGAAGAAGCCATCAGAAGGGGTTGTAGCGTCTTCTGTAAAACGTAAATTGAGCAAACATGAGTACAAAGGTACTCAGCAAGACTTACATCAGATCCTACATACATGCACATTATCAAGAAGGGATGGTGGGGTTATTGCAGCAAGCCAGCTTTGACTCTTGGCTAAGCTATCTTACGAGACACCAACTTGAAATTGTTTGCACACTCGAGTCCACTACACACCACTTCAATACACCACCGAGGATCCACCTCCGTCATCCTATGGAAGAGCCATCCTCGGCACTCACGCTTATCTTGAGGCTTTTAGTAGTATCCATTTACTTGTCTATGAACTGTATAGGCAACCAAGTAGTCCTTTACCGCGGACACGGCTATTCGAATAGATGATGTTAACCCTACAGGGGTGTACTTCTACATACATGTTTCCACCACTTAGCGTCTGCACACGACATGTGCTCGGCAGACTTCAAGCGAAAGCCGGCGTGTGGGTATAGACCACGACCTAACTAAACACCTAAGTCTCTAGTCCAGGTTTATCGCCTATTCAGGTTCCATCCGCAGGGAGTCCGGCCGAGGTTTCCACATACGGCCCCGAACGATGTGTACAGGGTTCCGAGGCACCTAACGGGTGCCCAGCATACCCGACCACGTACCTACCGCATCACAGCCCACCCCAAGGGTCAGCACTGCCCACGGCCTACAGTAAGCTACAAACACCAGAAAGTACTTGCAACTCCTGGACAGAGGACTAGGGTGGATAAGAAGTCGAGCGAGTCAATTAAGGATCCCAATGTATGGTAGTAGTTGATTCTTAAATCACACATACTGATCTCAGTGCTTAAGAACGGTTCCAATGAAACAACCCACCACGTACTCCTACATGGCCTCTCATCGATACCTTTACCAAATCATGTTCAACACATCACTCTCATTACCGACATGATCATTTCACTCTAGCCCATCACCCAGATGAACCAGACCTGACACGACTCTAAGCATAGCATGCATAGCAAGGTAGGAAACACATACACATGGCTCAATCAACTCCTACACATGCTAGTGGGTTTCATCTAGTTACTGTGGCAATGACAGGTCATGCAGAGGAAATGGGTTCAACTACCGTAGCACACAACAGTTTGAAATGCGTTGTCTTAATGCAGTAAAAGAGAGCAGGAGCGAGAACATGGGATTGTATCGATATGATCAATTGGTTGGTTGCTTGCCTTGCAGGTCCGTGGACTGGTATTGTTCCTCGTTTGGGTACTCGCGATACTCTTGGAGGGCAGAACCTGCCGCAGAGAGCACCGATATACAATCATCACCAAACAATGTGCAACAATATGATGCATGCATGAGACATGGTAAAATGAGTGTATTGGGCTAATGCAACTAAGACCAGATGGGTTTGGCCCATTTTGAATCAAAGATTCAAGTTCCAAGCTCATATATGGCCCTTAATAGTGCTTTATCATGTTCTGCACTAAACAACGGGTTAACTTGCTTAAACATGCATGAAACCAGTACAGATGGATAGATTGGATTTTCCTGATCATTTTTCATATATAACACTTTGCATTTGGAGCTACAGATTAATTTCTATGAATTTTGGAAGTTTGTAGCATTTTTGGAATTTCCTGTATAAGAATAAATCCAGTAAATGAATTATTGCGTCAGCGTTGCATCAGGGTGATGTCAGCAGTCAACGGGAACGGTCCAGGTCAAACCTGACCAGTGGGTCCGGCATGTCAGTGTCATTAGTCTAACTAATTTTTAGTTAGTACTAATCCTAGGTTAATTAGCAGGGCGGGCCCCACCTGTCATTGACCCAGGGGGGTCAAGCTGGGTCCACCCGGGGTCAAACATGGTCAGCGGGGTCAAACTCGCCGGCGTTTAGCCGCCGGCAAGGCCAAACGCGGTGGGGCAGTGCGGGATTCGGGCTCCGGCGACCAAAAAGGCGGCGGAGGGCTAACAGGCAGGGTGGCGTGGCCGTTGCGTGGCCGGAGTCTCGTCGGTGGCGCGTGCAGTTGAGTTTTGTGCGGTCGCTATGGTGCTCGAGAGCAGGAACAGAGAGGATGGGGAGGTAGCTAGGCTCACGGTGGTCACGACAGAGCAAACGGCGAGGTCGGGGACGAGCTGCTGTAGCGGTGGCGGCGAAAGGGATCTCCGGTGACAGTCGGTGAAGACGAGGTCGGTGGAGGCGGTGCAGAGTGTGCGAGCGCTCGGGGCTCGGCTAGCTCGACAGAGCGGACGACGGCGGGGCTCGTGGACACGGTGGAGCGGCGCGAGGACGACAGTGGGCGCGGCTACGACGGCGGTGCGGCGGCAGCTGCTTCGGCCATGGTGGGAGAGGGCGAGAGAGAGGACAGGGGGAGGAATGAGATGTCTGGGGGCTCAGGGCGGCGCCGAGGAGGCCCTTCGAGGCGTCGCGCTGGCGCGGGCGATGCAGGCAGGCAGGGAGGTGGCGTGGCGAGCTCGGCGGCATCGCGGTGTCCCTCCTCTGCCTACTGGCAGAGGTGGGTGGTGACTGGCATGGCCAGGTGGGCCGGCCCACTGCAGGTAAGTGGCCACTGGCCTTTCTCTCTCTCTCTCTCTCTCTCTCTCTCTCTCTTTTGTCATTTTAATTGTTTTTCTATTTTTCTGCAAGTGTTTGGCTTTATTAAAAATAGCTAGATATTTCCAAAAACCCTGGAAATAATTAGGGGCTTTGTTTAGATTATTTCCAACAGCCCACACTTATTTCTAGAATTATTTGAGCATTTAAAATATTTTATATTATTTAAATGCCCAAACTCAAATAGCTAATGATTTAATCCACTGACCTTATGTGTCCTAGAAAAATGTGAACCAATTTTGGCAGAGGTTCTAACCCAAGACAAAAATGATGGACATTTTAGAAGGGCATTTCAGGTTCATTGAAAATATTTTTAGTAAACCCTAGTTGGTTTCAGAGGGGGTTGGGGGTTCTGTCATCCCCATTACAGTTTACGATGAAAGGTAAACATGATGCAACACTCTAATGCATGAAGTAGCTAGGGTGTGACAGCCTCCCCGCCTCGTCCGAAACCCAAGCACTAACAATGGCAGAACCGAGCAGCGTCCGCCGAAAGTGTGGCTGGAATTTGCTCCCCACAGAGGTAATCAAGCTCATTGTTTCGCATGTGGACAATCTCAGTACCATGCCGCTCGCCGCGTGCTCGTCGGGGCTGTACCGTTTACTCAAAGCCCTCAGGCCGGAGCTTTTTAAGCCAGCTCCTTGCTTGCTGATGCCGCCTAATCTTCAGAAACGGTGTGTCACGCAGCATAACGATTGTAGGGTGGCGAGCATCAACCCCCTTGACTACGATCCGATCCCCGTCACCCTCAACTACATTAACGGTATGTACTGGGTCGCATGAACACATCTTGGATGGTGCTCATCAATGGTCGCAGCAGCTGGATGCTCATGGAGGTCTACACCCAGCGATTGATCCCCCTTCGTTCAATTAACACTTCACTGCTTTGGCACCGCGGCCTAGAATACTCGGAATCTTATAGTAGCCAACATGATACCAAGTTTGATTTGCTCAAGGTTGTAACCTGCCAAGTGCCCACAAGATCTGCGAATTATAAAGACTTCAGGCTAATTGCGTTCTTCAACCGCGGTCTCGCCTATTTGATAGGTCACTACGGTAAGTGGATAAATCTGCACGTCCATCGCAGGATCATACATCCTCCATGGTTCTTTGATGCCATTGAACACAAGGGCTTCATTTACGCCGTCGACTCCTTTTATGGCTACACGTATTGCTGGCCTACTCCAGTCATCGCTACAATCGGCTGTTACAGGAGTATGTTACTTTCCTATGATATCATGATGGCTTTTACTGTCAACATTTACTAAAAAATATCCATGCTCATAACATGATGTTCTTAAGATTGACTACATCAAGAGCCCTTTTTTATTTGACTCCAACTTGATATGATGTTGTAGGCCACCTGGTGTCCCTACCCTTCCTAATCCCATAACCTTTCAAAGAAAAGCGGCATGGCAGTTGCAGGTGGTTCCTGGCTCGATCAGACGACGGCGAACGATTGATGATCGTTCGCACGTACCAGACGTGTTGTTTCGCGGAATACAATCACAGTCACTACAAGGTCTTTGAGCGGGATCCCAACTTCTCTGGGCCTTCAGGAATTTTTGACTGGAGGCTGGTAAGTAGCCTTGGTACACGCTCTCTGTTTGTCAGACTAAATTATCCGATTAACCAGGAGACAACCGACGACAAGGATCATGATGGCAACGCGGTTTCGTTCATCAGGCAAAATTGTGTGTAGACAGCGTACCATGCGTCTCTGCATGCACCATACCCTGATATGTGCCGCCACGCTTTGCAGCCCAAAGTAGGAGAGAGGGTCGCAAGTATGAGACTTCGACCTGCTGGCTCGAGTTTCCCCCGCCAGGCACCCATTTGGTTCAAGCCGTCAACCAATCTCCACAGCTTAATAAATATTAACATCTAACTGAGCCAGTTAGTTAGATGCGTACACTTAGTGTAGTAGGATATTCATTTAGTTTGATGCATAGACTTGTTCTTTTTGGTAGCCCTTAAGTAATAATGGCTGATGTTTGGTTTGGAAGAGAGAGCTGCGTCTTCACTCTTCTGGCCTGCTTACTGCTTCTGTTGCACCCCCAGCCCTGGTTGCTGCTGCTGCTGGTTTCAATGTACAATCAGTAGTATATTTCGTCTGTTGGTTGAATAAATGTGTTGTTAGAACGACAAACACAATGTTTTGGAAGTCGTTGCACGATTTGATCCTTAGTGCCCCGTACTGTACGTAACACATACTATTTTTCGTACCGAACACATTTCCACTTGTTGATAACATGCAACCCACTGATGAAGGCCCAATAGAGGATCCCACAATTAACTGGAAGGGAGGCTCTCACATGAATCCGTCCCAGGTACATGCTCATGGTCCCCTAAACATAAATAAGTAAATAAATAAATAAAGCTAAATGATCATGCACCAGTTCTTTAAATTCATGCTTTAACAGGAGGATATTATTTCCTATGATAGTGTCGTTACATTCAGTCGATATTATTCTTAGGCAAAGATAGCGACCAGTCTTGTTTATCCCAACATTTTCTTCCTACAACCAGTGGACCCATGCAAATTGTAGTCAACGTCGTAAATAGTTCCGGTCCATTTTTATTTTTCAATAAGAATGTCCAACCCAGCCCAACACATTGGCAACAACACTTTATCCTCCGCCTTGGTGCGCTCGCCGCGGCGCCGCCGTCCGGCCCTGTCAACATAGTTTTTTTTTGAAATGGTCCCTGTCAACATATAGTGAATCGGGAGAGAACTGTAGTTGTGAGTATGACAGTACAGACCCACCAGGTCCACTCCCGAACACAAGCAAGCGCCTATTTTACTACTTAGATGCACCACTCATTTTTTACTCTAATCCACCCTGCTGATATCTGGGACCCACATCATTTTTAACGTATCTATAGCCCTATATAGTGTGTGAATAACTTTGAAAGTCGTTCGTTGGATGAAGCCAATCCGACGGTACAAAGATGGCAAATCCGAGCATTACTTGCCATTGGATACGATCTACATTCCATCAGATTTTGCCACATGTAGAATCTAGAAAACTCCACATGTAGAAGCATAATGCACAAACCACCAGAATCTCATGCGTGCAATGCACGTGTACCTTACTAGTAGTCAATTAACGACAGAATTGCACAACTTTTGTTTTGAGTAGTAATTCGGAGGAGCAGGCTATAAACTAGGTTGTGCGGTCTCTGTGGCCCGTCTAACAACGTGACAAGCCCAGCAGATTTTTCTTTGGGAAAATAGGTAGCCCAGTATTTGTTTTTGAAGAATACCCAAGCTAGGCCTATTTGTTTTCTTCGACTTACTGGGCTGCAAATCTTTCAAGACAAGGAGGGATGCATTCCGGCCTAACCAAAGAGTATGGTCAGTGTCTGTTAAAAGTAATATCAAAGGGGTTGAAAATTCCAAAAAAATTATAGCAAATGGGATATTAGTTTCTTTCTTTGTTTTTGTTCTTCACTGATATTTTATAGTATTTCATTGGATTTAACATGACATAGTACTAATTTTTTTAAATTTGTTTTAGTATGGCTACTAATTTTTGGACTAAGAATATTTTGTTCTCCAACCAAAATTTGCGAATTTTCAAAATTTCGCACATATTTAGTTAATTTTTTTAACCCTGGTACTTACCAGAAAATGGGCAGCAATTCTAAAAATGGAAAACGGGCTGCAATAATTTCCATATGAATTAGAAAATGAGTAAAAATTATAAAAATAATAGCAAATGGGCTGCACATGCCTTGTTTACGCAAGGCTTTGTGAGTCAACACACGATTCTAGCAGCAGTGACTGTTGGATGTCCATCCAACGGCCGACGTGCTTCTTCAATCTCTGATTTTCCTGCTCCAGCCGCCTAAACTAGCGTCGGCGGGACTGCCTGCTCCCTCCTTTTGTGGCCCGCTGTGATGCCGCGCAGGCTTCCCCGGCCCACCCTACTCCCTCCGCTGGCCTGGCCGCACGCAATCAACTGCCTCCTTATTACGTGAAAAAAAATGATTCCTCCCACTGACATCTGGGGCGCACCAGTTGGGAGGCTGACCTGTGGGCCTACTAAGTTGACGCGTACGCAGGGCTTGTCAACTTAGTCAACAAACGATTGTAGCAGCAGTAACCGTTGGATTTGAATCGAACGGTCCCGCTGCTTCTTCAAGAGCTGCTCTTCTTGCACCAGCCGCCCAAACTAGCGCCAGCGAGACCGCCTGCTCCTGCCTCCAATGGCCGGCTATGCTGCCATTGAGGCCTCAGCGCCCCCTACTACTCCCACCTCTAGCCAGGCCCTACAGCCACGGCAGCCTCACACCTCAGTCGAACCAGTGAACCCTCGTACTCCTATCCGCGTGGGCATCCACTGCCGCGTCTTCCCCAGCTCCACATCGTCACCTTCCTAGGCCTTGCCGTCGTCCACCGCCCTGGTGCTCTCGCTGCGGCGTGGTTAACGTGGTCATGGAACAACTTCCATCAGACGTGGACTGTACGTCGAGAGGCTGATAGCTGGGTCCGCGGTCGCACACAAGGAAATGCCTCCTTATTACGCGCAAAATAATGATTCCTCTAGCTGACATCTGGGACCCATCGGAAGGGCCTCTGTATTTCGCGAAAAAACGTTCCCCCCACTAACAGGTCGAACCCACCAGCTATATCTTCGCATGCAAGGAAGTGTCTCCTTATTACGCACAAAAAAATGAATACCCCCCTGCTAGCTGGGACCCACCATAGTGGGTGTCTGACTTGTGGGCCTACTAAGTTGACGGGGACGGAGGGCTTTGTCAACTTAGTTAATACTCCAGTGACCATATGATGTCCATTCAACGGCCATAGTGCTTCTTCAACCTCTGGTCTTCTTGCTCTAGCCGCCCAAAGCAGCGCCGGTCGTGCCGCCAGCTCCTGCCTCCCGTGGCCGGCTGTGCTGCCACAGAGGCCTCACTGCCCCCATACTACTCCCACCGCTGGCCAGGCCATCCCTCTACTCACCCAAACCCCCTTGTTATTCTGCGGCGACGGCAGCCTCACACCGCAGCCGAACCAGTGAACCCTCATACTCCTCTATGCGTGGGCATCCACTGCCGCGTCTTCCCCGGCTCTGTGTTGTCCCCTTCCTAGGCCTCGCCGTTGTCCACCGCCCTGGTGCTCTCAGTGCGGCGTGGTCAACATGGTCAAGGAACGGCTTCCATCGGATGTGGACTGTATGTGGAGAGGCTGACAGCTGGGTCCACGGCTGCAGCAAGAAAGTGCTTCCTTATTACGCGCAAAATAATTATTCCTCCACCTGACAGCGGGGACCCATCGGGCGGGCCACCGTATTTCGTGAAAAAAACATTTCCCCCTGACAGCTGGGACCCACCAGCTACATCTTCGCATGCAAGGAAGTGCGTCCGGGCAAAAAAAAACGATTCGCCCCCTGACTGCTGGGACCCACAAGCTACATCTTCGCACGCAAGGAAGTGCCTCACAGTCGGGACCCACCTGGTCGAAGCGAAAGTAGCATTATCATTCTGGTTGCGAATGTGTACATACATATATACTGGTCGATGTGGAGGCGCGCACGTGTCGTAGTAGAGGCGCACACGTAGCATGTACACGTACATACAGCGGCCAGTGTGCAAGAAAGAAAATACGGCCACGTATGTGTATATACGGGCGTGGTCTCGAACGCCTACTCGCGCATATGTATGGCCAGGGCTCGTGTACATGGCTGGGTCGGAACGAAGAAACATCGTCATCATCGTGTCCATGGGGAGCTAGCCAGCTGGGTCGGAACGGAATGCGTTGTCGTGTTCATCGGGAGGGCTTGGACGGAACAGGCGATGGAAACGAGGCCTGGCATACCGCAGAGCGGAGGAAAAGGCCTTGTGTTCGACCGGCCACGTTCGAAATGGGATCCTGTTCATTGGGAGGGGTCTAGCGTACCGCAAAACGGAGGAAACAGACCTCCTATGATCGAAATGGGGGTCCTATTGACCGGGAGGGGTGTGGTGTGCCGCAAAACGGACGAAACGGACTTGTGTTGGAGCGCTATGATCGAAACGGGGGTCCTGTTCAACGGGAGGGGTGTGGCGTACCGCAAAACGGGACTCCACGGGATACTGTTCATCTCCACTGTCGACCTCCTCTAGCCTCCACGGGCTACTGTTCATCCACCGTCGACCTCCTCCAGCCTCCACGGGCTCTTGTTCATCCAGCCTCCATCGCACGCTACTCCACCAGCTACTGTTCAACCACCCTTCCACGGGCTCCTATTCAACCACCCCTCCATGGGCTACTGTTCATCCACCCCTCCACCTTCTACTGTTCATCCAGCCCTCCACGGGGTCGTCCTGTTCATCCAGCCCTCCACAGGGTCATGTTCATCTAGCCCCAACCGGCTTGATCGATCGGGGTCCTCTTCATCCAGAGGCAATGCCACGGGGTCCTGTTCATCCACCCCCACCGCTCACTGTTCATCCAAACCCCCCTGCAACGCTCACTGTTCATCCAGAGGCAGCATCGATCGGCTTCAATTAGCAGCAGTAGAGAAGGAATCGCTCGATCGGGTTTAGTTAACAGCCATCGATCGATCGCTTGGGTTCAGTATCGCGTAGCCTGCAGTGTAATCGCTCGCGTTCAGTTAGAGCCGAACGCCTCACTCAGGTTCAGTTAGAGCCAACTCCTCGCACACACGCGTGGACGTGTACGAGAGAAACACGCATCGCTCGGCGCCCGACCACCCACCGTAACCGGGAACTCCCCGAAATTTTCCTCGCCCTCGCTTCTACCACGGTTTTTTCCGTCATGGACGGCCCAAAGAATGTCATGCAGCTGCGTCTCCGGCCTGTCCAGGACGAAAAGCCCATTTTCTATCTTGATTTTTTCTCATAGAAGTAGGAGCCCACCACATCTATGATGATACCGGGTTTTGTCACAGTTATCGTCTTAGAAGTGTCATAAGTATGACAATTTTTTTTCGTTTGGCCCAAAATGTCACGGATGTGTCTTTTTTTGTAGTGAAGCTAGAAGACTTCGTCCCGTGTCCGGATGGGACTCTCCTTTGCATGGAGGGCAAGCTTGGCGATTTGGATATGAAGATTCCTTTCTCTGTAACTGACTTTGTGTAACCCTAGCCCCCTCCGGTGTCTATGGGTGTGTTTGGTTCGGGAACGAAGTGTAACGGAATGTCACGGTTCCATTCCACTAGAATGGGTTGGTTCCGTCACTGTGTTTGGTAGTGGCAATTTGAAGGAATGGAATGGTTACATTTTGATGTTTAGTTTGAGAGATGGAATGGGATGAGTTTATTTATCTCATCATGAATTAGAGTGAATTTCGGACATTGAAAAGGCAGATAAATATTGAATTGTGCAGCAGTGTGAGCATCAAGATTCAAGAACACTATCAAAAACGAATCGCAGCTGGTCTGATTGGATTTCAGTCAAACAAAGGCCACCCAAATACCAAAGTCTGCATCTGATCTGTGTGCTACAAGCAAAAAATGCAGCTTGCTTGTCCAGCCTTGCTCCTCCAGTCGTCAAGATCGATAGCAGCGACCCAAATACAAAATTCTGGATCAACAGCAGCCACCCAAACGCAGCCTTGCTCCTTCAGTTCTTTTTCAATCATCTGTCCGACGGGGTGAATTGCACATTGCTCTTGCACCGAGGCTGTCCAGCCACTCGAGCTCGACCTCGGTAGCCATGGTTGCGAGCTAGGCTGGCCTTCTTCCAGTCGCACCACGCCACACCCAAAACATGCGCCTCCTCACGTACACACAGACGCACCTCACCCCGAACTCCTTCCGCCAGATCCTTGGTCGAGGGGGAGATAGGAGGGGCAGGAGACGCCGACGAGGCTGCACTTCCGATGAGGGGCAGAAGTCAGCAACGTAGCGGGCGCGATGCAGGCTGCGTTTCGATGAGCCAGACCTCGGCTGCGCGTCCGCCGCGGCCGCACACAAGGGGACGCTGTCGATGATGGGGTGCAGCGGAGGAAGGGAAGGTGCTTCGGCCGACGGCCGCCTCCATGGACATCGAGGGAGAGAGGGCAGAGGTCGTGGGTGGCTGGGCCGCGGGCCGCGAGGTGGGTGAGAGATGAGGAGAAGAGACACGAGCGAGGCGTTCCGCGTGGGCCGGCCGATTTGGAGGAACGCCTAGGTTCGGCATAAACCGGGAATATGCCGTTCCCTGGAACCGCTGAGTTCTGGTTCCTTTGACAATCCAAACACCAGAACGGGTCCTGGGGATGGAACCGACCCGTGCCATTCCACTTGGTGACACAAACCAAAAACACCCTATATAAACCGGAGGGCTTAGTCTGTAGGACAACAACAATCATACCATAGGATAGCTTCTAGGGTTTAGCCTCTATGATCTCGTGGTAGATCAACTCTTGTAATACTCATATCAATAAGATCAATCAAGCAGGAAGTAGGGTATTACCTCCATCGAGAGGGCCGGAACCTGGGTAAACATTGTGTCCCCCGCCTCCTATTACCATTAGCCTTAGACGCATAGTTCGGGACCCCCTACTCGAGATCCGCCGGTTTTGACACCGACATTGGTGCTTTCATTGAGAGTTCCGTCGTGACGTCGAAGATAGGGCTGATGGCTCGCCTTGTTATCAAGGACAATGTCATCTCTGGGGGAGCCCTGGCCCCAGGCCAAACCCTCCGGCTGGGCGGCTTTGCCATGACCGCCCGTTCGGCCGTCTGGCCGATAATGACCTCTCGGGTCATCGAAAATCGTCTCTACATCAGCTCGGAATACGCCGAGCAGATGGATCCGATGGAGTTATCATCTTTAAACGGGCTCCTAGATCGCATCGCTGATTTGGGAGTCGCTACAGACTACGATCGGATTGGGCTTGAACCCAATCAGGGAGAAATTGAATCTCCGTCGATCACCCATCAGATAGCGGTGGTGGAGGAGCAATGCAACAACTCTTCCCCTATATTGAGGACGAAATATGTCCGGATTTCTGAGCTCACCAAGTCGGATACCTGCCTGCGGGAAGACATGCCCCGAACTCCAAACTTAGAGTCGGACTGTGGGCTAGAAAAATTGGTTGATATCCCAGAGCCCGAACTGTTAAGCTCGGAAACTCCTCAAACTCTGGGTCACAGACCGGATCAGGGTTCGGAATTAACTTCACCCACCCACGCAGACTCATGAGATCTTTCACACATCAGACAACATTCCCAAGAGACGGTACATCACTTTTGGGCCAGATTCGTCCTTGTCAAATACAAGGTTAAGGACTGTCGTGATGAAGATGCAATCTATTTATTCTGCAAAAATTGCATGGAGAAGGGGCTCCTTAACGCCATAAATCGCCATCACGTGTCAAGCTTCGATGACTTGGCGACCATAGTATAGAAGTACTCCGCGATCGAAATCACCTGGAAAACTCAGGCAGCCTTTTGGGATCCACTGGCTCTCACTAAACCCCCCGTCCGAACAAAAAGGGTGTACCCTCGTAGGTCGCCCGATCCAATCACAAAGAAACCGAAGCCCACTACAGGGCGCAGAACAGTTCTGGAGGGATGGCTCGATAGCCCATGGAAAATACACACCACACCGGATACCGTACCAACACACAGCCTTAGAGCATGTTGGATACTTCGGCATGTGGCCAAGAGCGGCGAAGATCTCCTCATAAAAAACACCACAGAGCAACATCCCACAGAACTCAATACTATAGTGTTGATAGTCTTTGAGACTTTTGCCTCAAATAACATGCGCAAGAGAGCACTCCACGGCCTTGCCGAAGTCTGCCAAGTTACAACAGCAAATCCCTGGAACGACACGGCCATAACTTTCAGTGCCAGTGATGAACCGCAATTCAAAACAGTCCGGGCACCAGCCGCTTTGGTCTTCAGTCCAATCGTAGACGGGTTTCGGCTTACCAAAGTGCCCATGGACGGTGGTAGCGGACTAAACCTCACTTATGAGGAAACACTCAACAAAATGGAAATAGATAGGAGCCACATTGAGCGAAGCGGCACAAGCTTCTGAGGAATTATTCCCAGCCGGGAGGCATGATGTGCGGGAAAAATCACACACGATGTGGTATTCGGCATGCCGGAGAATTATTGGTCTGAAGAGATAACCTTCTAGGTGGCCCCTTTCAATAGTGGATATCACGCCATGTTAGGGCGGGATGCGTTCGCGAGCTTCCAAGCCATACCTCACTACGGGTACATGAAGCTCAAGATGCCTGGGCCCAACAGAATTATCACTCTTGCCAGTGATCCGGACATAGCACTCCGCGCCAAAAATAAGACAACCGCATTGGCCCTTGAAGCATTGTCCGAAGCCCTCGCGGTCGAAGAATTAACTGCATTACGCTCCACAATGGACAGGGATGACGTGATACTCGATAAGCAATCCAAGTCCACCTCCTTCAAACCAGCGGACGAAATAGTCAAATTCCAAGTCCATTTAGTCAAATTCCAAGTCCACCCAATGGACTCCACGAAGACAACATCCATCGGGGCACAGCTAGACCCCATGATCGACGCTGCACTACGGACATTCCTACGCGAGAACTGGGATATCTTCGCCTGGCACCCTTCCGATATGCCGGGGATCCCACGCAGGTTCGCCGAACACAACCTCAACATTCTGAAGGGATATAAGCCGGTCAAGCAAACACTATGACGCTTTTCAGAACCCAAACGACAAGCTATGGGAGAGGAGCTAGCCAAGTTACTCGAAGCCGGATTCATCAAAGAAATAAAACACCCGGATTGGCTAGCAAACCTGGTGATGGTATCAAAGAAGGACAAATCATGGCGCCTATGTGTCGATTTCAAAGACCTCAACAAAGCTTGCCCTAAGGATCCCTTCCCTCTCCCGCGCATCGATCATCAATTCCACCGCAGGAAACGACTCATTGTGTTTCCTTGACGCATACTCCGGATACCATCAAATCAAGATGGCGGAGTCCGATCAAGCCGCAATGGCATTTATCACCCCATACAGGCCTTTCTACTTCAACACTATGCCTTTCAGGCTCAAAAACGCTAGTGCCACCTACCAACGCATGATTCAAACATGCCTAGAGAAACAAATCAGTAAAATAGTTGAAGCATACGTCGACGACGTAGTCATCAAGACCAGACGTGCTGAGTCTTTAATTGACGATCTAAGGCTCACGTTCGATAACCTCCGAACATATGACATTAAGCTCAATCTGGAAAAATGTGTTTTCGGCGTTCCCGCCGGAAAGTTGCTGGGCTTCATCGTTTCCAATAGAGGAATTGAAGCAAACCCAGCTAAAATCCAAGCCTTGTCATAGTTGGCTACCCCAACAGATCTTAAACAAATCGGGAAACTAACTGGATGTGTGGCAGCTTTAAGCCGCTTTATCTCCCGATTGGGAGAAAAGGCATTGCCACTCTATCGCCTTCTTCGACGAACCAAATACTTCGAGTGGACGGACGCGGCGACGGCCGGACTGGAGGAGATAAAGGCTCTTTTAGCAAGCAACCCAATCCTGGCCACGCCGAACGTTGGTGAACCCATGTTGTTATACATATCCGCAACACACCAGGTTGTGAGCGCGGTGCTTGTCGTCGAACGAGAGGAGGACGGACACAAATTCCCGGTTCAGAAGCCGGTATACTACATATCTACTGTCCTCACACCATGCAAATCCCGGTACCCACATTATCAAAAAATAGCATATGCAGTCTTCATGGCATCCTGGAAACTACGACACTACTTTCAAGAGTGCTCAATCACGGTTGCCTCCGAAGTACCACTCAATGACATAATAAACAACCGCTATGCCACGGGCCGGATTGCCAAGTGGGCCATCGAGCTCCTCCCATTCGACATAACATATAAACCACGGCAAGCCATTAAATCCCATGTACTGGCAGACTTCGTCGCCGAGTGGACCAAGGCCGAACTCCCTAAAGAGTACGACACATACTCTAATTGGGTCATGCACTTTGACGGCTCTAAAATGCTGGCAGGTTTGGGGGCAGGCATCGTCCTCACGTCCCCCACTGGAGATACAGTTCAATACGTACTCCAAATATTATACACAGACTCCAACAACGCAGCCGAATACGAGGCTCTGTTACATAGTCTTCGGATGGCCGTCTCCATGGGCATTCAATGCCTAGAGGTGCATGGGGATTCAAACCTCATAATATCTCAAATAAATGGAGACTTTGACGCCAAGGATCCAAAAATGGTGGCATATCGCAATGGCGTCCTCAAGATGTCAGCTCGGTTCGAGGGGATTGAATTTCGTCATGTGGTTCGAGAAAACAATCAAGCGGAGGATGTCCTAGCCCGCATCGGCGCTAAGCGCGACCCCTTCCCACCCAATATCTTTCTGGAAAGGCTTTTCAAGCCATTCGTGGTGTGGCAAGGGGAGACTGGCAACATGAGTCCGGATCCGACCACAATCCCAGAATCCGAACACACTGACATAATCGGGGGCTCTGCCACTGAAATAACACCTTTGGCCCATCTCATCATGGCTGTTATCGCCCCATGGACTGAACCCTTCTTTGCCTACCTTAACAGGCAAGAACTCCCCAAGGATCAAAACGAGGCATGCTGCATTGTGCGGCGCTCTAAAGCCTACAAAGTCCATGAGGGAGAGCTTTATAAGAAAAGCGCTACCGGAGTACTTCAAAGATGTATCTCCGAGGAGGAAGGGCGGCAGCTCTTGGCTGAAATTCATGCTGGGCTCAGCGGTCACCACGCCGCAACTCGAGCCCTTGTAAGCAAGGCCTTCCGTACAGGCTTCTACTGGCCGACGGCCCGAGCAGATGCACATGACCTCGTCCAACATTGCGTCGGATGCCAGCTCTTCGCCAACCAAAGCCATATGCCACAGACCGCTCTACAAACAATCCCCATAACTTGGCCTTTTCCGGTCTGGGGGCTTGATATGGTTGGACCCCTCAAAGGAGGAAGCCATAAGAAAAAAAATACTTTTTGGTCATGGTGGATAAATTCACCAAATGGATAGAGGCCAAGCCAGTTAAAACGGCTGAATCCGGACCTGTGATAGACTTCATATCAGGTATCGTGCACCGTTATGGTGTCCCCCACAGCATCATCACCGACAACGGCTCCAATTTCACAGCCGACGAGGTAAAAACTTGGTGCAGCAACATGGGCATTAAGCTCGATTACGCCTCCGTCTATCACCCTCAAACAAACGGTCAAGTCGAACGAGCCAATGGTCTTATTATGAGCGACATTAAACCTATACTAGTGCGGTCCTTAAAAGAATCAGACACGCACTGGGTTGAGGAGCTCGACTCCGTACTCTGGGGGCTGCGGACCACGCCAAATCGCACTACCGGACACACACCCTTCTTCATGGTGTACGGCGTAGAGGCTGGGTTGCCCTACGACATTATTCATGACTCACCTCGAGTGCGCATGTACGAAGAGAGAGAGGCTGAGCTTGATCGGCAGGACCGTTTAGATGCCCTGGAAGAGGAGTGCGACATCGCAAAAGCCTATTCCACATTCTATCAACAACAGGTTCGCAGGTACCAAAGCAGAGAAGTACATGCCAAAACTTATAATATTGGCGAACTCGTTCTACGTCTACCGGAGAAGAAAAAGGACAAACTCAAGCCCTAGTGGGAGGGTCCCTTCATTATTGACAAATTTCTAACCGGAGAAGCGTACCATCTACGTGACGCATCAGATAATCGCCTCGAACCGAACCCATGGAACGCGGCCAGACTCCGAAGATTCTATGCCTAGCGTCGAACTCTTTGTTCGTCTCCTTCCCTCTGTTCCTTTTTATTTACTTTTTCGCTCTCTTTGCTTTTTCTTGTAGCTCTAAAGTTTTAGTGTGGCTAGACTACACACTTGTGACGCACTAATCTTGAAGTATGTGCACGCATTATACCTGGGGGCTTCTTACACAGAAGCTTAATATAATTATCTTCAGGGCTTCAGGCCCACTACATATGCGTCCTTTCTCCATATGTACCTTTTCTTCGCCATTATATGCATCGATATGACTTAAGTTTTGGCCAAGCTGGGTTGCCTGGCTCCTGTGCTTATGCCCTACGTTCCCATTAGTTCGGCTAGGGCATAAAGGGAGCACCTCTGCGATTGTTACTGCCGGGTACTCCAGATGTGTGCCTCAAACTGGGTGAAGCTGAAAGCTAGCGTTCTTAAGGGAATATTCGGTTGGCGGACTAAAGATGTTTTTAACCTATCACAATATGAACCCCTAGATGTTACATATACTGCGCTTCGCAGTTCGGACATGCACGTTAATGCATGCGTACCCAAGGAAAGGAACCCCTAATGAAACTATTCTCGCTGGAAGATGTTTCTGACTATCCATGTAACATAACATAGCTAGTTGGGTACTTGTCTGTTCAAGCAAATTATGACCCCTATGCCTGGTTTCCACGCGTACCCCAGTTTATATAATCGAGCGGGTATTCGGAAAGACTCCGGACTGTCGTGTCCGGAGGCTGAAGCAAAAAGGTCCGCCATGACAAATGATTTACAATCTGGCTAGGGACAAACATGTCCATTGAAGTACATAGTCACTTAGACTCAAATGCTTCTTCTTCTATGCCATCCAACAGTTTGTCTAACCTACAATCCTATTGGGAGTACTTCGCGGCTAATCCTACCTGGTTATATACCAGACTAACGGGAATTTCTTTCCCATCTGACCCTACAGGTCCGACCCGGGCCATATGATTTGGATCGAGCTTGGTATATCGTGTTTTCACCATGGCCCAAGCTTCCCTCGCACCTTCTCGGCAGGCATATATTTTCCATAGTCGGAAGCGCCGCCACGCTCCCTTGAATAGTGGTACAAGCTCTCCCATACTTCCTGGTAGGGAGGCAGATGGCCACAAGCCTTTCGCAACACTCCGCATAACCTGCCGAACTTGCTCGTGCAATTGCGATAGCTCTTGTAGCAGATCGCCGGAGGATCCAGGCATCTACAGACATAACTCTGTTAGTTCCTATCTTTGCTGAACTATATAAATGTTCATTTGAGCACATACAAAAAATGCCGCATTGAAGCCTCCTATTTTCCTTCACGGAGTCAGCCAGCTGGGCCCAAACATCTTTCAATTCTACGCCCAGCTGGGTATTGACATCTTGGAGTTTGTTTTTCTCCTTTAAGGCCCGTGTAAGTACATGCTCGCCAGCGGCCGCTTGCCTTTGCGCTCCTTGCTCACCCTCTTGTGGGATTCCCGTATTCTGTTCCGGATTATCTGAAGATTTTTGTCATCAGATATTATTAACATCACTGGTCTATACATATACTATTGTTTTTCTCAATTCGGGAACACATACCAGTTGATGCCTCTTCGGATCTTGATAACTTGGCCATAGCGGCCGTTAGCTGGGTTCGACACTCTTCCAGCTCTTGAGACAACAGGTTGTTCTTCTCTTAGAGCACCTATTAATACAATGATCCTTAAATCAGTTCTACCAACTGTTTCAAGTCTCAGGGGCTACTGATATATATATATAATTATCATATTTTCATACTTACCCATATATCTTTCAAATACTGGTCTGTGGCTCTAGCAAGCCCATCCTAAGCAGCTCGGATATATGTGTCACTCGAATTGAAGGCATTAAAAGCATCTTCTGAAAACCCAGGGTCATGTAGTGCGGCCCGCCAGTGCCGATGATTCATGGCGCTCTCAACTTCAGAATTTGTAACGGACATTTTGTTCGAATCCTCCGTATGAGGGCAGTCCGGTGTCACCTCCGGGTTGGCCTCCGTCCTCGAGACTGGATCTGGAATCCAGCTAGCAGAGGCACGGTTGGCAGGATCCCCAGACATAGTCCGGCGGATGTTCTTTCTGCTAAAACACAATGGACTGTGTCATACTTTAAGATGACAACCATGGAGCATGTTTTAGATCATGCCTCCTTGATGATGGCTCGACCATGTTTTGGTTTGCCTTTCTTTTTGAAGGCTCGCCCGGCACGGGCGCCCCTTGTTGATGGGTCGCCTCGGGTTTGGCATGGCGCACCGATCGTCTCCCCTTTAGAGCATAAGAATTGTGTGGTGGGTGAGACGGAAGGGGTAAATCCTTTTCGGAAGATAAAGTCTCCTGTTTACTTACATGCGATGCAGGGAGGAGGCCGGGATAGTCAGCAGTGATGGCGACTCCTGTGCCGTCACAACTCGCCTAGTAAAACACCCCTTCCATGAGCTCCACGAATATATCCGGATCCTCTTCGAATCCGGGGTCAAGGGCCCGGTTATGGTCCTCTGGCTATGGAGCCAGGCTATGGAACTCCCTGGTTATTTTCTGCCATTCCTGTTATAAATAGGTGGAGTAAATATTTGTTAGAAAAGACTTAGGGAATGAATGGAGTAGATTAATGGATGGCAGCTCACCCAACTGGGAGGGTTGTACATAGAAAATCCATCCCGTGGCTTAATGCGGTAAACTTCTCCTTTTCCCCCATATATAAATCGAACAGTATTTTCACCAGAGCGGCGGCGGAGTTCGGACCCTTCTGACCGCAGCGGGTTGCATCGTCTTCTCCATTGAAGTGCCACATGGGACACCTTGGTATTGGAGTGGCTGGACCCCCGCATTATGGATATCGCCATAACCTCGACTATTGATAGTCCGGACTGAGCAAGCGTTCTTATCTTGCTCATCAATTGAAAGACCTCCTTTCTATGTCCCTCTTTGAGGCTCCAGGGACGCCAGTTGAGGCGCTTCTTCAGCGGAGCATTTGTATACTCAGGGAGACCCATTCGGATTGGGTCGGGAAGGGAGACGTCCTCAATATAAAACCACTCAGAAGGCCATTCTTTGAATGCCTTCTTCGGTGTGCTAGATAAGTATCCGGTCCCAGCGACGCGCCATATCTCGGCTCCGCCCACTTGGAATATTGATTCCCCATGATTATGGGGGACGAGGCAAAACAACTTCTTCCATAGCTCAAAATGGGCTTCGCAACCCAGAAATAGCTCACAAAGAGCGACGTAACCTGCGATGTGCAGGATGGAGGCAGGTGTGAAGTTGTGCAGCTAGAGGCCGTAGAACTCTAGAAGCCCATGGAAGAACGGATGAATTGGAAATTCAATGCCCCTCAATAAATAGGAGACGAGGCATACTCGCTCCCCCCTAGATGGGTTGGGAAACTTCTCTGCCTGCTCCCCACCATTGAAGGAAGCCAATCCGGCTCGGACGGGGACTAGATATGCGGGAGGTAGAAACCCTTGGGTCTGCAACTTCACTAATTAGCCGTGGGATACGATACACTTCTCCCAATCGCCCAGCTCGGTGCGGCGAGGGCGAGAGGAAGAGCTGTGAGCACCGGCCATGTTGGAGTGGTTTTTTCGGGCGCGCTCTGATAATTCCTCGCTTGGGGAAGATGGTGTGATTTGGATATGAAGATCCCTGTCTCTTTAATAGACGATTTATTTACATGGTTAGGGTGGCAAGTGTAAAAATGCCCCGACTTCTCGCATTCACTCGACACGTGGAGGCTAAGGTTATTAAGGTACAAAAGGCAATGAGTGTAACATTAAATGAGAAGCCGAACACTGCTCTTTACAACAGGTACTTTGAAGAGTTCGGAGAAGGAACCCGCCTTGCAATGCCGAAGACAATCTGCGTGCCAGACTCGTCATCATTGAAACCTGGTTCAGGGGCTACTGAGGGAGTCCTGCATTACGGGATACTCGGACAGCCGGACTATATGCATATGCTGGACTGTTGGGCTATGAAGATACAAGATAGAAGACTTCGTCCCATGTCCGGATGGGACTCTCCTTTGCATGGAGGGAAAGCTTGGCGATTCGGATATGAAGATTCCTTTCTCTGTAACTGACTCTGTGTAACCCTAGCCCCCTCTGGTGTCTATATAAACTGAAGGGTTTAGTCCGTAGGACAACAACAATCATAACATAGGCTAGCTTTTAGGGTTTAGCCTCTACGATCTCGTGGTAGATCAACTATTGTAATACTCATATCATCAAGATCAATCAAGCAGGACGTAGGGTATTACCTCCATCGAGAGGGCCGGAACCTGGGTAAACATTGTGTCCCCCGCCTCCTGTTACCATTAGCCTTAGACGCACAATTCAGGACCCCCTACACGAGATTTGCCGGTTTTGACACTGACACTCGCGACGGAAGGAGCTGGTGTGGGTGGCGATGACGAGGAGGACGGCATCCACAATGCAGATAGCTCGGATGGGAGTGACGAAGAAGGCGTGTCTAGTTAGGCCCGTGTTCTCTTTTGCTTTGACTTGCATGACGAAAACTTGAACACATTCTTGTGAGAGCATTTTGAGAAGGGGGTGACCCTTATGATGTATGAGATTGAAAAAATGTTTTCGAAAAGGCTCCCGGAGCGGGGCTCCACAGGACTGCGGGCTATTGAGCGGGGCAGTTGTTTATGACTTATCTTAGGTTCCATGGGTCTCGAACGAGGCCCAGTGTCGTGGCCGCGCTCCTTCTCCTAAGACGAGACCGCTACAGGCTTGCGAGGCTTTACGCCTCTCAAGGGGCCTGCCGGCCTACTATAGAGTGCCTCGTGAGGATCCAATTGCCAGACCGTGGAAAGGTGGGTGCGCGGGGCGGCCGCACCCTCGAGCCCCCGTGGGGCGGAATCGACGTCAGCGCGTACACCGTACCTAGCCCCCGCTCGCGAGGCGCTTGAGGGTAGGGTAGCAGTCACGAGATCCAGAAAGAACGCAAGAACTAAAGGCAAGAGAGCGACACAAAATGAGAAAACTCCCCCATTTTTATAAATGCACGAAAAACAAACTGCTTCAAAAAGCCAGCAAGCAAGTACAGAAATGAGGCAAAAAGCATACGGCCATGTCCGGCGCCTAGCTAGTCTTCAGTCTTCGGTCTTTAGTCTTCTCACCAGCACGGAGCTATATGTTTCCAATGGATGGGCATAGTCATTGGGTACAGTGTCGACGGCCAGTGCAGAGCATGGTGCTTCCACTAGGACGTGGGTGGGAGCCCCAGTGAGGCCCCAGGGCGGCACTCAGGAGACTCCGGGGCGTGTACAGGCCCACTCACTATTACGTGAGAGTGTCACGAGCAGAGACCTTCACAGGCCGGAGCCTTGCTTCATGTCGCCCGATGAGGACCCGCTAAAAGCACAAGTGCTCCCTGGGTGATTTTGGTAATTAATGTCAACATATCTCTTGTTGGACTAACTTTTTTATCTATATATTTCAGATAAGTTCAACAGTGGAGTGGCATGGACAAGAGGATGTGGAACCCCTTCAAGATGCTAAGGACAAAGGATTGGCTCAAGCTCAAAGCTCAAGACTCTACATTTTCTGTTTCAGTGATCCAAGTTCACATTGAGTCTATAGGAAAGCCAATACTATTAAAAGGGGGTGAGGTGTTGCTTAATGGCTTGCTTTCTCAAAGTGCTTAGTGATATGCTCCAAAGCCCTTAGCCACTTTCTCATATCCACATATGTCCCAAACCAAAAGTCAAACTCGGCCCCACCGATTTGATCCATCCAGCGCGGCCACGGAGTTCATTTGACATAGCCACTGCCAGAAACCCTAATCACTCCGGTCTCACCGATGGGATCTCGGTCTCACCGATGGGATCTCGGTCTCACCGAGATGAGCTTGCAAACTCTTTGTTGTCTATCGCAATATTTTCGGTCCCACCGAGAAGATGTAATCGGTCACACCGATTTTGCCTGACCAACTCTCTGTTTCACTTATTACCAAATCGGTCCCACCAAGTTGTGTAATCGGTCAAACCAAGATGAGGTTTTACCCTAACCCTTGCACATCGGTCCCACCGAGTTGATCATATCGGTCCCACCGAAATTGCCTAACGGTCACATTATGTACTAAATCGGTCCGACCGAGTTTTCTGATTCGGTCCCACCGAGTTTGGTATATTGTGTGTACCGGTTAGATTTTGTGTGGAGGCTATATATATACCCCTCCACCCTCTCCTCATTCGTGAGGGAAGCCATCAGAACGTGCCTACACTTCCACTATCCATTTTTTGAGAGAGAGCCACCTACTCATGTGTTGAAGATATTCCATTCTACCATATGAATCTTGATCTCTAGCCTTCCCCAAGTTGCCTTCCACTAAATCATCTTTCCACCAAATCCAATCCTATGAGAGTGAGTTGAGTGTTGGGGAGACTATCATTTGAAGCACAAGAGCAAGGAGTTCATCATCAACACACCATCTATTACCTTTTGGAAAGTGGTGTTTCCTAGATTGGTTAGGTGTCACTTGGGATCCTCCGACAAGATTGTGGAGTTGAACCAAGGAGTTCGTAAGGGCAAGGAGATCGCCTACTTCGTGAAGATCTACCCTAGTGAGGCAAGTCCTTCGTGGGCGATGGCCATGGTGGGATAGACAAGGTTGGTTCTTCATGGACCCTTCGTGGGTGGAGCCCTCAGTGGACTCACGCAGCCGTTACCCTTCGTGGGTTGAAGTCTCCATCAATGTGGATGTACGATAGCACCACCTATCGGAACCACGCCAAAAACATCCGTGTCTCCAATTGCGTTTGCACACTCCAATCCCATCCCTTTACTATCTTACAACTTGCATGCTTTACTTTCCACTGCTCATATACTCTTTGCATGCTTGCTTGATATGTATTGTGATGGGTTAAACTTGTGCTTAAACTCCACCTAAACTCGAAAAACTTAAAAACTGCCAACTTTGTGTGTTGAGGGTCTATTCACCCCCCTAGACCCCTCTTCTCGATCCTTTCAATTGGCATCAGAGCTTTGGTCTCCATTGCTTTGGTTTAAACACCATTGGAGGAAGATGGACGAGTCTACTTTGGCGAGTCTTAGACATAGAGTGCCTATACTTGATGGAGAGTACTTTCATGAGTGGAAAAAAAATGAGATGCTTGTGATTTTCAATTAATACCATTTGAATAAGTACATTACTAGTCCTTGTGCACCTCATGTTGATCCTATGCACCCCACCCTTGATGAGTCAATTCACATGATTTGCAATCTTAGAACTGTTAATCTTATCACTAGAGGTTTGCCTAGAAACTTGATTGGTTGCTTGCCTACTCTCAAGTGTGCGTACAGTATATGGAAATTTCTTGAGGAATGATTTCCAAATTATTCCTTGCAAAATCTAGATGAAATTCTCCATAAGTCTATTTCCTTGAGTAAGATAAATTCCAATGATCCTAAGTTTGGTGATTGTCTATTTGAGCTTACAAATCTTATGCGTGCCAAAGGAGATGTTGGAATCATTAGCGATATTATTTTCGAAGCTATTAGAATTCATCAAGATGATTATTGTCAAAATCATTTGTCTAATGAATCACCTTCTCTAGGAATTGATCCACCACATGATGATGTTGAACATGTGATATTATGTTGAGGATGATGATAGTGACTATGATCTTGATGATCCAATGAGACACTTTGGTCTTATGGCAAATCTTCGGGGATACATGGCAGGAGGAAAGGAATGGGTCCTTGATAGTGGATCTACCGATCACATGACCAGATATAAAGATATGTTTGGTGAGCTTGCTGAAAACAGCGCCCCTCGAAAGTATGTCACTTTTGGTGATAACTCAAAGGGTAAGGTGGTTGGCCTCGGTAAGGTGGCCATATCACATGATAGCTCCATACAAAATGTCATGCTAGTTGAATCTCTTAGCTATAATTTACTTTTGGTATCTAGACTTGATGATTTTGGTTTCAATGTCCTATTTACCAAAGTAGATTGCCAAGTGTTTCGTAGAGATAAATAAAATGGTCTTTACCGGTATACGCAAAGGTGATCTATACATTGTTGATTTCACTAAAAAGGCTCAACCTAGAACTTGCTTGATTGCTAAATCTTCTAAAGGTTGGTTGTGGCATAGACGGTTAGGTCATGTGGGCATGCAAAACCTTGATAAACTTATTAAAGGTGATCATATCCTTGGTATTAAAGATGTCATATTTGATAAGGATAGACTTTGCAGTGCTTGCCAAGCAGGAAAACAGGTTGGAGGAGGCCATCCCATGAAGAACATCATGACCACAAGGAGACCGCTCGAGCTACTTCACATGGATCTCTTCGGTCCCAACGCTTACAAAAGTCTCCATGGAAACTCATTTGGTCTTGTTATAGTTGATGATTTTTCAAGATTTACGTGGGTGTTCTTTCTCGATGATAAATTGCAGGTCCAAAAGATCTTCAAAAACTTTGCTAGGAAGGCCCAAAATCAATTTGAAGTGAAGATCAAGAAGGTTCGCAGCGACAACAGAACGGAGTTCAAGAACACAAATGTGGACACCTTTCTTCACGCAGAAGGGATTTCACATGAGTTCTTGGCTATGTACACACCTCAACAAAATGGAGTTGTTGAGAGGAAGAACTGGACGCTCATTGAAATGGCGAGAACAATGCTTGATGAGTACAAGACGCTAAAGTACTTTTGGGAGGAAGCGGTTGAGACAGCTTGTCATGCGATAAATCGCTTGTACCTTCACAAGCTACTCGGCAAGACGACATACGAGTTCCTCACCGGTAACAAACCCCAAGTTGGATACTTTCGAGTATTCGGCTCAAAGGGCTACATTCTTGATAAGCATCGTCGTTCTAAATTTGCTCCTAAATCTCATGAAGGTTTCGTACTTGGTTATGGCTCAAACTCTCACACTTACCATGTTTACAACAATTTCACCGGAAGGTTGAAGAGACGGTAGATGTGAAGTTTGATGAATCTAATGGCTCGCAAGTAGAGCAATTGCCAATTGATGTAGGTGATAAAGATCCTTCGGAAGCAATCCAAGACTTGTCTATTGGCAAGGTTCGTCCAACGGAGGTGAAGGATAGTACCTCATTCGTCCAAGTGGAAGCTTCTACCTCACGACAAGAGTTGAAATGGAAGCATCCACAAGTGGGACACACCAAGATGAAGAAAACGAGGAAGTACACCAAGATGAACCGCATCAACCTCCTTATCCACCACGACGAGAGAACGACAATGTCAACAACAATGAAGGACAAGAAGAAGAACAATATGATGAAGAAGACGTTCCACCCCGATCAAAGCAAAAGCTCTCACGAGTTCAAGCAAGAGTTCCTAGAGACCATACCGTCGAGCAAATCTACAATGATATCCAAACTGGGAGAATCACTCGCTCTAAATCTCGTTTGGTTAACTTCTGTGAACATTATTCATTCATCTCTAGCAGTGAACCTATGAAGGTTTAAGAAGCATTGGAAGATCTGGGTTGGATAAACGCCATGCACGAAGAACTCACAACTTTGAGAGAAGCCAAGTGTGGACATTGGTCTGGAAGCCCGACAACAACCACAACATCATCGATACCAAATGGGTGTTTCGCAACAAGCAAGATGAAGATGGACAAGTGGTTCGCAACAAAGCATGTCTCATCGCCCAAGGCTACACTAAGGATGGCAATGGGTCGGGTTTGGATCGGGTTGAACAATATCAAATCCATATCCATATCCATGAAGACAGTCTTTGCCCGCCCACGAAAAAATCCATGGGTGAAAAATTGTGTCCATATCCAAATCCAATGGATATCCATATCCACTGGATATCCATTGGGTCCTCTCGAGACATATAAATAAGACTTAACACAATATTAACATAAACTCTTCCATTCTTCACCTCGTGGCAGGCTAGGCTTCACTTATGGTAAATCAAGATCTAGTACAACCTAAGATCATTTAGTAATTTTCTAACAGATGAGAATGACGAGTCATTTAAGGAGGTAAAAATAAGGGAAGGGGTGTTGATGTTACGGAGGGGATTGACTATCAACTTATAAAAGTTACGATGGGGATGGTGTAATTTCTTATGCATGTTTTAGATAAAAAAAGTGTAAAATTGCAGTGGGACATTTGAACATGGGGCAGGGATAGCAGATTTTTCCCATTAGGTTATACTATCGGTTCGGGTTTGGGTATATCCATGGGTACAAGATTATATCCATGCCCTACCCACGAACAATCGGGTCAGGTTTGGGTGCCGCCCGTGGACACAAAAGTATATCCAAACCCTATCCATTCAGGTCGGATATCCATGGATAAAATTGCCATCCTTAGGCTACACTCAAGTCGAAGGTATGGACTATGGTGAGACATATGCCCCCGTTGCTAGACTTGAGTCCATTCGCATCTTACTTGCCTATGCTAATCACCAGGATATCACTTTATACCAAATGGACATTAAAAGTGCTTTTATAAATGGTGAAATTGAGGAGGAAGTTTATGTTAAGCAACCTCCCGGCTTTGTTAATCCCGAGAAACCTAATCATGTTGCAAACTACACAAAGCTCTTTATGGTCTTAAACAAGCTCCTAGAGCGTGGTATAAATGCTTGACCAAGTTCCTTATTGAAAAAGGCTTTGAAATTGGAAAAATTGATTCTACTCTTTTCACTAAGAGGGTTAATGGAGAATTATTTGTGTGCCAAATTTATGTTGATGATATTATATTTGGATCAACTAACCCTCTTTTAGTGAGAAGTTTGGGAAGCTAATGTCGGAGAAGTTTGAGATGTCTATGATGAGTGAACTCAAGTTCTTTCTTGGTTTGCAAATCAAGCAAACTAAGGAAGGTACCTTTGTCTCTCAAACGAAGTATACCAAGGACTTGTTCAAGAAGTTCAATATGCAAGAATGCAAAGGTATGAGTACGCCCATGCCTACTAGTGGACATCTTGACTTGACCAAAGATGGTGAACCCGTTGATCAAAAGGTTTATCGCTCTATGATTGGTTCATTATTATATCTATATGCATCTCGTCCCGATATTATGCTAAGTGTGTGCATGTGTGCACGATATCAAGCGGCCCCTAAAGAGTATCATCTTAAGGCCGTGAAGAGGACAGTGAGATACTTAATTCATACATCAAACTTTGGCATTTGGTATCCAAAGAGGGCCTCTTTTAATCTTGTTGGCTACTCCGATTCGGACTATGCCGGAGACAAGGTTGATAGAAAGTCCACTTTGGGTACTTGTTAATTTCTTGGTAGATCTCTTGTATCTTGGTCCTCCAAGAAACAAAACTCGGTATCCTTATCCACAGCCGAAGTGGAATACATTGCCGCTCGATCATGTTGTGCTCAATTACTTTGGATGACCCAAACTCTTAAAGACTATGGGATATATGTGAAATGTGTGCCTTTGCTTTGTGACAATGAAAGTGCTATTAAGATTTCTCACAATCCCATACAACATTCTCGAACTAAGCACATTGAAGTTCGTCATCATGTTGCTAACGGTGACATTAACCTTAAGCATGTTCGCACCAAAAAGCAATTGGCCGATATTTTCACTAAACCACTTGATGAGAAAGTGTTTTGCAGGTTGAAAGGTGAAATGAGCATCATTGATGCTTCAAACTTTGAGTAGGAACTCCATTTGGACACATGCAAGACATGAGCCTATGACTATTCCTTGATATTCCTCTTATGATGAAAATCATATATCTTGGATTCATTTGGACCCTTGCATGTTATCTAACCCTTGTAGGTACTTGGATGGATCTAAATCTATGAGATTGCAACTCACTCACATCTTGAGTAATCTCTACATCACAAAGTCTCTACTTTATGGTGGTTGAAGACAAGGAAGCATGAAACCCTTCAAATATATCCTTTGACAAATTTCTATATCAACTTACATGATTGTCATTTTGGATACACAAGTGCCTTTCCTTGCAATGTTAACTCATGTAGGAAGATGAACTTCATTTACAAGTGGTGCTCCAAGTGAACTATAACAACATTGAGCATCCCACACAAGTTCAACTACATGATCAAGTTCAACACCACCACCCAAGGTATGTTATTCCATCTTAGATAAGCTTTATCCCAAGACATGGGTCAAAGAAACTCAACAAGATGAGAATACATCAAGATGCTTAAACGAAAAATGGCAACCCCATTTTGAGCTTAAACGATGAGTATGACCTATGATCAAGTGTCCTCACTTGACTTCTAAGTTAATATACTCTAACATAGGTGACTTTGCCGCCGACCTATTCTAGATGAAGTTCTCTAGTGTTTCCTCTTGTTATTGCATTTTGTCTCATGCATATTTGTTCCCCTTTCAAAAAAAAACTTCATCTAGACTTTTTCTCTTTTATTACTGCTCTACATTCTCTGCATCCAATTCCTTGCAAATCCTTTAGTTTAATTCATTGCAAATCCTTGTGAGATTTTTCTCACTTAGTGAGCTGAGGTGACTAGTGCTTTCTCTCTGTGATGAACTCGGACAAACCGATTTGCCTCTTTCGGTCAAACCGAAACTTTTCGGTGCCACCGAATGAATCAACTCAGTATAGCCGATTTCAATGCTGTGAAATCACTCTGTCACTTGCATTCTGCACTTTTTGTTCTAGCTCTACTCGATGATTCTTATCCTCTATCAACATCATATTCTATGTGCTGCTTTGCTCTATGAATCCAGGATCAAACCTATTTTGACTCACACTCCAGAAGATCCTTCTTGGAAATTGATGTCAAAGGGGGAGAGAGAGTTCACATCAAAGCTAAATTACTCCAATAGGGAGAGGGAGCAACAAGGGGAGAGAGACATTATTTTCAAGAGAAAGACCCCAGTTGCTTGATATTCAAATAGGAGAGAAGTTACATGTCTTAAGAGGGGAAAGACATGTTCATATTGTATTTTATGTTTGCTTTGCTCTGATTTTCATTTCCCTATCTTCTCCCAATATCCATTATAAGATTCAGGGGGAGCAAGACCTCTAAGTGAAGAAAATCTTCAAATTCATTGCATATCTTTACCTTTGGGGACATGTCAACACTCAAATAGAGTACCTAGTACTCACTCTACACATGTCATCCGAAATCTTGGTATTCTTGTGGTTTACTACTTTTGCTCTTCTTAGTAGATGTTTCTGTGTTGTCTAAGCTTGTTTACTCAGGTTCATGTCTTCCAAAGCTAGTTCAAGACCACAAGGTAAGTATATGCATCACACGCATGTGCATGAAGATCTCTTGCTGATGTACATATTGTTTGCAAGAAGGACTCATGAGCATGAAGGTACATTTCCCATATTCACATCATTTGCTCTAATGCATATAGCCAAGATACATGTAACTCATTGCTTGCTCTGTCATGTTTATGCACTCACATGATCTTATGTTTCATATTTACATGATTGCATACATGTAGGGGGAGCCTATGCATGTTACATGTCTTTCCAAAGCTTTAGCTGTCTTTCTCTATATCTTTATTTAAAGAATTGATGTATGTTGTCATCAATTACCAAAAAGGGGGAGATTGAAAGCACAAGTGCTCACTGGGTGGTTTTGGTAATTAATGTTAACATATCTCTTGTTGGACTAACTCTTTTATCTAGTATATTTCAGATAAGTTCAACAGTGGAGTGGCATGGACAAGAGGATGTGTGGAACCCCTTCAAGATGCTAAGGACAAAGGATTGGCTCAAGCTCAAAGCTCAGGACACTACATGTTTTGTTTCGGTGATCCAAGATCACATTGAGTCTATAGGAAAGCTAATACTATTAAAAGGGGATGAGGTGTTGCTTAATGGCTTGCTTGCTCAAAGTGCTTAGTGGTATGCTCCAAACCAAAAGTCAAACTCGGCCCCACCGATTTGATCCATCCGGTGCCACCGAGTTCATTTGACATAGCCACTGCCAGAAACCCTAATCACTTCGGTCTCACCGATGGGATCTCGGTCTCACCGAGATGGGCTTGCAAACTCTCTGTTGTCTATTGCAATATTTTTGGTCCCACCAAGAAGATGTAATCAGTCACACCGAGTTTGCCTGACCAATTCTCTGTTTTGCTTATTACCAAATCGGTCCCACCGAGTTGTGTAATCGGTCAAACTGAGATGAGGTTTTACCCTAAGCCTTGGACATCGGTCCCACCGAGTTGATCATATCGGTCCCACCGAAATTGCCTAATGGTCACTTTATGTACTGAATGTGTATATATATACCCCTCCACCCTCTCCTCATTTGTGAGGGAAGCCATCAGAACGTGCCTACACTTCCACTATCCATTTTCTGAGAGAGAGCCACCTACTCATGTGTTGAAACCAAGATTTTTCATTCCTACCATATGAATCTTGATCTCTAGCCTTCCCCAAGTTGCCTTCCACTCAAATTAGCTTTCCACCAAATCCAATCCTATGAGAGTGAGTTGAGTGTTGGGGAGACTATCATTTGAAGCACAAGAGCAAGGAGTTCATCATCAACACACCATCTATTACCTTTTGGAGATTGGTGTCTCCTAGATTGCTTAGGTGTCACTTGGGAGACTCCGACAAGATTGTGGAGTTGAACCAAGGAGTTTGTAAGGGCAAGGAGATCGCCTACTTCGTGAAGATCTACCCTAGTTAGGCAAGTCCTTCGTGGGCGATGGCCATGGTGGGATAGACAAGGTTGGTTCTTCGTGGACCCTTCGTGGGTGGAGCCCTCCGTGGACTCGCACAGCCGTTACCCTTCATGGGTTGAAGTCTCCATCAATGTGGATGTATGATAGCACCACCTATCGGAACCACGCCAAAAACATCCGTGTCTCCAATTGCGTTTGCACACTCCAATCCCATCCCTTTACTTTCTTGCAAGTTGCATGCTTCCACTGCTCATATACTCTTTGCATGCTTGCTTGATATGTATTGTGATTGGTTAAACTTGTGCTTAAACTCCACCTAAACTTGAAAAACTTAAAAACTGTCAACTTTGTGTGTTGAGGGTCTATTCACCCCCTCTAGATCCCTCTTGTCGATCCTTTCACCCGCCATGCGCCGCCCCCGACCACCGTTGGGGAGACCGGAAACCAGGACAAGACCAAGGGACAAGGGTGATGCTGGCGGCGTCCTCGGCGACCGTAGGCCCCCCACCGAGGAGAAGGGCTCGCCGGCGCCTTCCTCGGCGGGGAACCTACCTCCAGGCAGGGCCCTGGTCCGTGCGGTGCGAGGAGGGCCCTGCCACTGGGCTTCCCCCGTGCTTCTCCCATCGCCCTTCACGCTCCTGCGGGGGATCCAGCATCCTGAGTGTCCTGGTGGCTGCTGCGTCCTGGTTCACCTGCGATCCATGTCAGTGTAAGCGTGCCCTTGCGGAGTTAGCTGTACCCAGAGGCTGCAGCCGTTGGAGACGTCGGCAGGGCTTGGTGGTGGTTCGAAGGAGAGCTCGGCCTCGTGTATGTACAACGCCCAGCCTGGCATGGGGGATCGGCTGGGGCCCTCTCCCCGCGCGTGCCTTGGGTCCATCGCGACAGGGACGTAGGCTTCCGGGTTATTCGTGCCAGAAGCACCGCTCGACTGCCTCACGTTCCCGCCTTCTTTAGTCGCCCTCTGGTCCTGTTGGCTGGGGGCTGACACTCCAACGCGACCCCTGGTGATGTCGCCTGGAGCAGCCCCGTGCCAAGGGGGCGCGTTTGGGGTGGCGCGGGCTGCTCCACGGGGCTGGTCAGCATCGAGAGGCTCACTAGGACCCCTGGGAGGGGGCGCGCGGTTGTGTCGGGGATGAGCGCATGCCCCCACCACCGCCTGTGATGTCGGCAGGGTGCAAAACGGTGGCACCCCCCTGTACGCCGCATCCAGCAAGTCGGCGACCCGTTCCAGGAGGGCATCGCGGCCGCTTTCCAGCAGCCTGCATTGTAAGAGCTGCTGGGCCACGATGACCGCCGCCCGCAAGTTTGCTTGCTCCCTATGTGTGTGCGGAGCAGTCGCTATAGCATAATTCGCAGATCATGCCGCGACGCGGCTGCGTTGCGGCGCTAGTGGGGAAGGTTGCGCTGCGCACCCCCTGTCGGTGTCAAAACCGGCGGATCTTGAGTAGGGGGTCCCGATCTGTGCGTCTTAGGCTGATGGTAACAGGAAGCAAGGGACACAATGTTTACCCAGGTTCGGGCCCTCTCGATGGAGGTAAAACCCTACTTCCTGCTTGATTAATATTGAAGATATGTGTAGTACAAGAGTAGATCTACCACGAGATCGTAGAGGCTAAACCCTAGGAGCTAGCCTATGATGGTATGATTGTAAATGTGATCGGTTTTCTAAGGACCAACCTCTCCGGTTTATATAGACACCAGAGAGGGATAGGGTTTACATGGAGTCGGTTACAAGGAAGGAAATATAATATCTGGATCGCCAAGCTTGTCTTCCACACAAAGGAGAGTCCCATCCGGACACGAGCCGGAGTCTTGAGTCTTGTATCTTCACGCTTCAATAGTCCGGACGATGTATATAGTCCGGCTGTCCAGATACCCCTAATCCAGGACTCCCTTAGTAGCGCCTGAACCAAGCTTCAATGACGATGAGTCCGGCGCGCAGTCTTGTCTTCGGCATTGCAAGGTGGGTTCCTCCTTCCGAATACTCCAAGGTTATTATTGAACACGTAGACCATGTCCGGATCTGCAAAATGATCTTCGCATACCACCGTAGAGAGAATGATACTTCAGCTGACAACTTTTTAGATGACGTGATATGTCATTATGGTCGGGTCATTATTCAAACCGTTTTCCCACAACCAGCCACAACGCGTATTGCGAGGCGGTTTCCTTGACACGTTTTGTCAAAGCAGAGATCGTGTCCCCTTATTACGGGATTCTCGTCAATATAGGTATGGGTAATCCAACCGCACCGCTAATCACGGTGAGCGGGAGGTGCGCGGGTTCCACCAGGCAAGTGGGGCAGCGCAAAAGCTTTTACCATCTCTATAAAGAGACAAGGTCTCTTCCTCTTTACCCATGCCTTCTCCTTCTGCTAGCTCATTCCCCTCTGTTCGAGCCCTAACGCCCAAGCACTCTTCTTTCCCATTGAAGAGAGATTTTCCGAAGATGTCTAGATCTAGAGCAGGAGGCAGATGGATGGCCTCTACCGTCCGGGAGAAGGATATTAAGAAGCTCCGGGAAGCTGGGTATCTGGCCAAGAAGATTGGCCACCGTCTCCCACCAGCGGGACAACTTGTCCCTACTCCGGAGCCCTTCGAGAGAGTCGTGTTCCTTCCCCATTTTGTCTGCGGGCTTGGGTTTCCCCTTCACCCCTTCGTTCGCGGAGTCATGTATTACTATGGGATTGACTTTCATGATCTTTTCCCTAACTCCTTCCTCAATATCTCGACATTCATCATCGTGTGCGAGGCCTTTCTCCGGATTACGCCTCACTTCGCCCTGTGGATGAAGATTTTCAATGTGAAGCCCAAGGTGGTGAGCGGCGAACACGCCGAGTGCAGCGGATCCATGGTGAGCAAGATGCCCAAGGTTGTTTGGCCGAAGGGCGCCTTCAACGACTCCGTCAAGGAGTGGCAGCAGCAGTGGTTCTATTTTATCGAACCACGTGACAAAAAGTGGGCTGCAGCTCCTGAATTCAGATCCGGAGCCCCACTACGGCTCACGTCCTGGCCCAAGAAGGGCCCAAACTGGTCCTCGTCCAATGAGCTATCACTGCTCCAGACGCGCGTTCAGAGCATGGTCGACAAGGACGTCAAACTCATTGACGTAGTCCAGGTGATGCTAGTCCGCCTGGTTCTCCCTTGCCAGCGCCGAGCCTGCACTTTGTGGGAGTTCGACCCAACCGAGCAACAAACCCTTCAGGAGCTCTACGATTCCTCCCACGAGGATATCTGGAAGGTGATCTTTAAGTCCGGCAAATCGCGGTCGGGCCCCGCCGAGGACCGCGGGTACCAATTATCCCATTCTGCAAGCCCGGTAAGTTACAGCCACGCTCTGTCCCTCCATGCTTTAGTTGGCATGTCACGAGGGAGATATTTTAATCATGTTTCGTGATTTCAGGGATGGATAAAGAAGGTGGAGCGGAGGCATTGTCCGGCTCCGCTGCCGGAGGAACCGACCGGACCTCTTCTGACGAAGATGCTGGTCCCCACGCCTTATGAGGCACCGAAAAAGGAGGCCTCCAAGAAGGTCAAGAAGACCCGAGGTGGCCTCCGTCGCCGCGAGGCTTCGGACGCAAAATCCAAAGACTCCAACGACGCTCCCTCTTCCGAAGACGAAGAGGAGGAAGCAGAGGAGGACGAGCCTCACTCTGAAGGTGGGAAGAAGCGGGCGGCTTCCCCGTCCCTGGAGGCCGAATCCCCCAAAAGGGGGAGAGGTTCCCACCCAAAGGCGTCCACCACAGCTGCCGATAACAGCCTGGAGTGGAATCCCAGGGCCCAGCCCCTGGGAAAATTGTAAGTGACCAAAATCCCAATGCGCCTATGCATCCAGGGCCGTCTGGGTACAGTAGTTTTAATTATCACAATATCTCGTACAGCCTGGCGAGATCTTCTGCCGAACCGTCCTCGTCGGAGGATTCGCTAAGCTCGGATGCTGTGTCGAGCGAGATGCCCCCGGAGGCTCCTTCCTCGAAGCCCAGGTGCGGCACCGAGGTGTCATCTCAAAGTGTTCCAGAGCGGGGGGGGGCATGTCCCTGGAGCCGGACACATGGGAGCAGCGGCCCCACGGCGTGTTGACGATGGGGGCGATCTCGAGTTCAGCCCTCAGCCGGATAAGGTCCTGGATACCTCTAAGGCTCCAGGATCGGGCGAGTGGCCACATTCGACGGAGGGAGACTTGCCTACTCCGCCGGTAACCTATGTCCATGCAGATCTGCCAGGCGGTCTATCGACGGCGTTGAATAACGCGTCTATCGTTGAGGAACATCGGACCCTCATGGGTACGGTGGTTGGAAAGATTCAGTCTACCGAAAGCGGGCTAAATGAGTCCTGTCTTGGCCTTATAAAGGCTTTTGAGGTATGGTTTCTAAGGAACATTTGAAGAATCATCATGATATGAGTAGTAGCCCCTGATACACTTTCCGGTGAAAGAGAGAGAGCCGGTGTAACACCCCAAAAATTTAACCATGATTTATTGATTAATTTTTTGGCCTTGGTAAATTAAATTTTTATTTTTTGATTTTAGAACCTCTCTTTTCTTGATATTGTGGAGTTTTTACCGAAGTGAAAACTTTCCAAAAATATTATTGGACTTGTATACCCTCTCTAGAAACTTTTCTTTCATCAGTGGATTTATTTGCATAATTATTTTTCTTGAGTTTTATTCTTTTAAAAATGATTTTTCATAAGTTATGGAGCCTCCTTTGCACTACAACCCTTTGATAAATTTATTTAAAAATCCCACCAAAGTTTGGGGATGACATATGAAGTCCCTAAATCACTTTTTTGCAAAAATATCCTTTAGTCATTTGGAGATTTTGAGCTTTACCCCAAGTTTTCAAATCTGGTCCAGATTGTACTTTTGCACTACAACCTATTTAAACATTCTTTTAAAACTTGCACCAAAATTAGGGAGGTCAGTAGGAGTATATAATTCAACTTTGTGCAAAAATCCACAGGTGTTCTTTGAAAAATTTGAGCAAATCATCCTCTTTTGCTCCCTGGTCCAGATTGGCTTTTTCTTCTGCAACCCTAATTTATTTTGCTCTAGTGCCCATGAGCTTTTTCCTGCTTATAGTCCTCCGTACCAAACCCTTAAGTCCAGGAGAATGGACCCATTGGAGTATTCTTGGTCCATGGAACTATGCCCTTTACTTTCTGTCCAGAATTGGTTTTCTCAAAAACTTGCACTAACAAGTTTCTGTTTTTGCCAAACTAATCTTGACAACCTCTTCATCATCTAATGAGACACTGGTCTGGAGTTTTTGGCCACCCCAAGAGTTGCCTAGAAGCCCTTGGCATTCTGTCAAGCACCTTGTGTGCATGGTCAGATTTGACATAGGTTTTGGTTTGCACATTGGGCCTGCTTGCTGTGCCTAACTAGCTTGTCCACTAAACTCCTATCTACCACTAACTTAGACCTGTTTACTACCAGTGTCATTCGAGCTCTCTAACACGCGCTGGCATTCGGTCGAACGCCTGGCATGCATGCTCTGGGCGCGCCCAGAGCACACGTTTTGCACGCGCGTGCACCGAGCCGCCGTGTCACGCTACCGCCTCCCCGTACCCGTTCTGGCCCCTCCCCTCGCACAGCCAGCACGCCCGCCCCCTCCCTCGCCGCAGAGCCGTCATTGGAGCCCCACAACGCCGCTGTCAGGTCAGCCGTGGCAGCTAGCGGCCGGCCACAGCAGGCTCCTACCCTGGACGGCGCCGCCCGAGCCACAACCGTGCGCCAGCTGCCCCTGGAACAGCCCGAGCTTATCCAAGAACGCGTCCACTAGCGCCTGTCGCCGCCACGCACCCCCTGCTGCAACAGAATGGCGGTTCGCCGTCGAGCTTATCCACGGCCATGGGAACCGACCTCTCCGGGCTATATATAGCCCTCCCGATCATGCCTAAGCTCGTCAGCAGCCTCGTTCGAGCAGTAGGAAGCCCCCTCCTCCCCAGTTGGCCAGAAGCCCTTCCCTTCCCCATCTCCGGCAGGTTTGGCCGCCGCCATGCTCCGGCTCCTTTCTCGCGAGCAGGCCCTCCCCCGTCCATCCAGCACTACCACCCGACTCCCCTTGATCGTGCGGAAGCACCCAAACCCTCAGCCTCGACCGGGAGCCACCATAGCACGAAGCCCTAATTGTCCCGAAGCCACCGTCCGCCGTAGAGCTCTCCGCCGGTGACTCCCTTCGTCCCCGCCACCCTTTCGACCACCGGGAGGACCGCCCTGGACTGGCGGATCTATCCCCGCCCTCAAAACCACGCGGGGAGCCGTCGTTTGCCAACGTTGATCGCCGGAGCCCCGCCTCCGCTCGGGCAGAGGTGAAAGGAGGGAGGGGCGACTGGTCAAACCTAACCAGTGGGCGCAAGGGACCCACTGTGAGTGACCACGAGTCGGTCCACGCTGGATTAAGTGAAGGCGTAATTCCAGAAGTACGCCTCCTCCGTTTTGTTTTATTTGAAACGTTTTTCTCTTTTTTAGTTTATTTTAAAAACAGAATTTGACTAAACTTTGACTGGCTATAACTTTTTAAATATAACTCCAAATGAGTTGATTCTTTTTCCTACCTCTCTCGAATTTCACTATTTTAAGATTTATTTCAAAAATAATTAGGAATTTTTTTTGTACTGTTTTGAAAGTTGGTGTTAATTTGAATATTTTCAAAAATAGGAACTTTTGGAGAGAGAAGAAAACTTTCAAAAGTTTTTGAATGCACCCTGCCTCTCCACAACTTGAAGGCAAGCATTCTAAACCCTGGCATAATATTGTTGTGTGTTGTTTGATACGGTTACAACACCACCCTAACCCGAAGAATTCGTTATTTTATGTGATGATATGATCATACTCGTGAGTGCAAAATGAATATCCGTGCTGTTCGAAAATGGTTATGCTTGTGATAGTAATCATCCTCGTATACCTTTCATGCCTACTAGAAGGAAGCCGGGAAAGCCTTTGTCTTGGGTAGACACGAGCTTGTCCCTAGTTCCTCAACGAGACGGTCATGTCCGGTATGGCATGATGAGGTATGATGAGTGGTGATTCTGTCTATTGATTGAAATATATTGGTTATGCTAATCATGCAGGGAATACTTAAACCTCCTGAGTCAACCATAGATCGAGTCTTGTTCCATTAACCCCCATACTCGTTTCGTGCTACCACCTGTCCCTGCCATAGGTAGGGTACGGTTCAGTAAGTTGTCAACCCCTTCCTAGCACACACCGTATAGAGAGGCCATGGTGGAAGATACCGAATGCATCCGGTAGGCATGCCACCTGGTCCGGGGGCATGGGTGTTTCCGGTTGGGACTGAGAGGGGGCACCCCTTAGTAGCGCGCGATATAAATTTGATCCCATGCTAATCGAGGTTGTAGCCTCCCCACTTAGAGTTTTGCTTGACAGGTGTCGTGGGTGATTCTAGACACCGGTAAGTTAAGCTGGTGTGTGTGGGTCAGGTGTGTTTTCAATTAAAAGACCATAAATGGAATTAGTCCCGGTGGACTAAAGAAATCCGTTACTCGTGGGTAAAGAGTACACCCTCTGCAAAGATTATATCTATTCGGATAGCTGTGTACACGGTTAAGGACTACAGTCTGGGACGGGTCAAGTGTCGGTCTTAGTGTCGGTCTTCGGAGGGAAAACTGCTAAATCAGAACATTGATTATGACCTATGACATATGATGTTTTTGATTATTATTATTGTTGACTAACCCTTTATATTATTTGAATTATTGAGTATCCCTGGAACAGTTCTGCCTCCTGGATATTCATTATGATTATGTCTTTTATAAGCCCTTTATGTGGTGTCGCACAGACACCCGACTGTGGCATGATTGTTACTTATTTCACTTACAAGCCCTTTATGTGGTGTCGCACAAACGCCCGACTGTGGCATGTTTGTTACTTATTTCACTTATAAGCCCTTTATGTGGTGTCGCTCAGACGCCCGACTGAGGCATGCTTTATATCATTACCCTTTCGAGGCGTCGCTTCAGACACCCGATCGGTGCATTCTGTTTCTACTCTATGATTGCATATTCATGTTTTATATTTAAACAACCTGCTTGCGTGCATCATGGATTTTTATTTCGTGACTGACGTTGTGATCATAGAATAATTCGGAGCATGATTATCATTTGTATTATTACACCCGTGTTCATAATGTTTGCGAGTACATTCAAAGTACTCACCGGCTTGTCCCTGGCTATTGCCTTGGCCAGATTTCTTGCTTGGAGAGGAGCGTTGCGATGACAGCCCGGAACCTACGCAATGATGATAGCAGCCTCACAAAGATAGGAGTTACCCTGGTCAGCTATTCCTGTGGGAAATGGAGTCCCATAGACGTTGATGAACCACAAACCGCTTCCGCCATCAACCACTAGCAACCTTGTGTTGTACTCATAGGCCAGAATGGTCTTGTACTACATATTATGTATTTTTCTTGGAGTTTCTATATCAAGTTGGTGCCTGAGGGAGTCCTAGATTAGGGGGTGTCCGGATAGCTGAACTATCACCTTTGGCCGGACTCCTGGACTATGAAGATACAAGATTGAAGACTTTGTCCCGTGTCCGGATGGGACTTTCCTTGGCGTGGAAGGCAAGCTTGAAGATATGGATATGTAGATCTCCTACCATTGTAACCGACTCTGTGTTACCCTAACCCTCTTTGGTGCCTATATAAACCGGAGGGTTTTAGTCCGTAGGACGAACAACAATCATACCATAGAGTTTAGCCTCTTTGATCTCGTGGTAGATCTACTCTTGTACTACCCATATCATCAATATTAGGGCCAGTTCTTTTGGGTAATTCTCCCAGAATTGACCCCCTCCCCAGCTTCTTCCAAAATTGCCACTCCATCTTTTTTTACAATTCCTAGCTAGTTAAGGTCTAATTAGCTAGGAATTGCAAAAAAAGATGGAGTGGCAATTCTGAGAGAAGCTGGGGAGGGGGTCAATTCTGGGAGAATTGCCCAAAAGAACTGGCCCTTAATCAAGCAGGAGTAGGGTTTTACCTCCATCGAGAGGGCCCGAACCTGGGTAAAAACATCGTGTCCCTTGTCTCCTGTTACCATCCGCCTAGACGCACAGTTCGGGACCCCCTACCCGAGATCCGCCGGTTTTGACACCGTCATTGGTGCTTTCATTGAGAGTTCCTCTGTGTCGTCATCTTTAGGCCCGATAGCTCCTCCGATCATCAACAACGATGCGGTCCAGGGTGAGATTTTTCTCCCCGGACAGATCTTCGTATTCAGCGGCTTTGCACTGCGGGCCAATTCGCTTGGCCATCTGGAGCAGATTGAAAGCTACGCCCCTGGCCATCAGGTCAGATTTGGAAGTTTGAACTATATGCCTGACGTCCGCAGAGACTTGATCTTCAACAAGTTCGAGCCACAGCCAAGCGCGCCGCACTGTCACGATGGGCATGATCTAGCTCTGCAGCCGGACATTGCCCTGGAGGCCGCACAAGTGTCCGCTCCGACCCTTAGCTCAGAGCCGACTGCACCGACCGAGGACGGGTGGCTGGACACCGCCTCGGGGGCTGCTATCTCTACGGTGATGGAGCCGAATACTATCCCTGTCCTTTGCAAGGCTCGTAACTCCAAGGTACCGAACTCCTCTCCGGACTCCTCTCCGGACTCCGAACCTTCCGCGCCCCTGCCAATCGAATCCGATTGGGCGCCGGTCATGAAGTTCACCGCCGCGGACATTTTTTAGCACTCGCCCTTTGGCGACATCCTGAATTCACTAAAGTCTCTCTCTTTATCAGGAGAGCCCCCGACCGGATTATGGTCAGCAAGGTTGGGATGCGGACGACGAAGAAATTCAAAGCCCACCCACCACCCACTTCGTAGCCACTGTTGAAAGTTTAAACGACGTGCTCGACTTCGACTCCGAAGACATCGACGGTATGGACGATGATGCAGGAGATAAGCACGAACCAGCACCTATAAGGCACTGGACAACCACCTCATCTCACGATGTATACATGGTGGACACACCTAAAGGAAGCGACGACGAGGAACAATGGGACGCCATGAGGGATCATTCCCCTGAAAAGCAGTCAAAACGGCGATGTAAGCGCCATTCAAAATCCTGCCTCGACAAAGAGAGCAGCCATGCAGACCCAGCCATAGAGCAGGGCGAACCGGTGGACGACGAACATGCCATCGCGCAACCGTCCGAACAGGACAACCGAGATAAACAATCCGTCCTCGGCGAAGATAACAGTCCGGACGATCTAACTCCGGACAAGCTGCTAGAGCTGAAGAACCTTCACAAAAGGCTCGTAGCCACCGCACGTAGCCTGAAAAAGCAGAAGCGGAAGCTCAAAACAGCGGAGGAGGCGCTCCGAATCAGATGGAGCAAAGTACTCAACACCGCAGACAAATACGGCGATAGTCGCCGAACGAAGAGCTACCCGAAGCGAAAACTACTGCCCGAATTTGATGAGGAGGCCGTAGAGCCCCCGCAATCAAAAAGCAGGGAGACCACCCGGTCGGATAGACGACCCCATGGCAAACATAGAGCGGCAAACGGCACCGCACACAAGTCGGCACGCGATCTGTATATGGATTCGCATCAAAGAGATGGCCCAGTTAGATCTATCTATGGGCCAAGAAAGAAAGCTCTAGTAAGCAATGCAACACATCAAGTATCCGAATGCCATGGTACACCTAAATATAGAGGTGCCGCACACCCCCTATGTTTCACCGATGAGGTTCTGGATTATGAATTTCCAGTGGGACTCAAACCCGTAAACATAGAGGCATACGACGGAACAACAGACCCCAGAGTCTGGATTGAAGATTACATCCTCCACATACACATGGCTAGAGGAGATGACCTCCACGCCATAAAATACTTACCCCTCAAGCTCAAAGGGCCAGCCCGGCATTGGCTCAAAAGCCTCCTCGAGAACACCATTGGAAGTTGGGAAGAGCTGAGGATGCTTTTCGGGCAAATTTTCAAGGGACCTATGTCCGACCTCCGGACGCAAACGATTTAAGTCACATAACTCAACAACCCAAAGAGTCAGCCCGAAAATTCTGGAACAGATTCCTTACCAAAAAGAACCAAATATTCGACTATCCGGACGCCGAAGCCTTAGCAGCTTTCAAACACAACGTCCGAGACGAATGGCTCGCTAGACACCTCGGCCAAGAAAAGCCAAGAACAATGGCCACATTAACAAGCCTCATGACCCGCTTTTGTGCGGGAGAGGATAGCTGGCTGGCAAGATGCAGTACCAGCAACCCAAGTACATCCGAAGTCAGGGATGGAAACGGGAAACCGCGACGCAGCAAGGACTAGCGCCGGACCAAGGGAAACAGCCCGAAGAGCACGACAGTCAACGCCGGAATCAAAAGCTCTCAGCAGAATCATAAAAAACTGCCCCTTAAGGATAATAGGGACGAGCTATTTAACTTAAACAAAATCTTGGACAAGATATGCCAAATCCACAGTACTCCCGGGAAGCCTGCAAACCATACCCACAGAGACTGTTGGGTCTTCAAGCAGTCCGGCAAACTCAACGCTGAACACAAGGGGCTTGACACACCAAGCAAGGACGATGAGGAACCCCACAAGCAGAGCACCGGAATACAAAAGAATTTCCTGCAAGAAGTCAAAGCAGTAAACTCACTTCACGTGACAAAAGGGAAAAATAGAGAGGTACCCATAGAGGTACGCGCCACACGGCCTATCCCAGAGGAGTCCCGCAACTGGTTGTTAAAACCAATCACCTTCGACCATCAGGATTACTCTAGAAGTATCCGGAATGTAGGATGGACTGCCTTGATATTAGATCCGATAATTGACGGACTCCAATTTACACAAGTCCTCATGGACGGCGGCAGTGATCTAAACCTGCTATACCAGGACACAATCCGCAAAACGGGGATAGACCGAACAAAAATTCGCCATAGCAACACTTCCTTTCAAGGGGTAATGCCAGGCCCATATGCCCATTGTACGGGCTCTCTATTGCTAGAAGTTGTGTTCGGCTCAACCGAGAACTTCCGCCGTGAAAAGTTAACCTTCCACCTCGCCCCATTTACAAGTAGCTATCAAGCACTACTGGGACGCGAAGCTTTCGCCCGCTTTAACGCAATACCGCATTATGCATCCCTTACACTTAAAATGCCCGGTCCACGAGGCGTCATCTCCTTAAAGGGAAATATCGAGTGTTCCTCGAGCGTGAAAGATTGTGTGACTGCCTTGATAGCCACACACTAAAAACAGCTTCACTAAGCAAAGCACCTAAGTAGGTCGTTGGGACCCCGGACACGGTTAGACAAGTCCGGCGTAAACATACAAGGGGCTCCACGCATGTACGACAAGAGACAATAAAGCTCAATTTTATTCATTCTTTGAATTGTACTTTGCTTTTTCTTATAACGTACATTTTCACATGATCTCTTTCAACTAAGTTCCTCTCTTTTCCAGATGAACACTGTGCTACACCCATCCAGGATACGGCACAATGGAGACACAGGCGCAGACGTGCAGTAGGGACCCATGACAAGTATTCTTTTCATATTAAGACCGTGTGTAAACCCTTTTTACTGTCTCTTGTTGATACACATCCCCTGGTTTCTTGCTATAACCAAGGAGGAGGCTGAAGTTTTGGCATGGGCCACGTCAGAATTTTGCGCGTACCTGGACACCAGGGGCTTATTACCACGGGCATTATTCGACCCGTTTTCATAAAGACCGAATACCTTAGGGAGTGTTCGGCGTCTCGAGTTAGGCCTTATATGCATCAGCACCGAATCATGTCTTTGGTCAAATGTTGGGTTTGCCCGGCTCCTGTGTTTTGCTGCCTTATGTTCCACTCTATCGGCTAAGGCGGCACCAGGAGAACTACTGCGATTGTGCCCCGGTTCGGCCAGGCGAGCACCTCAGTAGAGAAAGCCGAAAATTGACTGTCATGATATAGCGTGAGACTGGTCAACCACTCGATGACCCGCCGGAATCTATAGGATTCCTCCGCATTGATGAAGGACCATTTCCCGGTCAGGCACATATGCGCCCCAAATTCGGGTGAGCATGGTGCCCCTAGGGGCTATGTCGTAGCCCCACTGTCAAACTCATATGGCTAAGTGAAAGTGATAAAGCATTATAGTCCGGTTGCCTAGTTTGCTGCGCTACCACCTCCTTTATAGGACCAGGACGTTGGATCAAGTGTGAAAATGCGCCTTTTCGCAAACACCCCCTCATTATATGCGTGGGGGCTGAAGCCAAAGACTGCCATCTTTCAGGTTATATATACATATACACTAGCGGCCGCACAGGAGGTATTTTAATTCTTGAAAGGCACAAGTATAAAAATCTCTTATATTGTTTCACAATAATACATGTTATTCGAACATAATATCCTTCGAGCACTGCGTCTCTATTAAACGAGCGCCCTACAGAACTTCCTGAAAATAGTGCTCGATAGGTACTCGGCTTCCGTCCGAATCTTGGGATGCAATATCAGTGGCCTTCATCTCCGCCCAGTATGTCTTGACACGGGCAAGAGCCATCCGCGCACCCTCTATGCATGCCGACCTCCTCATTGCGTTGATATGAGGCACCGCACCAAGGAACTGTTGCACCAACCCAAAATAACTCTTCGGCTCGGGCCTTCCCGGCCACAAAAGACTCACGGCATCCTTCATGGCAAGTCCGGATAACCTATTCAGCTCCGCCCATTCGGCCAAGCGATCGGTTAATGGAAGTGGGCGCTCTGGATTATGGAACTGCGACCAAAAAACCTTTTCCATTTCGTGATCCTTTTGATCTCGGAAGTGTTCGGCCGCGTCCGCGGCACTTGCCGCCAAGCCCAGATAAGCATCCTCCGAACTCCACAGCCAGTCCAACTGAGCACATTTAGGATCCACAAAGTTCCTCCACAGCAGAAAGGGCTTTCCAGCCGTGATATCTCCGGCCTGACGCAGCTCCTCCTTCATAGCTCTCATCGCAGAGTGAGCATCCTTGGCCTCGGCAGTCGCCTTCTTCAGGTCCTCTTGCACCGCTCGATCTTCTTTTTCAAGAAGCTTACAGCGGTCGGCAGCATTCTTCAGCTTCACGACCATCTCAGCCACTTCCTTCTTGCTTCGGCGGTGAGCAACCTGTTCGACTTTTAGCTCTTCGACCGCCTTTAAGGCAGCCGCATCACTCTTTCTGGCCTGTTCCCTGGCCTGGGCGAGCTCCGCCCGTAGATTCTCCATGGCAGCGGCACCATCTGCATCAAGCATACATGTTGTAAGGCACGGGCATCAAGCTCCCCTACCAGGTGTCCGCGGAGAAATTGCATACCTTGCGACTCGTCAAGTCGCTTATTGACAAGCGCGATGTCGGCATCCGCCACGTCAAGTTGCCGCTTTAGTTCGGCAAATTCCTCAGTTCGGCTAGCCACCGGACCATTCGCCACCTACATAGGAAGGGCAACACATTATACCTGGGATTATGATCCTCGGCGTGCTGTCCTTTTTGACAACACACCGAGCCTCAGGGGCTACTATGTACACAGGGCGCATGTTATATGCGGAACTGTCACAGGGTACATCATTTTGCGTACCTCAAAGCCTGTCAGTAAACTTCTGACGGCTTCGTGTAATCCACTCTCAGCGGATGAGATCCTTTCAATCACCGCACCCATTAACGCACGGCGATCTTCTGAGATAGACGCTCGCCGATCGTACACTAGGTGGTGCCGGACTCGTCCGATGGCCTTTTTTGAAGGCCGGATGCGAAGGGCTTTGAGGGGACATGCGACTGCCTTCCGGCCCCACCAGATTCGGAGAAGCCCTCTGCGACGACACCTCAGGGTCGCTCGCCTTGCTAGACGGTACGGTAGGGGGAGGCGTTTCCCTCTCTATCATCTCCGGACGAAGATCCCCCAAAGACGAGCTATGCTGAGAAGGGCTGAGATCCGAACTACAAGGTAAATTTCGGTAATCTTCATCAGAAATTGGGCAGGGATATCCTTTATTTTAAAATAAACTTCCCTTTTTTTACTTACGGCTCGGTAGAGGGCTGATCCCCTTGGGGGCATAATGTGGCCGAGGCATGTCTCGGCGCAGGACCCTCTGGCAAAGATTTCTTCCCCCGCTTTGGGACCATGGTCTCCGGGTCTTCAGAGGCGGTCCTCTTCTTCCCTTGGATGGAGGGATTCTCGATCCCCCCTCTCCTGACAGCCTCCTTCGCGAAGGCGGTAGCTTCCTTGTTCCCCCCTTCGCCGTCTTCCGAAGGCGCAACCTCCAGCATCCTGGTCAACACGGGATCCGGCATGGTCTCAGGGAGGGGGTCGGACACCTGATTAACTTTGCGTTTGCTATCCACTCCTGTTCAAGGAACAACTCTTTTAAAGGGCATAGTTCGTAATAAATATGGGATAGTGTGTTCGGATACAGGGCTACTTACTTGAGTATTCGGGCGATTGCAGCTCAGACCCGCGTCCTCGGTCAAGTCCGGACACATCGCTTGTGATCCGAAGAGAAGCTTGTACATCTCCACGGGCGTCACGCCCATAAAATGTTGGAGAGCTCGTGGTCCCTCCGGGTTAAATTCCCACAAGCAGAGGGGGTGACATTTGCAGGGTAGGATGTGAGGAATCAGCATGACCTGCACTACTACGACAAAAGTGATCTCCCTCTCTAGGAGGTCTCGAATGCGGCCCTGCAACAAGGGCACGTCCTTGGACGGTCCCCAGTCAAGTCCTTTATTAACCCATGACGCCAGCCGCGGTGGAGGACCTGAGCGAAAGGCAGGTGGCGCCACCCATTTGGTGCCCCTGGGAACTGTGATATAAAACCACTCTTGTTGCCATAGGCTGAGCTCCTCTTGAAAAAAGCCCTCGGGCCATGGAGCATCAGCATTCTTGCTTATAATAGCCCCTCCGCACTCTGCCTACTGCCCCCTGATCATCTTCGGCTCCACCTTGAAGGTCTTAAGCCACAATCCGAAGTGAGGGGTAATGCGGAGGAAGGCTTCACATACGACAATGAACGATGAGATGTGGAGGATGGACTCCGGATCCAAGTCATGAAATTCCAACCCATAATAAAACATGAGCCCCCTCACGAAGGGGTCCGTCGGGAAGCCTAGCCCCGAAGAAAGTGAGACGCGAACACTACGCTTTCGCCGGGCTTGGGAGTGGGAATAACCTGCCCTTGGGCAGGTAGCCTTTGCGAAATTTCGCCGGTTAGATACCTGGCATCTCTTAACTTTAGCACGTCTTATTCCGTGATGGAGGAAGGCATCCACCGGCCTTGCAGGTTGGAGCCGGACATCATCGAAGGTCTGAAACGCCTGAATCTGGAGCTTTGGGCGTTGGAACTCGAGACGAGGGGCAGATTCGATTGAGATTGAAAGAAAGGAGCGGGGCCTTGGTCTCTTTATAAATAGGTTGAATACCAAGAGCCTTCCCCGTGACCGTTTGGGACTCGCCCTCGATAGAGGGGGCATGCAAACGGGCAAGATGGGGTTACCCACGCCCGTATTGATGAGAATCGTTGAATAAGGGGACACGATCTCTACTTTGACAAGACGTGCCAAGGAAACCGCCTCGCTAAACGCGCTAAGGTGGGACAATAAAACAATTTGAATGAAGGCTTGGTCGCGGCATGATGTCACACTGCGGAATACATCAGCAGATTAGATTTGTCTAAATATTATTCTCTCTATGGTGGTATGTGGAACTTATTTTGTAGAGCCGGACACTATCCTTGTGTTCAAAATCTTCTATGAAGTATTCGGAGGAGGAACCCGCCTTGCAATGCCGAAGACAATATGCGCGCCGGACTCGTCGTCATTGAAGCCTGGTTCAGGGGCTACTGAGGGGGTCCTGGATTACGGGGTGTCCGGATAGCCGAACTATCACCTTTGGCCGGACTCTTGGACTATGAACATACAAGATTGAAGACTTCATCCCGTGTTCAGATGGGACTTTCCTTGGCATGGAAGGCAAGCTTGGCGATATGGATATGTAGATCTCCTACCATTGTAACCAACTCTGTGTAACCCTAACCCACTTTGGTGCCTATATAAACCAGAGGGTTTTAGTCCGTAGGACGAACAACAATCATACCATAGGCTAGCTTCTAGGGTTTAGCCTCTCTGATCTCGTGGTAGATCTACTCTTGTACTACCCATATCATCAATATTAATCAAGCAGGAGTAGGGTTTTACCTCCATCGAGAGGGCCCGAACCTGGGTAAAAACATCGTGTCCCTTGTCTCCTGTTACCATCCGCCTAGACGCACAGTTCGGGACCCCCTACCCGAGATCCGCCGGTTTTGACACCGACAGTGCCTCATCAGCTAACAGTAATCCTGGGGCTGGTGAGCACAAGGGCCATTTTCTGGGAAATTAATATCCCGAAATCCGGTCGTTACAGCCGGGCAGGGGATCAAACCCTCTTTTGTAGTGGGAACCTTTGTCAATGATGTATACCCCTTTGTTTGAAAACAGGCGTCTGCGGAGAAGACGGCCGCTCATGATGCGGAAGTGTCCGAACTGAAGCAGAGCCTGGAACGGGCCGAGGAAGAACTTGGCTGTGTGAAGAAGCAATTATAGGAGAAGCAAGGTATGTTTTAACATTGTCTTGCATTAGGCACGAATGAGTAATTGTGCATATTGAAAAGTATTTGTTTTGTACGCCCTAGGAGCGAGTGCCGAATATGAGGCACTGAAGAAGGTTGTGGTTGATGCCCACGAGAAGGCTACCGCCGAACAGGCGCTTCATGAAAAACACGAGGCCAGGGTCATCACAGCTGAACGGGAGCTCCAGGAGGCTGTGACGAAAAGCGAGAGCTTGGAGCAGAGTCTAGTAGGGAAAGAATCCGAACTCGCCCAAGCTCTTCAAGCCGCGGAAGATGCTCAGGAAGAAGCCCGCGGTGTTGTATGGGACATTCAGGAGGCCCGAAAAGTTGCGGCTGGTAAGGCCTGTTGTATTCATGGCCATTATTACATGATAGTGGGGAGAACTCTAAGCGACAAGCTGAATTCTTGATTTTGCAGGGGTGATTGTGGATCTGCCTCGTAGCATATCAGACGCCGCCCAATTCTACCGTACTGAGGAGAGGAAGTCTGTGGAGAGGAGCTTCTGGTCGCAGTATTTGGCGCTGAACTATCCGGTGCCTTTTATCGATAAGCTGAAGCTGCTGGTCGAACTACACCAGGCGGCCGAACTAGCCATGAAGGACTTGGTTGTCCGGCTGTGGCCTGCGGAGCCAATTCCAAGAAGTTACTTTGGACTCGTGAAGCGGATTGTGGGCGTCTGTCCTCGGCTTGATGCTATCAAGCGATCAATCTGTATACAAGGTGCGCGCATGGCATTCGCCCGTGCAAAAGTGCATTGGGGGAAGCTTGACGTAGAGAAGCTGATGATTGAGGGGCCACCGGAGGGTAAGGAGCACCGCAAGCCCGAACTGTACTATGAAGGTGTACTGCAAGGGGCACGCCTTGCGGCGGGTAAGTGCACCAAAGACATTATATTTCCCTGAGGGCATTTATAACGATATTTGTAATATGGGATAATGGCGCTTTTATTATATATTGCTTGTTTTGTTTGAACATATGTTCTTCCTGTGCGGCTGTTTATTGTATGTAAATGCTGAGAGTTGGCCAGTCGTCGGCTTCATCCCCCAGGTAAAAAATACGGGGGTGTTCAGGGTATATCTGAACACTCTTTATCCCATGGTTGTGTCCTTGTAAGGAGGTGTTTCTCACCACGAACCAGGCAATCGGACTATAGGGCTTTACTACTCTCACTTAGCCATAGGAATTCGAGTATGGTCGGCGCAACCCCTAGTGTTTGGAAGGCCGAACTAGGGGCTCTATTGGCGCCTGATCGGAAGACCGATCCGTCGCAATCTACATTTATGATGGCGTTATGTGGAATAAATCTTTAAGGATTTTACAACCTCTCGAACAGCTGGCCAGCTCTCACTGCATCATGACAGTCAGTTTTCGGCTTTCTCTACTGAGGTGCTCGTCCGGCAGAACCGGGACACAGTCGCAGTAGTTCTCCCAGCGCTACCTTAGCCGACAGAACGGAACGTAAGGTACCAAAACATGGGAGCCTGGCAAACCCAACCAATGACCCAAGACATGATTCAGAGCTGATGCATATAGTGCTATAAGTTCGGGGTGCCAAGCGACCGAGAAGGTGGTCGGACTTTATTGCCATATTATGAAGCCCATGGCATAACCGGGCGTAACACGAAGCGTGGCTGCCATTTTGTGGCGAAGAGGCGTCGATGATAAGCGACGGCCGGTACGTGTTATTTAAGTCTACGCATTTTAGCAGGATAATATGGCTATGCATATGAGTGCGATTTATGATTATGAACAGAGTGGTTTTTGGCGGAACCTGTGATGGCCGGACTGTAGGGGGCTGTGAGTGGACTGAAAGTGTATCCGAACTGCCTTCTACCTGCATGGTCCTGTCCTTGTGTGTCCGGGCCGATTTCACGCTGCCGGTACTGTTCTGCATCAAAGTTAGTTTGTGAAAGCAAATGCTTGGAGGCAGCCGAACGTCCTCTTGTGGTTGGTCTAAGGGTTTCTGATCGGATCATGGTGACCCCGGCCGCTATACCGTGAAGCAGCGTGGACTCCTCAGTTGCTGTCCGGATAGTTGGCTGTCATATCAGAATTTTGATAGGCATGCACGACTCGCTACTCCGGCAACTGTATGATTTCCGCTCTAGGGGCGGGGTTCGGCCTTGCACGTAGGCGTGAGTATATCACCGGTGTTGGCCTAATGGTTTTACCACGTGGAATCTAGTCAACATGGTTCATCCTGTTAGCATACGATGGGTTACCGTATGGGGGGAATGCGCCGATGGTGTGGTATTTTTTGCTTATATGAAAACAACCGTTAGAGCAGTGGGCCAATGAACTTGGCGTTTGCACCTGACATCTTGTAGAAGGTGTTATTTGTGGTTTCATACCCGCGGGGGCTTTATGTGTGATGGAGCCCCCGGACTACTAGGTCTAGGGGTACGGCAATTGAGTTGCTGTGGTTGGTGTGATAGGGGGCGATCGGCCATACTGTTGTGCTCTGGGGGGTTGGTGTCTCTTGACTAGACGCCTTCCTTCATTATATCTGGCACACGACCGGTCGCTTTGTTTTGAGGATCCGGCATTCTCTATTGGTATGCTTTGCCGCCCTTCTAGGAGTACAGTGTATTTCACATGGTTGATCAAGTATGTGGCTCGGGCTGGATAGGCTTGAGCTGCTTTTTGTCTGTTGACCGGACTGGGAGTTACTGGGTTTGGCACCAGCTTCCTTGACTTGACGTTTATGACCGCTGCGCCGAGGCTTTAGGATGCCTCGTTGTGTATCCTTCTTACTGCCTTGGACCATGGTGATGTGTGGACGTCTGGGTGTGTGCCTTGGGTTATCTTGCTCAGGTTGGGGTGGCTAGTTGTGCCGCGCGTACCTTTGTCGGGGTGGTCGAGTCTGTATTTTTCAATGGCCAGGATCTTGGTCCACCTATCCACGAGCAAATCTTGTTCAGCCTTAAGCTGTTCTTGCTTCCTTTGCAGGCTCCTTGCCATGGCCATGAGCCGTCGCTTGAAGTGAACTTGTTCCACTGGATCTTCAGGCATACCGAATTCGTCATTGCCGAGGTTTACCTCGTCTTCGGAGGGGGATGTATAGTTGTCTCTCTCCGAGTATCTCGTCGTGGCCGGTCCGGCCTACTTGAAGGTAGGGTGATCAGGATTGTATTCCTCTTCCGCACCATCCGGATTGCTTTCATCTCCGGGGCCGGTATTGCTATGGCGGGGCTGGGAGTGGCACCGACGGCGCCCATGCTTTGCTTTTCTCCCTGAGGGGTTGTCCTCCGTTGCCTCATCGCCGTTGGTTTCCTTCAGAGTGTCCACCATATATATATATTGAATGAAGAGGTGGCTGTCCACCGCCCTATGAGCGGTGGCTCCTGTACTTCTCCTGCATCGTCGTCCATACCGTCGATGTCTTCGGAGTTGAAGTCAAGCACGTTGGTTAAATCATCGACCGTGGCGATGAAGTGGGTGGTGGGTGGGCAGTGAATTCCTTCGCCGCCTGCTTCCCATTCGAGCCGGACATAGTTCGGTTCCGAGTCTCCCGACAAAGAGAGAAACTTTAATGAGTTCAGCATGTCGCCACAGGGCGAGTGCTGGAAGATGTCCGCAGCGGTAAACTCCATAACCAGAGCTCAGCCTGGCTCGGCTGGCCCGAGGGTGTGCGGACCAGAGCCAACAACCGGATACGAGTCCGAGGCCCGGGGTTACCGGCCTCCACAGAGGTGAGACATGTGTTCGGCTCCACCGCTGATGAGTATGCGGCCTGCGGGGCGGGGTCCACCCCTCCGTCCTTGGGGAACGCAACCTGCTCCGGATTTAGATCTGGGGCTACTGCAGGGGTGATATCCCGAGCATTGTCCGACAGCAGGTCTAGACCGTGCTCGTCGTGGCTGTCCAGCGCTCCTAGCACAGACCCGAATCCATCGAAGATCAAGTCTCCGCGAATATCCGCCGTGTAGTTCAAGTTTCCGAAACTGACCTGGTGGCCAGGGGCGTAGCTGTCGATCTACTCCAGATGACCAAGCGAATTGGCCCGCAGCGCGAAGCCGCCAAACACAAAGATCTGTCCGGGGAGAAAAGTCTCGCCCTGGACCGTGTTGTTGGCAATTGAAGACGCCATCAAGCCTCAAAGCGACGGCACAGAGGAACTCTCAATGAAAGCACCAATGTCGGTGTCAAAACCGGCGGATCTCGAGTAGGGGGTCCCGATCTGTGCGTCTTAGGCTGATGGTAACAGGAAGCAAGGGACACAATGTTTACCCAGGTTCGGGCCCTCTCGATGGAGGTAAAACCCTACTTCCTACTTGAATAATATTGAAGATATGTGTAGTACAAGAGTATATCTACCATGAGATCGTAGAGGCTAAACCCTAGGAGCTAGCCTATGATGGTATGATTGTAAATGTGATCGGTCTTCTAAGGACCAACCTCTCCGGTTTATATAGACATCGGAGAGGTCTAGGGTTTACATGGAGTCGATTACAAGGAAGGAAATATAATATCCGGATCACCAAGCTTGTCTTCCACGCAAAGGAGAGTCCCATCCGGACATGAGCCGGAGTCTTGAGTCTTGTATCTTCACGCTTCAATAGTCTGGACGATGTATATAGTCCGGCTGTCCGGATACCCCCTAATCTAGGACTCCCTCACCCCCCATGGCCGGTCGCCCCTGGCGGAACGTGGGACGCGAGCAGGGCGGAGTGGAGGTCCTCTTTGTTGGTGGGCGTTGTCGAGGAGGCCTGGATGACCCAGTGCTCGACGTGCGCTCTCGGGGTGTCGGCCATGGCGTTGGTGGAGCAGCGGAGGACTGGTTGACAGAAGAGAAGATCCAACGCACCCCTACCTGGTGCACCAAATGTCGGATTTCGGGATCCGCAAACCCGTGAGAGGTTCAAACTCTGGGGTGTGTGCGGAGATCTCTTCCTACCCAGCCTGCCTATTCGCAATTCTCCTAAGCCTAGGGCGTCGGGCTCAAAGAGACACAAAGACACAGAGGTTTATACTGGTTCGGGCCACCGTTGTGGTGTAATACCCTAATCCAGTGTGGTGTGGTGGATTGCCTTGCAGGCTGCGGATGAACTAGTACAATGATGAGCTAGCCTCAGGAGGTGAGGTGTTCTTGAGCTCGAGAGAGCTGATGAGGTGGAATGGTTAGGGTCTGAATCAAATGCCCTTCTATGGTGGTGGCTAGTCCTATTTATAGAGACCTTCGTCCCCTTCCCAAATATGAGCGGGAAGGGATCCCACAACGGCGGGATTTTAAAAGGGACAAGTTGTACAGTCTATACTGACAAAAGTGGTCTTCGCCTGTGAAAAGCCTCTGGTCGTGACGCTGTGGTGGGCTCGTTGATGACCTCCGTCCTGCCATCCTGGTGCTCTTGGTCTTGTTGCACCGGAATGGAAACCTTTGGGTGATTCCTCGAGACTACACGCTTGTGGCTTGCCTCCTTTGCACCGAAGAGGAAACCTGCACTCTGCACCCGCCTGGCACCCGCCTGGCCTTGGTCATCATGGCTAGATGAGCCTCCTGAGGTACTTGCATAGAACTCTCCGACCCTCAGGGGCCAGCCCGAGGAGGCCTCTCCCCTGGGGGGTCTTGGCGTCGTCCGCCTCATGAGGCTTGGCCCCTCGCGAGGGTCTTGCGGTGTTGGTGTTGAAGCTGGGTCGTACCAGGCCGTCGATGAAGCTACGTGGTGTGCCACAGGCATGCAGGGCTGTATACCCCCAAATCCAGGACACCGACAGTGATGAAAGTTGTCTTTATCTCATCGGGGGCTACTGTCGGCGAAGTCGAAGTTGATGAGCTCAATGTGGAAGTTGTTATGCTCGTCGAAGGTGACAGGGAGGTCAATCTGCCCGATCAGGTGTGTCAAACCGTCAGTCACTCCTGAGAATGGCTTGGTGGGTTGAAGCTAGCAGTATGGCACCTGGAGCCTGTCGAACGTCTGAACAGATAGAACATTGAGCCCCACTCCGCCGTCGATGAGAGTCTTGGTGACGACCACATTGCTGATGACGGGGGAGCAGAGCATGGGGAGCGCGCTAGCGGTGGCTGCACACTTGAGTTGGTCTGAAGAGTTGGAGGTGATGGCGCACATGGACCACTTGAGAGGGTGAGTTGCTTCAGGCTTGGGGAGCGCTGCATTCACCTTGCACGCGAACTGCTTGAAGATGCGGTGGGAAGCTGGCGCTAGTGAGCCACCCAAGATGCAGGCAATAGCTCGAGGCTCCTGGAAGCCCCCATCCCCCTCGTCCTGGTGGTGATCTTCATTCCTTCTTTGCGTTGGAGGCAAAGGAGGCAAGGCTGCGTTGCCTTATGGGTGATCTTCATGAGGCTGCTCCCTCCAGTTGCCCTCGCAAGGCTGGCCCTGCCAGCGGTTCTCATGAGGCTTGTCGCGCCACTCTGGACGATGGTCGTGTTCATCCCAGCATCCTCCGCCTCAGCCGCCTCCTCGATCGTGGCCTCGATCGTGGCCTCGATCATTGCGCTCGGGGCGTCGACCGAGGCGCATGTCACGGAGGGCCCTAAGCTCCTGACAGTCGCTGGTGTTGTGGCTGTAAACGTTGTGGAAGGCGTAGACGTCCGCTTGCCCTTGGATGACTTAGGGTGGTCGCAGCCGCGCTTCGTCTCTGGCCCGGCCGCAAGCACGTCTGGCCCCTTGCGCTTCACGTCCTTGGTCTTGTTCTTCTTGTCTTCTAGATCGGCATCGAGGAGCTCGAGGAGGGAGAGGCGTCCCTCCTCAGCCCTTGTGCACTTGTTCGCCATGTTGAACATTTCCAGAGCGGTGCAGAGGTCCTCATGGATGGCGAGTTCTTGCTTCATCTTGACATCGCGGACTCCATCAGTGAATGCTGAAATGATGGCCTCGTCTGACACCTTGGGGATCTTGATGCAAACATTGTTGAAGCATTGGATGTACTTCTGCAGGGTCTCTCCAGGTTGCTGCTTGATCCAGCGCAGGTCACCCGCGGCTGGCGTACGGTCGCGAGTGCCGTAGAAGTTGGCGATGAAGCGGCTGCGCATCTCCTCCCAGGAAGGAACCGACCCCTCGGGCAGGTTCAGGAGCCAAGAATACACACCATCCTTGAGGGCCATCAGAAACTAGTTTACCATGATCTTCTCATCGCTGTTGGCCGCCTCGATGCTCAACTCGTAGAGCTGCAAGAACTCGGTGGGGTCTGCGGTGCTATCGTAGCGTGGAGGTAGGTCTGCCTTGAACTTTCTTGGCCAGATGACGTTGTGGAGCTCCGGAGTGAACACACGGCACCCTGCTATGGCCACCGGAGGTCGTCGAGGGGTGGAACATGATCCTGGTGCCCGCGCACCGCCACCTCCTACAGCGGCACTTGAGCCTGGTGCTGGGGTGCCGGGAGCACACACGCTTCTCCTTCGGGACACTGCATGACCTGACAACTCATGTCATCCCGAGCCAGCGCCGGGCGCTGCAGGTCGCGCCGTGGAGCCACACGCCTTGGCTCGATGATGGCGCCCCGGGCCGGAGGTGGTGGAGGAGCCCCATGCGCCACGTCGCCCGCTGCAGGTGGTTGCTGAGGCAGCAAGCGAGCCGGCTCGAGGGAGCCCCCGTGTGCGACGGCGATGAGCCCGACGATCCACTCGAGCCACTGCTTGTAGAGGTCACCCACCGGGCAGTAGCTAAGAAGCTCCTGCGCCGTGAGCAGAGCGGCCTGCGGGTCCACCTGGCCGCGACGCACGTGAGATGATGAAGCTGCTAGGGTTAGTGCCAGAGTAGTAGTGCGGCCATCACGGCGCACCGATGGGTGGAGCGATGAGGCTTGCTGCTCATGGCCTACATGGCCCGTGGCGGTGTTGGCCACCAGAGAAGGAGCACGACGGGCGCAACTGTCACCCGCCGGAGCCGTCTGAGCGACGCGGGCGGCGGCTGCAGCCCGACGCTCGGCACGAGCTCGGCGTGCGTCGGCCATGGAGATGTCGGAGCGATAGTAGGTCAATCGACGGAAGAGAGGATCCGATGCACCCCTACCTGGCGCGCCAAATGTCGGATTTAGGGATCTGCAAACCCATGAGAGGTTCAAATTCTGGGGTGCGTGTGGAGATCTCTTCCTACCTAGCCTGCCTACTCGCGATTCTCCTAAGCCTAGCTTGTCGGGCTAAAAGAGACACAAATACACAAAGGTTTATACTGGTTCATGCCACCATTGTGGTGTAATACCCTAATCCAGTGTGGTGTGGTGGATTGCCTTGTAGGCTGCGGATGAACTAGTACAATGGTGAACTAGCCTCAGGAGGTGAGGTGTTCTTGAGCTCGAGAGAGCTGGTGTGGTGGAATGGCTAGGGTCTGAATCATATGCCCTTCTATGGTGGTGGCTAGTCCTATTTCTAGTGGCCTTGGTCCTCTTCCCAAATATGAGCGGGAAGGTATCCCACAATGACCGGTTTTGAAAGGGGACAAGTAGTACAGTCTATCCTAACAAAAGTAGTCTTCGCCTGCGGAAAGCCTCTGGTCGTAACGCTGCGGTGGGCTCGTCGATGACCTCCGTCCTGCCGTCCTGGCAGTCTTGGTCTCGTTGCACCGGAATGGAAACCTTTGGGTGATTCCTCAGGACTCCGGGCCTGTGGCTTTCCTTCTTTGCACCGAAGAGGAAACCTGCACTCTGCGCTCGCCTGGCACCCGCCTGGCTTTGGTCGTCATGGCTCACGTCAGCTGATCCTCTTGAGGTACTTGCATGGAACTCTCCGCCCCCTCAGGAGCCAGCCTGAGGAGGCCATTTCCTTAAAGGGTCTTGGCATCATTCGCCTCGCGAGGCTTGGCCCCTCGCGAGGGTCTTGCAGTGTTGGTGTTGAAGCTGGGCCGTACCAGGCCATCGATGGAGCCACGTGGTGGGCCGCAGGCAGGCAGGGCTGGATACCCCCGAATCCAGGATGCCGACAATTTCTGTGCAGCTGAGGTTCAAAACCAATCTAGACTGCCCTTGCAAAGGTGGACCTGACACTCTTTAATCCGAACGACATGCGGACAAAGCAATACGTACCGCATGGAGTGATGAATGATGTCTTCTCGCAGTCCTCCTTTGTCATGAAGATCTGGCGGTACCCAGAATAGGCATCCAGAAATGAGAGCAAATCACAACCTGGATTGGGATCCACTATCTGGTTAATACGCGGCAGGAGGAATGGATCCTTTGGGCAAGCCTTGTTGAGGTCTGTGAAGTCAGTGCCCAGCCTCCACTTCCCGTTCGCCTTCCGGACCACCAATGGGTTTGCTAGCCAAGTGGGATGTAGCACTCCTCTGACCAATCCAGCTGCTTCAAGCTTCTTGATCTCTTCTTCAATAAACTGTTGCCTCTCCAAGGCATGCTACCGTACTTTCTGCTTAACAGGTCTGGTGTGTGGGCAGACATCAAGGTGGTGCTCGATTACCTCCCTGGGAACACCGGGATATCAGATAGTTGCCAAGCAAGCACATCGATATTCACCCGTAGGAAGGCAACGAGCGTGCTTTCCTATTTGTCATCGAGGGTGGCGTTGATGGTGAAAGTACCATCAATGCCAGCCAGCTCTGCCAGGACCTTTTCACTTGCGGAGCAGCAACCTTGGATCTCTTGCTGTTGGAACACTCTGGCACATCGTCAATGGGTGTCATGCACTCGGAGGGGGCACACTTCCCGAACTCTTTGCCAGAGTTCCCACAATCCTGTTTCTTCTCTTTGCTCTCCTTGGCGGGAACCGCTGCCGTCGCTGCCTCTGCCACGACCGCGTCCCTGTACATCTTGTCCACACAAATGATGACATCTTTCTCATCCGACGGGATGGTGAGGACTCCCAGTGGCCCAGGCATCTTCAGGGCATTGTAGGCATAGTGGGATGCTGCCATGAATTTAGCCAAGGCTGGGCATCCAAGGATCCCATTGTACGGCAGGGGAGGTCAACTACGTCAAACACAATCTTCTCAGTCTAGTAGATAAGCTCTCCCCCAAATGTTATAGGCGACATAATCTTCCTTTTAGGATGACTCCTGCCGAGTTTGACTCCTTGAAACGTGCCTGTAACCTCTAGCTCTTCTTCTGCTATCTGAAGCTTGTTGATAACTGTCGGGGAAATCAGATTTAGTCCGTCCCCACCGTCCACTAACATATTCGTGACCCTGAGGTTGAGAATTGTTGTAGAAACCAACAAAGGTAGGCATCCTACTGCAGTGGTGTGGCTAGGATCGATAGTCCTCCTTGTCGAATATGATGGGTGTACGGGACCATTTGAGTGGCTTCCAGGCCACCGGCGCTGGTTCCATGACATTGACTTCCCGCGCCCACCCCTTGAGTTGGCGATGGGAGGTGTGCAAAGATGCACCCCCGGCAACGCATAGGGCATTCGTGGCTCTCTAAAACTCATGCTCATTGGTCTCCTCTTCATCCCCTTATCACTCTCATCATGACAGACTTCTTTCTCCTGGCCCCTGGCGGGTTTTCCTTTGTTCCGAAGGGGCTTGCCGGGGCGATTTGCTCCATCGCCTCGGCCTTACTGCTAGCAACATTCTGACCCTTTTCCTTATCATGTTTCTCATATTCTGCTCTCTATCTCCTGACCAATTGCTCAACCTGATAGTTGATAACCCACAAGTATAGGGGATCAATTGTAGCCTCTTTCGATAAGTAAGAGTGTCGAACCCAAAGAGGAGCTAAAGGTAGAACAAATATTCCCTCAAGTTCTATCGACCACCGATACAACTCTACGCATGCTTAACGTTTGCTTTACCTAGAACAAGTATGAAATTAGAAGTACTTTGTAGGTGTTGTTGGATAGGTTTGCAAGAATATAAAGAGCACGTAAATATAAACCAGGGTCTGTTTAGATGAAGACACAACTAAGTTAGTTTTAGTAGAGAGCTTTTTGTCACGAGAAAGTTATTTGTCCCTAGGCAATCGATAACTAGACCAGTAATCACTATTGCAATTTTATTTGAGGGAGAGGCATAAGCTAACATACTTTCTCTTCTTGGATCATATGCACTTATGATTGGAACTCTAGCAAGCATCCGCAACTACTAAAGATCATTAAGGTAAAACCCAACCATAGCATTAAAGTATCAAGTCCCCTTTATCCCATACGCCACAACCCCCTTACTCGGGTTTATGATTCTGTCACTCAAGCAACCCACTATAAGCAAATCATGAACGTATTGCAACACCCTACAGCGGGAATCCCTCACGCTTGCACGACACGGAGGGCACAATAGGACAGCACCAATAATCAAACATGCAACTCAAACCAATCACGATCATCAATTAACCCATAGGACAAAACGGATCTACTCGAACATCGTAGGATAGCCATACATCATTGGGAAATAATATATAGCGTTGAGCACCATGTTTAAGTAGTGATTACAGCAGGTAAAAGAGAGGTTACACCACTGCATAGAGGGGGGAAGAGTTGGTCATGAGGGCGGTAAAGTTGTTGGTGTAGATCGCGGTGATGATGATGGCCCCCGGCAGCGCTCCAGCGCCACTGGAAGCAAGGGGGAGAGAGCCCCCTTCTTCTTCTTCTTCCTTGACCTCCTCCCTAGATGGGAGAAGGGTTTCCCCTCTGGTCCTTAGCTCCCATGGCGTGGGAGGGGCGAGAGCCCCTCCGAGATTGGATTTGTCTCTCGATCTCTCTCTGTTTCTGCGTTCCTGGATTCTACCCTTTCACCGTTTCTTTTATATCCGGAGATCCGTAACTCCGATTGGATTGAAACCTTAGCCCAGTGTTTTCTCTGAAAATTAGCTTTCTTGCGGCAAAAGAAGAGCATCAACCGCCTTACGGGGTGCCCACGAGGGTCAGGGGTGCACCTGCCCCCCTGGGGCATGCCCCTGCCTCGTGGCCCCCTTGGGCACCGTCTCGCGTTGATTTTTCTTCCCAAAAGTCATAAATATTCCAAAAATAATCTCCGTCTGTTTTATCCCGTTTGGACTCCGTTTGATATGGTGTTTCTGTGAAACATAAAACATGCAACAAACAGGAACTGGCACTGGGCACTGGATCAATATGTAGTCCCAAAAATAATATAAAAAGTTGCCAAAAGTATATGAAAGTAGTAGAATATTGGCATGGAACAATCAAAAATTATAGATACGACAGAGACATATCAGCATCCCAAAGCTTAATTCCTGTTCGTCCTCGAGTAGGTAAATGATAAAAAGATAATTTTTGATGTGGAATGCTACCTAGCATAATCTTGATCATATGTCTAATCATGGCATGAATATTAAGACACGAGTGATTCAAAGCAATAGTCTATCATTTGACATAAAAACAATAATACTTCAAGCATGCCAACCAAGCAATTATGTCTTATCAAATAACATAGCCAAAGAAAGCTTATCCCTACAAAATCATATAGTTTGGCCATGCTTCATTTTCGTCACACAAAATGCTCCCGTCATGCACAACCCCGATAACAAGCCGAGAAATTGGTTCATACTTTTTAATGCACTTCAACCTTTTCAACCCTCACGCAATACATGAGTGTAAGCCATGGATATAGCACTATAGGTGGAATAGCATATGATGGTGGTGGTTTATCTGTAGAAGACAAAAAGGGAGAAAGTCTCACATCGACGCGGCTAATCAACGGGCTACGGAGATGCCCATCAATTGATGTCAATGCGAGGAGTAGGGATTGCCATGCAACGGATGCACTAGAGCTATAAGTGTATGAAAGCTCAAACTGAAAACTAAGTGGGTGTGCATCCAATTTGCTTGCTCATCAAGACCTTGGGCATTTGAGGAAGCCCATCATCGGAATATACAAGCCAAGTTCTATAATGAAAAAGTCCCACTAGTATATGAAAGTGATAACTCAAGAGACTCTCTCTATGAAGAACATTGTGCTACTTTGAAGCACAAGTATGGTAAAAGGATAGTAACATTGCCCCTTCTCTATTTTTCTCTATTTTTCTCTTTTCTCTTTTTTATATATTTGTTTATTTTTTTGGTGGGCTTCTTTCACCTCTTTTATTTTTCATAAAGTCCGGAGTCTCATCCCGACTTGTGGGGGAATCATAGTCTCCATCATCCTTTCCTCACTGGGCAATGCTCTAATAATGATGATCATCACACTTTTATTTACTTACAACTCAATATTACAACTCGATATCTAGAACAAATATATTACTCTATCTGAATGCCTCCGGCGGTGTACTGGGATGTACAATGATCTAGCATAGCAAAGATATCAAAAAATGGACAAGCCATGAAAACATCGTGCTAGCTATCTTACGATCATGCAGAGCAGTATGACAATGAATGCTCAAGTCATGTATATGATGATGATGGAAGTTGCATGGCAATATATCTCGGAATGGCTATGGAAATGCCATGATTGGTAGGTACGGTGGCTGTTTTGAGGAAGATATAAGGAGGCTTATGTGTGATGGAGCGTATCATATCACGGGGTTTGGATGTACCGGCGAAGTTTGCACCAACTCTCGAGGTGAGAAAGGGCAATGCATGGTACCGAAGAGGCTAGCAATGATGGAAGGGTGAGAGTGCGTATAATCCATGGACTCACATTAGTCATAAAGAACTCATATACTTATTGAAAAAGTTTATTAGCCCTCAAAGAAAAGTACTACTATGCATGCCCCTAGGGGGATAGATTGGTAGGAAAAGACCATCCCTCATCCCCAACTGCCACTCATAAGGAAGACAATCAAAGAAACACCCCATGCTTCAAATTTGTCACAAAACGGTTACCATACGTGCATGCTACGGGACTTGCAAACCTCAACACAAGTATTTCTCAATTTCACAATTGCTCAACTAGCGCAACTCTAATATCACCACCTTTATATCGCAAAACTATTGCAAGGAATCAAAGATATCATATTAAGCGATCTACAAGTTTATGTAGGATTTTATGACTAACCATCTGATTGACCAATTCCTATCATCTCCCTAAATAGATATAAGTGGAGCAAGAGAGTTTAATTCTTTCTACAAAATATATTCCCATGCTCTAACAAATATAAGTGAAGCAAAAGAGCATTCTACAAATGGTGGTTTTCTATGTGAAGAGAAACAGGCAATCCAAACTTCAAATGATATAAGTGAAACACATGAAGCATTCTATAAAGCCACACTCAAAAGATTTAAGTGAAGTGCAATGAGCATTCTATAAATCAACCAAGGACTATCTCATACCAGCATGGTGCATAAAAGAAAAGTGAAAACTAAATGCAAAAGAAGCTCCAAGACTTGCACATATTGCATGAACGAAACGAATATGAAAACATACCGATATTTGTTGAAGAAAGAGGTGTCGGTGTCAAAACCGGCGGATCTCGGGTAGGGGGTCCCGAACTATGCGTCTAGGCGGATGGTAACAGGAGACAAGGGACACGATGTTTTACCCAGGTTCGGGCCCTCTAGATGGAGGTAAAACCCTACGTCCTGCTTGATTAATATTGATGATGTGTGTTACAAGAGTAGATCTACCACGAGATCAAGGAGGCTAAACCCTAGAAGCTAGCCTATGGTATGATTGTTGTTCGTCCTACGGACTAAAGCCATCCAGTTTATATAGACACGGAGAGGGCTAGGGTTACACAGAGTCGGTTACAATGGTAGGAGATCTACATATCCGTATCGCCAAACTTGCCTTCCACGCCAAGGAAAGTCCCATCCGAACACGGGACGAAGTCTTCAATCTTGTATCTTCATAGTCTTGGAGTCCGGCCGATGATGATAGTTCGGCTATTCGGACACCCCCTAGTCCAGGACTCCCTCAGTAGCCCCTAAACCAGGCTTCAATGACGACGAGTCCGGCGCGCATATTGTCTTCGGCATTGCAAGGTGGTTTCCTCCTCCGAATAATCTATAGAAGATTGTGAACACCAGGATAGTGTCCGGCTCTGCAAAATAATTTCCACATACCACCATAGAGAGAATAATATTTACACAAGTTTAATCTGCTGACGTATTTCGTGGCGTGCCGTCACACCGCTACCAAGCCTTTACTCGAATTGTTTTTATTGTACCACCTCAGCGCGTTTAGCGAAGCGGTTTCCTTGGCACGTCTTGTCGAAGCAGAGATCGTGTTCCTCTTATTCTGGGATTCTCATTAATATAGACGTGGGTAACCCAACCGCGCCCGTTCCCATGCCTCCTCCATCGAAGGCGGGTTCCAATCGGTCACGGGGACGGCTCTTGGTATTCTTCCTCTTTATAATGAGACCAAGGCCAGTTCTTTTTCTTTAATCCTCCATTGAATCCGCCCCTCGCACCCGACTTCCAACACCCAGGGCTCCAGATCCGAGTACCTTCGACCTTCGACAATGTCCGGCTCCGACCTACGGGGCCAGTGGATGCCCTCTTCCGTCACGGAAGAAGACGTGCTAAAGCTGAGAGACGCCAGGTACTTGACCTATGAGATTTCGGATAGGTTGCCTGCCCGAGGGCAAGTTATTCCTACTCCCGAGCCCGGCGAGAGCGTTGTGTTCGTGTCTCACCTCCGTCGGGGTTTAGGCTTCCCGATGGATCCCTTCGTGAGGGGGCTCATGTTTTACCATGGGCTGGAATTCCATGACTTGGCTCTAGAGTCCATCCTCCACATCTCATCATTCATTGTCGTTTGCGAAGCCTTCCTCCGCACTACCCCCCACTTCGGCTTGTGGCTCAAAACCTTCAATGTGGAGCCGAAGATGATTGAGGGGCGTCAGGCAGAGTGCGGCGGGGCAGTCATAAGCAAGAGGGCCGATGCTCCATGGCCCCAGGGCTCTTTTCAGGAGGAGCTCGGCTTGTGGCAACAGGAGTGGTTCTATATCACCGCTCCAAGGGGCAGCAGGCAGAAGCCGCCGCCCGTCTTTCGCTCGGGCCCTCCACAACGGCTGACGTCATGGGTCAACAAGGGTCTTAGCTGGGGGCCATCCAAAGATGTACCCCTGTTGCAGGACCGGATTCGAGACCTCCAAGAAAGGGAGATTAATCTGGTGGTGGTGGCGCAAGTAATGTTGATTCGGCGCCTTCTGCCCTGCAAACATCGCCCCCTCCGCTTGTGGGAATTTAATCCGGAGGGGCTACAAGCTCTCCAACACTTCATGGGTTTGACACCCGTGGAGATGTACAAACTGTTCTTCGGATCGCAAGAGATGCGTCCGGACTTGACCGAGGACGCCGGCCTAAGCAGCAAACGCCCAGATACTCAAGTAAGTAGCCCCGTGTCCGGACACATTGTCCATTTATTTATCATGGGTTTGCCTTTTAACCAGCTATCCTTTGGACATGAGTGGATAGCGCAAGCAAAACTGATACGGTGTCCGGCCCCCCTCCCTGAAACCACGCCGGATCCCGTGTTAGTCAAAATGTTGGAGTTTGCGCCTTCGGAGGAGGGCGAAGGGGGGAACAGGGAAACTACCACCTCCGCCAAGGAGGCTTTCAGTAAGGGGGGAACCGAGAGTCCCTCCTTCCAGGGGGAGAAGAGGACTGCTTCCGAAGACCCGGAGGCCAAGGCCTCAAAGCGGGGAAAGAAATCTGCATCGGAAGGTCCTGTGCCGGGAAGGGCCCCAGCCGCACAGTCTCCCCATAGGAATCAGCCCTCCAGCGAGCCGTAAGTAAAAAAGGGGAAATTTTGTAATGGGGAACGCCCCTATATTATTTCTAAAGGTAACCGAAGTTTTCACCTTGTAGTTCGGATCTCAGCCCATCTCAGCAGAGCTCAACTTCGGGTGACCTTCGTCCGGAGATGATGGAAAGCGAGACGCCTCCATCTATCGCCCCGTCGAGCGGGGCAGACAACCCTGAGGTGTCATCATGGAGGGTCTCCCCAAGTCCGGCGGGGCCGGAGAGTCCGGCACCCACTGGGGTACGGCCAGTGGAGCTGCAGGATATGCTCGAGAGGGCGTCTATCTCGGAAGATCACCGCACATTAATGATTGCGGTGATTGAAAGGATCTCATCCACCGAGAGCGGGTTGTATGAGGCCGTCGGAAGCTTGCTGACGGGGTTTGAGGTACGCAAAAAATGACATACCTTTTGACAGTTTTGCACATGAAGTGCGCCCTGTATAGATAGTAGCCCCTGAGACTTGGTATGCTGTCGAAAGCGATAGCGTGCCAAGGATCATAATCTCAGTTATGGAATGTCGCCTTTCCTATGCAGGTGGCGGAACGTTCGGTGGCCAGCCGGACTGGTGGAGTTGCCGAACTGAAGAGGCAACTTGACGTTGCGGATGAGGACATCGCGCTGGTGAATAAACGACTTAATGAGTCGCAAGGTAGGTGGTTGCTCCGCGGTTGCCTAGTAAGGGAGCTGTTGCCCATTCCTTACAATATGTATGCTTGATGCAGATGGCGCCGCTGCTGTGGAAGATCTTCGAGCAGAGCTTGCTCGAGCCAAGGAGCAAGCCAGGATAAGTGACGCGGCTGCCTTGAAGGCAGCAGAAGAGCAGAAAGCCGAAAAGGCTGCTCACTGCCGAAGCAGGGAAGAGTTGGCCGGAATGGCCTTGAAATTAAAAGGTGCTACTGACCGTTGTGAGGTTCTTGAAGAAGAATGCCGAGTGGAGCAAGAGGGCCTGAAGAAGGCCGGCGCCAAAGTCAAGGATGCCAGGAGTGAAATGCGGGCTATGAAGGAGGAACTGCGTCAAGCCAGAGACATTGCGGCTGGAAAGCCCTTTCTTCTGCGTAGGAAGTTCACGGATCCGAAGTATGCTCAACTAGGCCAGTTGTGTGGTGCGGAGGATCCTTATCTTGATTTGGCGGCGAGTGCGGCGGACACAGTCGTGCACTTCCGAAGCCAGAAGGATCACAAAATGGAAGAGCTTTACTGGTCTCAATTCCATAGTCCGGAGCGTCCACTTTCGTTGACTGATCGTCTGGCTGAGTGGGCTGAGCTGAATAGATTGTCCGGTCTTGCCATGACGGATGTGGTCACTCATCTATGGCCGGAAAGGCCCAAGCCAAAGAGTTATTTTGGCTTGTTGCAACAATTCCTTGGGGAGGTGCCGCATATCAAGGCGATGAAGCGGTCGACATGCATCGAAGGTGCACGGATGGCTCTCGCCCGTGTGAAGACATACTGGGCGGACATGAATGCCACCGCTGTTGCGTCTCGGGGTTCGGACAAGAGCCGATTACCCGTCGAGCACTATTTTGAGGAAGTCCTGCAGGGCGCTCGTCTAATAGAGTCGCAGTGCTCGAAAGATGTCATGATCAAATGACGTGTATGATTTGTGAGATTATGTTTATAATGCAATAGCTTTTTATACTTGTGCGTTCAAGTATTGAACTATCTCCTGTGCGGCCGTATATGTATAAATAACCTGAAAGTTGCAGTCTTTGGCTTCAGCCCCCACGCACATGGTGCAGGGGTGTTTGCCAAAAAAGAAAAGCGCTTTTTCACACTTAATCCAACGTCTTGGTCCTTTGAAGGAGGTGATAGCATAGCAAAGTAGGCAACCGGACTATAGTGCTTTATCACTTTCACTTAGCCATAAGAGCTCGATGGTGGGGCTACTATATAGCCCCTAGAGGCATCGCGTTCTCCGAACTTGGGGCGCGTATGTGCCTGACCGGGAAGCGGTCCTTCGTCAACGCGGAGGAATTCTAAACATTCCAATAGTCGATCGAGTGGTTGACCAGTCTCTCGCTATATCATGACAGTCAGTTTTCGGCTTTCTCTACTAAGGTGCTCGCCCGGCCGAACCGGGACACAATCGCAGTAGTTCTCCTGGTGCCGCGTTAGCCGATGGAGCAGAACGTAAGGCAGCAAAACACAGGAGCCGGGCAAACCCAAAATTTGACCAAAGACATGATTCGGAGCTGATGCATATAAGGCCTAACTCGAGACGCCGAACACTCCCTGAGGTGTTCGGTCTTTATGATACCGGGCAGAACAATGCCCTAAGCCCCTAGTGTCCAGGTACAAGCGGGAACTTCTGACGCGGCCGATGCCAAAACGCCAGTCCGCCTCGGTTATGGTAGAAAACCGGGGGATGTGTATCAACAAGAGACAGTAAGAAAGGTTTACGCAGTGTCTTAATCTGAAAAGAATCCTTGCAACGGGTCCTTGCTGCACGTCTGCGCCTGTGTCTCCGTTGTGCTGTATCCTGGACGGGTGTAGCACATGCTTCATCTATAAAAGAGAAGGACTTAGTTTGGAAAAAATATCGTGCAAAGGTTGTATTTAAAATAAAGTATAATTTGGAAGATGAATAAAGTTGAGCTTTATTGGCTCTCATCGTTTAAACGCGCAGCCCCTTGTAAAGGGGTATGCGGCTGGGAAGCCCCTTGTTTACTTACGCCGGACTCGCCTAACCGTGTCCGAGGTCTGAATGACTGTTTCTAGGGGCTTTGACCTGCAAGGTCAGATTAGTGTGTGGCTGTCAAGGCGGCCTCACGTCCTCCGTGGTTGAGGAACACTCGGAGTTACTCTTAATAAGATTATGCCGCATGGACCGGGAATTTTAAGCGTAAGAGACGCATAATGCGTTATTGCATTAAAGCGGGCGAAGGCTTCGCGTCCCACTAGTGCTGGAGGGCCACTGTGAAATGGGGCGGTATGGAGAGTGAGCTTTTCGCGACGGGGGTTGTCGGATGAACCGGACACAACCTCTAGTGGTGCCGAGCTTGTTCCATCGGCTTAAAGGCCTGGCGTCACTCCTTTAAAGGAAGTGCTGCTACAACGAATTTTGGTAGGGTGTATCCCCATTCTGCGGATGATGTCTTGGTATGGCAGGTGCCGCACTGTGTTTTCGTGTTATCACATGAAGTGAGTTCACTGTTTTGACTTCTAGTGGGAAAGTCTTCTGTTTTCCGGCGTTCTACTTGTGGGGTTCGTCGTCGTCTTTGATTGGCGTGTCGAGCCTCTTGCATTCGGCGTTAAGTCGGCCGGACTGTTTGAAGACCGAACAGTCTCTGTGGGTATGGTTTGCAGGCCTCCCGGAGGTGCTATGTATTTGACATAGCCTATCCAGAATTTTGTTTAGGTTGGATAGCTCGTCACTGTTATCCTTTGGGGGCAGTGTTTTGTTATTCGGCCGAGAGCTTTTGAATCCGGCGTTGACCGCCGTGTTGTTTGGGCTAGTTTCCTTATTCCGGCGCTGATCTTTTCTGCGTCGTGATTTTCCATTTCCATCCCTGACTTCGGATGTACTCGGGTCGCTGGTGCTACATCTAGCCAGCCAGCTGTCCTCTCCTGCGCAAAAGCGGGTCATGAGGCTTGTTAGTGCGGCCATTGTTCTTGGTTTTTCCTGGCCGAGGTGTCTGGCGAGCCATTCATCTCGGACGTTGTGCTTAAAGGCTGCTAAGGCTTCGGCGTCCGGACAGTCGACTATTTGGTTCTTTTTGGTGAGGAACCTGTTCCAGAATTTGTGTGCTGATTCTCCGGGCTGTTGAGTTATGTGACTTAAATTGTCTGCATCCGGAGGGCGGACATAGGTCCCTTGAAAATTTGCTCGAAACGCATCCTCGAGCTCTTCCCAACTTCCAATGGTATTTTCTGGGAGGCTTTTGAGCCAATGCCGAGCTGGCCCTTTGAGCTTGAGGGGTAGGTATTTTATGGCGTGGCGATCGTCTCCTCTAGCCATATGTATGTGTAGGATATAATCCTCAATCCAGACTCCGGGGTCTGTTGTTCCGTCATATGCCTCTATGTTTACGGGTTTGAATCCCGCTGGAAATTCATGATCCAGTACCTCATCGGTGAAACATAGTGGGTGTGCGGCGCCCCTGTATTTAGGTGTGCTGTTGTCTTCAAATGCTCGGCGGGTTGTGTTGCTTCTTGGAGTCTTCTTTTTTTGGCCCATAGATGGACCTGACCGGGTCATCCTTTTTCTGAGGATCGTGTGCCAGCTTGTGTGCGGAGCCCCTTGCTGTTCTTAGCCTGTCATCTGGTCGTCTATCCGGCCAGGCGGCCTCTTTCTTTTTTGACTGCGGGGGCTCTAAGGCCTCCTCGTCGAATTCGGGCAACAACTTGCGCTTCGGGTAACTCTTTGCTTGGCGACTAGCGTCATTTTTATCTGCGGTATTTACTTTGCTCCATCTCATTCTGAGTGCGTCCTCTGCTGTTTTGAGCTTCCGCTTTTGCTTCTTCAAACTTCTTGCAGTAGTGACGAGCCTTTTATGAAGGTTCTTATGCTCTGGTGATGTGTTCGGCGTGAGATTGTCTAGGCTCTTGTTTTCGCCGGGGATGGGTTGCTTGTCTGGTTCACCGTGTTCGGATGATTGCTTGGTTGCATGCTCGCCGTCCACTGCTTCGCCCTGCTCTAGGGCCGGGTCTGTATGGGTGCCGTTTTTATCGAGGCGGGACTTTGGGCGGCGCTTGCGTCGCCATTTTGGTTGTTTGCTGGTGGAGTTGTCCTTCGCCATTTCCCGTTGTTCCGCATTGTCGCTTCCTTTTGGTGTTTCCACCATGTATACGTCGTGAGTTGGGGTGGCTTTCCAGTGCCCGATAGGCGCTGGTTCTTGGTCGTCTCTGGCATCGTCGTCCATACCGTCGATGTCTTCGGAGTCGAAGTCTAGCATGTCGGTTAGATTGTCGACAGTGGCTACTAAGTGGGTGGTGGGTGGGCTTTGAATTTCTTCGTCGTCCGCATCCCAACCGTTCTGACCGCAGTCCGGCCAGGGCTGTCCTGATAGCGAGAGATACTTTAGCGAACTCAAGATGTCGCCGAAAGGTGAGTGTTGAAAGATGTCCGCCGCGGTGAAATCCATGACCGGCGCCCAACCGGATTCGATTGAAGGGGGCGCGGGAGGTTCGGAGTCCGGCAAGGAGTCTGGCACCTCGGAGTCACAAGCTTCATGAGGGACAAGGTCAGTGTTCGGCTCTATCGCTGTAGAGGTTGCAGCCCCCGAGGCGGTGTCTAGCCATCCGTCCTCGATCTGCGCGGCCGGCTCCGAATTGAAGATCGGAGCGGGCTCGAGTGCGACCTCCATGGTTCTGTCCGGCTGCAGAGCTAAATCATGCCCATCGTGACAATGCGGCGCGCTTGGCTGTGGCTCGAATCCATCGAAGATCAAGTCCCCCCGGATGTCAGCCGTGAAGTTCAAACTTCCAAATCTGACCTGACGGCCAGGGGCGTAGCTTTCGATCTGCTCCAGATGGCCAAGTGAATTGACCCGCAGTGCAAAGCCTCCGAATACGAAGATCTGTCCGGGGAGGAAGGTCTCACCCTGGACTGCGTCGTTGTTGATGATCAAAGAAGCCATCGAGCCTATCGGCGACGACACAGAGGAACTCTCAATGAAAGCACCAATGTCGGTGTCAAAACCAGCGGATCTCGGGTAGGGGGTCCCGAACTGTGCATCTAGGCGGATGGTAACAGGAGACAAGGGACACAATATTTTACCCAGGTTCGGGCCCTCTTGATGGAGGTAAAACCCTACGTCCTGCTTGATTAATATTGATGATGTGTGTTACAAGAGTAGATCTACCACAAGATCAAGGAGGCTAAACCCTAGAAGCTAGCCTATGGTATGATTGTTGTTCGTCCTACGGACTAAAGCCATCCGGTTTATATAGACACCGGAGAGGGCTAGGGTTACACAGAGTCGGTTATAATGGTAGGAGATCTACATATCCGTATCGCCAAGCTTGCCTTCCACGCCAAGGAAAGTCCCATCCGGACATGGGACGAAGTCTTCAATCTTGTATCTTCATAGTCTTGGAGACCGGCCGATGATGATAGTACGGCTATCCGGACACCCCCTAGTCCAGGGCACCCTCAGTCAAAACCGGCGGATCTCGGGTAGGTGGTCCCGAACTGTGCGTCTAGGCGGATGGTAACAGGAGACAAGGGACACGATGTTTTACCCAGGTTCGGTCCCTCTTGATCGAGGTAAAACCCTACGTCCTGCTTGATTAATATTGATGATGTGTGTTACAAGAGTAGATCTACCACGAGATCAAGGAGGGTAAACCCTAGAAGCTAGCCTATGGTATGATTGTTGTTCGTCCTACGGACTAAAGCCATCCGGTTTATATAGACACCGGAGAGGGCTAGGGTTACACAGAGTCGGTTACAATGGTAGGAGATCTACATATCCGTATCGCCAAGCTTGCCTTCCACGCCAAGGAAAGTCCCATCCGGACACGGGACGAAGTCTTCAATCTTGTATCTTCATAGTCTTGGAGTCCGGCCGATGATGATAGTTCAGCTATCCGGACACCCCCTAGTCCAGGACTCCCTCAGTAGCCCCTGAACCAGGCTTCAATGACGACGAGTCCGGCGCGCATATTGTCTTCGGCATTGCAAGGCGGGTTCCTCCTCCGAATAATTTATAGAAGATTGTGAACACCAGGATAGTGTCCGGCTCTGCAAAATAATTTCCACATACCACCGTAGAGAGAATAATATTTACACAAGTTCAATCTGCTGACGTATTTCGTGGCGTGCCGTCACGCCGCTACCAAGCCTTTACTCGAATTGTTTTTATTGTACCACCTCAGCGTGTTTAGCGAAGCGGTTTCCTTGGCACGTCTTGTCGAAGCAGAGATCGTGTTCCCCTTATTCCGGGATTCCCATCAATACGGACGTGGGTAACCCAACCGCGCCATTGATTGCGGCACTTAGGGGATAAGCGAGTTTTATCAGGCCGGTGGGGACACATGTTTTTGTCCGCCCATATAAGGGGATAAAGATCCAACCCTTTTACCTACGCCTTCTTCCTCCTTGGCTTATCCATCCCTGTGAACTCGAGCTCCAGCGCCCAAGCCCGCACATCTCACCTCAACCTCCTCCAACTATGTCCGGAGCGGGAGGCAAGTGGATGGCCTCCTCCGTTACGGAGGGGCACATCCAGAAGCTGCGCAGCGCCGGATATTTGTCCAGCAACATCGTGCATCGGCTCCTTGACGAGGGAGAGCTCATGCCCACCCCAAGGCCCCATGAGAGGGTAGTATTTCTTACCCATTTCCTCCGTGGACTGGGCTTCCCACTCCATCCCTTTGTCCGGGGGCTCATGTTCTACTACGGCCTGGATTTCCACGATCTAGCCCCGAATTTCATTCTCAACATCTCGGCGTTTATCGTCGTGTGTGAGGCCTTCCTCTGCATCCAGCCCCACTTCGGCTTGTGGCTCAAGACCTTCAGTGTCAAGCCGAAGGTTGTGAAAGGCAGCCAAGCGGAGTGCGGAGGCGCCATGGTGGGCCGGATGTCCAACGTTAGTTGGCTTGAGGGCACCTTTGTGGAAACCATCAAGGGGTGGCAATCGGGGTGGTTCTACATCACCGAGCCGCGTGACCCTGAATGGGCAGTGGCCCCCGAATTCAGATCCGGCATCCCCACACGGCTCACCTCCTGGAAAGAGAGCGGCCAGACTTGGGGTGATTCGGAGGAGCTGACCGGACTCCAAGCCTGCGTCCAAAAGCTGGTGGACAAAAAGCTCAAGCTTGTCAACGTGGTCCAGGTCATGCTCATCCGCCAGATTCTCCCGTGCCAACGACGGGGCTTCAACATGTGGGAGTTCGATCCGGCGCAGCACCAGACTTTGAGAGGGCTCTTCGACACTACGTACGAAGACATCTGGAAGGTGCTATTCAAGGGCGCCGAGGCTCCCGCATCCGCTACCGAAGATCGCGGATTCAGCTCGCAGCGTCCGGCTGACGAGGTAAGCGATTTTGTCCTTTACGGGACGCTTGTTTTCCATAGTTTGACTCTATGCGGGATCTATACTCCCTTCCCTTTGACAGGGCTGGCTGGCGAAGGCCGAGCAGACTATCTGTCCGACCCCATTGCCATAGGACCCAGCGGACGCCTGCCTAACGGGGCTGCTGGCTCCGGCACCCCACGTGGTGCCGGAGAAGAAGGCCAAGAAGAAGGCCACGGGGACTCGGAAGAGTTCCCGTTTTCAGGTGCTATCGGATGACGACTCTGAGGCTGACTCCTCTCACCAAGGTGAGGAGGAGAAGAAGAAAGCCTCTTCCCCAGTGGGGGGAGAGAAGAAAAGAAAGGCCTCCCCAACGAGGGAGGCCGAAGGGTCCAAGAAGGGAAAAACTCTTCCCCCGGACCACTCTGCCAAGGCCAGTGACGACGACGAGGACTAGCCTCCAAGGACCAAGCCCCTGGAGAGATCGTGAGTATCCGGACTCCCGAATAACTTTATGGTTTTTCTTTTTTGCCATGCAATGTCTTTCTAATGCCGCATACAACCCTGCAGTCCGCCCAAGGACGAACTTCCCGCTTCGTCGAGCGGGTCCTTAGGTGTGTCGGATATGGATTCTCTTCCGACCGCCTCCACCCCCCGTGACACGGACGATGCCGAGGTGGGATCCCGGGAAGGGACCCGCCAGGAGGAGGCTCCAGAGGTGTCACAGGAGAACCTCCCGGACTTCGCACCGGACTCGGCTCCGGATCCCACAGTGGCTCCGGAGTCCGGCGGGTGGCCCCTTCGTAAGAAGGGCAAGAGCGTGGCGCCGGCGGCCTCCGTCCAACCGGAGGCGCCGGATAGCTTGCTGGAGGCGCTCAATGGCGCCTCCATCGAAGAGGACCACCGCACTATTATGAGTGCGGTGATTCAGAAGGTGTAGCTCGCCAAGAGCGGGCTGATCGAAGCCTGCAGCAGCCTTCTAATAGGCTTTGAGGTAAGAATTTTGATATATGTAAAATAGTACCGCATAGATAGTAGCCCCTGATGCTCGGTTCGGCGTTTGGAAAGAAAAGCCGGACTGAGGATCTAAGAAGATATACGCAGGAGTCATAAAAAATATGTCAATATGGGATTGCAGGCTGCGCTGCTGACCTCTGCCGCACTAACTGCAGAGGTCAATACTTTGAAGGAAAGCCTCGAGCGGTCCGAGAACGAGCTCGGCCGTGCCAAGAAGCAGCTCGAGGACAAAGAAGGTGAGTAACACCTTATTAAAATAGTACCTTACAGAAAAGGATTTTGGTTGCAAAAAGAATGACAAGGATAACGTGGGTATTGCAGGGGCCACTAACGAGGTGGCGACCCTGAAAGAGGCGGTGGCCGCGGCCGAACGCAATGCGGCCGCGGAGCGCACCGAGCGAGAGAAGCATGAGGCGCGGGTGGCGGAGGTACAGCAAGAGCTCCAGGATCTCGTGAAAAAACATGAGAGCCTGGAGCGTGACTCGAAGACTCGAGATTCTGAGCTTGCAACTGCTCTTGAGAGTGCCAAAGCCGCTAAGGCCGAAGCCTACAAGGCCCTCCAAGAAATCGAGGCGTTGAAGAAAATAGCAGCGGGTAAGACATTTTTCATGCAAAGTAAGCATGTGAGTGTTAATTACCTTTTGCTTACCCGAATTCGGAGCTCTCCAGGAGCGTTCGCAGATCTTCCTTGCAGCGTGTCCGATGCTGCCGCGTTCTACCGGGCCGAGGAGGGGAGCTCGACGGAGAAGGTCTTCTGATCTTAGTATGCTAAGACCGGACATCCGGTGCCCCTTAGCGACCAGCTGAAGCAGCTGGTCGAGATCCACAAGGCGGCCGAACAGGCCATGAAGGGCCTCATAGTTCGGCTGTGGCCTAAGGAGGCCATGCCTGGGAGCTACTTCGGCCTGGTGCGGCGGCTGGTGGATGTGTGCCCGTGGGTTGAAGTCATCAAGCACTCCGCCTGTATTGAAGGTGCACGTCGGGCCCTCGCCCGCGCAAAGGTGCACTGGGGCAAGATGGATGCCCAGAAGCTTGTGAGGGACCCGCCACCGCAGGGTAAGGAGCATCGCACGCCCGAGATGTATTATAAGAGTGTGCTGAACGGCGCCCGCACTATTGCGGGTGAGTGCTCCAAAGATGTAATATTTGAGTAGACTCGCATTTTGTTATCCTGTGCGCTGAAAACTTAGTTCATATGCGCTAAGCAACGCTTGTTAATTTAAAATATTACCTTCTGTGCGGCTGTTTATCAAATCTAAGAGATGGCAAGTCGTCGGCTTCAGCCCCCATGCCACGAGTGCTGGGGTGTTCGGGATAAATTTGAGCACTCTTGTTCCCATATTTGGGTCCATCTAGGGAGGCGCTCAACACAACGAACAAGGCAACCAGACTTATAATGCTTGAACACTCTCACTTAGCCATAGAATTCTATAATTTTAAATTTCGGCGAAGCCCCTAGTCTTCGGAAGGCTGAATTTGGGGCGCTATCCACGCCTGGGCCAGACAGAGTCGGCTCCTCGCTCTAAGCGACATAAGTCTTTAAGGACTCGCAAAAACCTCTCGAACAGCGACCAGCTCTCGCCTCATCATGACGGTCAGTTTTAGCTTTCTCCACTGAGGCGCTCGCCCAGCTCAACCGGGGCGCAATCGCAGTGGTTCTCCTAGTGCTACCTTAGCCGATACAATGGAACGTAAGGTACCAAAACATGGGAGCCGGGCAAACCCAACTATTGACCCAAGACATGATTCGGAGCCGATGCATATAATGCTATAAGTTCGGGGTGCCGCACTTGTGAAAGTGTTCGGACTTATCACACCATGATGCGGGGAACATAAGCCCCCGGTGTATTTAGCCGTACCAAAACGTACGGATGCGACATGTCACAAATGAACATATGTATAAGAGAGAAATGCAATTGGAAGCAAAAAGGTGCTGCATTACTTATTCAAGAAGAACTGCTGTAAGTGCAGAATGATACAAATAGTGCGATAAGCAAGGGATGGGACTGTTAAACATGTCCCCCTCCAGGGGTAGGCTGCGGAATGGTGCATAAAACAGATTTAATGCTCGTAATGGAGACCACCTGTATATTCGTTGTAGCCTTTCTCCTTCCCTGGCTGTTGCATCGTGAGTTCGGCAGGTCTACTGTCGGACAGGGCCTTTGACGAACGGAGTCATGTGGGTAAAAATAAAAAGAAAAGAAAGAAAAAAAAGAATGACACACTTGGGAGCCCCTGGAGTGGTTAAGCCGTATTCTGGGCCTATCGTGGTCGTGCCCCTCTCCCCATGCCCATGGTATCTTCAGAGCGTAATGGTGTACGCGAAGGACCTGTCTTGATGTTTTGCAGGGGCTGGGGTTGGGGCCGCATTGCTACGCGTGCTCGGAACGTGCCACGTGGTCTTGTTGTATGTTACTCCGGGCGCGTTTAGCCGTGTCCGGTCGCTTAACGACCGGACTCGAGAATTGCCTTAAGAGGCTGCATTGTACTTCTGCCGTCAGAGCCGCTGTATGTTCCTTCGTTCGGAGAGAGCGTTCAGTGTTTCCGTTGACCATGATGACTCCTCGAGGGCCTGGCATTTTGAGCTTGAGGTATGCGTAGTGCGGCACCGCGTTGAACTTTGGGAACGCGGTACGTCCGAGCAGAGCATGATAGCCACTGCGGAACGGAACTATGTCGAAGATTAACTCCTCGCTTCGGAAGTTATCCGGGGATCCGAAGACCACTTCCAGTGTAACTGAGCCTGTACAATTGGCTTCTACACCTGGTATGATGCCTTTAAAGGTTTCCTTGGTAGGTTTAATCCTTGAGGGGTCTATACCCATTTTGCGCACTATGTCCTAATAAAGCAGGTTCAGGCTGCTGCCGCCGTCCATCAGGACTCTGGTGAGGTGAAATCCATCGACGATTGGGTCTAGAACCAATGCGGCGAATCCGCCATGGTGGATGCTGGTGGGGTGGTCTCTTCGGTCAAAAGTGATCGGGCAGGAGGACCATGGATTGAACTTCGGGGCAACTGGCTCCATCGCGTATACATCCCTGAGTGCACGCTTCCGCTCCCTTTTGGGTATGTGCGTTGCGTATATCATGTTCACCGTCCGCACCTGTGGGGGGAAACCCTTCTGTCCGCTATTGTTCGGCGGTCAGGTCTCTTCCTCGTCATCGCTATGCAGCCCCTTGTCATTGTTTTCGGCAATTAACTTGCCTGCCTGCTTGAATACCCAATAGTCCCTATTGGTGTGGTTGGCTGGCTTTTCAGGGGTGCTGTGTATCTGACACGAGCGGTCGAGTATTCAGTCCAAATTAGACGGACCCGGAGTAGTTCTTTTGAATGGCTTTTTCCGCTGACCGGGTTTACAGCCTCTGAATTCGGCATTGACTGCCGTATCTTCACTGTTATCGCCGTTAATGCGGCGTTTGTTTTTGTTGCGACGCGACCTGCCATTACGGTCCTTGAAATCCGGACTGCCAGAATTTTTGCTGAGGTTATTGCTGCGTGCGAGCCAGCTGTCCTCACCCGCGCAGAAGCAGGTCATGAGTGATGTGAGGGCTGCCATGGATTTCGGCTTTTCCTGTCCTAGGTGCCGGGCAAGCCACTCGTCGCGGATGTTGTGCTTGAAGGCCGCTAGGGCCTCTGCATCTGGACAGTCGACGATTTGGTTCTTCTTAGTTAAGAACCATGTCCAGAATTGTCTGGCCGATTCGTCTGGCTGCTGAATTATGTGGCTTAGGTCATCGGTGTCTGGTGGTCGCACATACGTGCCTTGGAAGTTATCTAGGAATGCGGCTTCCAGGTCTTCCCAACTCCCGATTGACTCTGCTGGCAAGCTGTTAAGCGAATGCCGGGCTGGTTCTTTGAGTTGGAGTGGGAGATATTTGATGGCGTGAAGATCATCACCGCGGGCCATGTGGATATGAAGGAGATAGTCTTTGATCCAAACCGCGGGGTCTGTTGTGCCATCGTAAGATTCAATGTTTACGGGTTTAAACCCTTCCGGGATTTGATGATCCATTACTTCGTCTGTGAAGCATAGTGGGTGTGCGGCGCCTCTGTATTGGGCGATATCACGACGGAGCTCGAAAGAGCTTTGTCTATTTTGTTCAGCCTGGCCGGACTTACTGTGTCCGGCGCGACAGTTGTCGTCGCGTATAATGGGGCGCCCACGCGATCCATAGATCGATCTTGATTGTCTTGCCTTATCCTCCAATATATCTCGCAAGTCCGGAGCGTTTCCCTGTGGCTTTGTGCTTTTCGAGCGATGCTGGGGTACGATTCTAGTGAAGGGCCTAGAGGCCTGTCTGTCGCGACCACGGGGTGGTCGGTCAGCCGTATTGTCTGCTGGTGATGCAGGTTCATACGCCTCCTCCTCTAATCAGGGGAGCAGCTTGCATTTAGGGTAACTTTTGGAGGGGCGTTTGAGCTCATGCTCTTTGGCCGCGAGGACTTCAGTTCATCTGTCGGCTAGCAGATCTTGATCAGCTCTAAGCTGTTGCTGCTTTTTCTTGAGGCTGTTTGCCGTGGCCATAAGCCTGCGTTTAAAACGCTCTTGTTCGACGGGATCCTCAGGCACGACGAATTCGTCATCGTCGAGGCTTGCCTCGTCTCCGGAGGGAGGCATATAGTCCTCTACCTCTTCTTCCGCCGCTCTCTCATGAGGGCTGGCGTCTCCGCCCTCCTGCGCTGAATCTTGCTGGAGTGGGTTGTCTTCGGCACTGTCCGGTGTGTTATTATCTCCGGTGCCGGAATCTTCATTCTTGCTGTGGCGGGATTTAGAGCGGCGCCGCTGACGCCGACGCTTGGGCTGTTTCTTGGAGGGGTCATCCTCCGCTGTTCCTTCGCCATTCCCATCCTTTGGGATATCCACCATGTATATGTCATATGATGAGGTGGCTTTCCAGTGCCCGGTAGGCGCTAGTTCTTGGTCATCTCCGGCATCGTCGTCCATACCATCGATGTCTTCGGAGTCGTAGTCTAGCATGTCGGTTAGATCGTCGACAACGGCTACTAAGTGGGTGGTGGGTGGGCTTTGAATTTCTTCGTCGTCCGCATCCCAACCGTCTTGACCGCAGTCCGGCCAGGGTTCTCCTGATAATGAGAGATACTTTAGCGAACTCAAGATGTCGCCAAAAGGTGAGTGTTGAAAGATGTCCGCTGTGGTGAATTCCATGACCGGCGCCCAATCGGATTCGATTGGAGGGGGCGCGGGAGGTTAGGAGTCCGGCAAGGAGTCCGGCACCTCGGAGTCACACGCTTCCTGAGGGACAAGGTCAGTGTTCGGCTCTATCCCCGTAGAGGTTGCAGCCCCCGAGGCGGTGTCTAACCATCCATCCTCGATCTGCGCGGCCGGCTCGGAATTGAAGATCGAAGCGGGCTCGAGTGCGGCCTCCACGGTTCTGTCTGGCTGCAGAGCTAAATCATGCCCGCCGTGACAGCGCGGCGCGCTTGGCTGTGGCTCGAATCCATCGAAGATCAAGTCCCCGTGAATGTCAGCTGTGAAGTTCAAACTTCGAAATCTGACCTGACGGCCAGGGGCGTAGCTTTCGATCTACTCCAGATGGCCAAGTGAATTGACCCGCAGTGCAAAGCCACCGAATACGAAGATCTGTCCAGGGAGGAAGGTCTCACTCTGGACTGCATCGTTGTTGATGATCGAAGAAGCCATCGAGCCTATCGGCGACGACATAGAGGAACTCTCAATGAAAGCACCAATGTCGGTGTCAAAACCGGCGGATCTCGGGTAGGGGGTCCCGAACTGTGTGTCTAGGCGGATGGTAACAGGAGACAAGGGACACGATGTTTTACCCAGGTTCGGGCCCTCTTGATGGAGGTAAAACCCTATGTCCTGCTTGATTAATATTGATGATGTGTGTTACAAGAGTAGATCTACCACGAGATCAAGGAGGCTAAACCCTAGAAGCTAGCCTATGGTATGATTGTTGTTCGTCCTACGGACTAAAGCCATCCGGTTTATATAGACACCGGAGAGGGCTAGGGTTACACAGAGTCGGTTACAATGGTAGGAGATCTACATATCCGTATCGCCAAGCTTGCCTTCCATGCCAAAGAAAGTCCCATCCGGACACGGGACAAAGTCTTCAATCTTGTATCTTCATAGTCTTGGAGTCCGGCCGATGAAGATAGTTCGGCTATCCAGACATCCCCTAGTCCAGGACTCCCTCAGGATGCCTTCCGGGGCATCCCCAAGATTAGACGCTTGAGTCGACTTGAATATTTACTTGGGGTGCCTTGGGCATCCCCAAGCTTGAGCTCTTGCCTCTCCTCCTTTTCCTCATATCGAGACCTTCTCGATCAATCACTTCATCCACACAAAACTTCAACAGAAAACTCGGTAAGATCCGTTAGTATAATAAAGAAAATCACTACTCTAAGTACTGTTACAAACCAATTCATATTTTTTTTCAATTATGTCTACTGTAATATAGCTTTTCCATGGCTTAATCCACTGATAGAAATTGATAGTTTCATCAAAACAAGTAAACTATGCATCAAAAACAGAATCTGTCAAATACAGAATAGTCTGTAGCAATTTGAACATTCACCATACTTCTGTTACCCCACAAATTCTACGAAAATTAGGAAAAATAAAACATTTGTATGTCAAGACAGTGCAAAAGTATTCAGAATCATTTGACGTTCCTGTAAAAAATGTAAAATCGCGCACTACAGCCAAGTTTCTGTCCTGCACCGTACAAACCAACAAGCATTGTAAACATCCTAAAGGCAAGCCTTGGCACATTATTTTTATAATACAATGTAATTGTACAATGGGATAATTATTTTTGATGAACATTTTCTGTAACTAAGATTCACAAAGTTTCCGTGAGCATGAACAAAGTTCAAGGAGCTCTCCCACTTCAACAATGCTTGTCTCTCTCACTTTCATTTCCTTTTTGAAAAGTTTTGGGTTCCCATTTTTTTAAACTATATAAAATCACTCAACAAAAATAAATGACTCTCTAAAACTTCCGTGTTGTCTCCCTGGCAGCGCTTTCTTTAAAGCCATTAAGCTAGGCATATAGTGCTCAAGTAATGAATCCACCCGGATCCCAAGGTATATCAAAGCCAATTTTAATTAACAATGATTTATAATTTAGTAGTGAGCACAAAGTAACATATATCATGCAACAACGAAGTCTAACTCTCTTCATATGCATCAGCATGTCATAAAAGAATAATTCATGCACACTAAGTAGAGGCCAATGCATAGTATAAGCAGTTTCTTGCAATTTTATCATATTGGAAACATTGAGAGATGGAGATATAGTTCCTCTCTCATAATAATTGCAAGTAGGAGCAGCAAGCATATGCATATTATATTCGTCAAAATTATCATGTGCAATGGTAAAAGGCAACCCATCAATATAATCCTTAATAAGCACAAACTTCTCCCATATAGTGTAGTTGGGAGAATTCAAAAAGATAATAGGACTATCATGCATGGGTGCAATAGAAACAATTTCATGTTTAACATAAGGAACTATAGCAAGTTCATCTCCATAAGCATAATTCATATTGCATCTTGGCCACAAGCATAGCAAGCATCATCAAAAAGGGATATTTCAAGAGAATAAACGAGATCATAATAATCATCATAGCAATCATCCTTCGGTAAGCACGAAGGGAAATTAAACAATGTATGAGTTAAAGAGTTACTCTCATTAGAAGGTGGGCACGGGTAGCTAATCCGCTCTTCCTCCTTTTGTTCTTCGCTCTCCTCCTCATCTTTTTCATCCAATGAGCTCACAATTTCTGTAATTTCTTCTTCCATAGACTCCTGCAAAATATTAATCTCTTCTTGGACAGCGGAGGAGTCCTCAATATATAGCTTAACATAGGCATTAGAAGCATAATTATCATAACAATATTTAAATATGGCAAATTTTCCAGATTTGTAGAGAGTAGCATCATACTTTTCAATCAAAGAAGCAATGTCATAAGCACACTTAAAAGCAACAAATTCTTCAATTTGTTGAACATCATAGTAATTATAAACACCCTTAGCATACGAAGATACGATTCCATTATCACTAAACTCACATTGGCAGGGAAGGTGTTTCTTAGGGTTTTTCAGAACAACAAGTAAAAACATATATTTCACATAAATTCCAAGCATAGCATTGCAAACGATGAATTTGATCCAGTAACCTTTTTCAGATATGCGATGTCGCACATAACAAGCATGCTCGTCTAAAGATATGCCCTCAACTAAGCTAGTGGGGGTTTCAGCACGAGCACAAAGGGATCAAAGATGATCCAAGTAAAAAGCTTCAGGAGTGTGATAGATTTTGAGTGGTTCTTCAACCATAGGTTCAGTAGGTACAACTAATGTTTTTGGTATTTTGCGTTTCCTACCCATAACTAAGATAGAAAACAACTTAGAACAGCAAATAAAAATTACTTAGTGATAAAGCAAACAAGCACACACGAGAATATTCACCCCACACTATGACTCCCTGGCAACGGCGCCAGAAAAAGGTCTTGATAACCCACAAGTATAGGGGATCAATTGTAGCCTCTTTCGATAAGTAAGAGTGTCAAACCCAACGAGGAGCTAAATGTAGAACAATTATTCCCTCAAGTTCTATCGACCACCGATACAACTCTACGCATGCTTAACGTTCGCTTTACCTAGAACAAGTATGAAACTAGAAGTACTTTGTAGGTGTTGTTGGATAGGTTTGCAAGAATATAAAGAGCACGTAAATATAAACCAGGGGCTGTTTAGATGAAGACACAACTAAGTTAGTTTTAGTAGAGAGCTTTTTGTCATGAGAAAGTCATTTGTCCCTAGGCAATCGATAACTAGACCGGTAATCACTATTGCAATTTTATTTGAGGGAGAGGCATAAGCTAACATACTTTCTCTTCTTGGATCATATGCACTTATGATTGGAACTCTAGCAAGCATCCGCAACTACTAAAGATCATTAAGGTAAAACCCAACCATAGCATTAAAGTATCAAGTCCCCTTTATCCCATACGCCACAACCCCCTTACTCGGGTTTATGATTCTGTCACTCAAGCAACCCACTATAAGCAAATCATGAACGTATTGCAACACCCTACAGCGGGAATCCCTCACGCTTGCTGACATGGAGGGCACAATAGGACAACACCAATAATAAAACATGCAACTCAAACCAATCTCGATCATCAATTAACCCATAGGACAAAACGGATCTACTCAAACATCATAGGATAGCCATACATCATTGGGAAATAATATATAGCGTTGAGCACCATGTTTAAGTAGAGATTACAGCAGGTAAAAGAGTGGTTACACCACTGCATAGATGGGGGAAGAGTTGGTGATGAGAGCGGTAAAGTTGTTGGTGTAGATCGCGGTGATGATGATGGCCCCCGGCAGCGCTCCAGCGCCATCGGAAGCAAGGGGGAGAGAGCCCCCTTCTTCTTCTTCTTCTTCATTGACCTCCTCCCTAGATGGGAGAAGGGTTTCCCCTCTGGTCCTTGGCTCCCATGGCGTGGGAGGGGCGAGAGACCCTCCGAGATTGGATTTGTCTCTCTGTCTCTCTCTGTTTCTGCGTTCCTGGATTCTGCCCTTTCACCGTTTCTTTTATATTCGGAGATCCGTAACTCTTCTTGTGGGAGAGGCATAAGCTAACATACTTTCTCTTCTTGGATCATATGCACTTATGATTGGAAGTCTAGCAAGCATCCGCAACTACTAAAGATCATTAAGGTAAATCCCAAGCATAGCATTAAAGCATCAAGTCCCCTTTATCCCATACGCCACTGAAAGTGCAACTATCCCTAGGTGGTTTTGGTAATTCCTAACAACATATAGCTCATTCGGCTAATACTATTCCAAGACAAATATTTCAGGAAAGCTCAACGAATGGCATGGCATGGATGAGGAAAGTGGATCCCTCAAAATACTAAGGATAAAAGGATTGGCTCAAGCTCAAAAGCTCAAGACACTACATTTTATATTTTAGTGATCCAAGATCATATTGAGTCTATAGGAAAAGCCAATACTATCAAGGAGGGATGAGGTGTTGCTTAATGACTTTCTTGCTCCGTAGTGCTTAGTAATATACTCCAAAAACCCTCAACTACTTTCTCATATCCACATATGACCCAAACCAAAAGTCAAACTCGGCCCCACCGATTCTTTCTATCCGGCGCCACCGAGTTCAGATGTCATAGCCACTACCACAAACCCTAGGCAAATTGGTCTCACCGATAGGGATCTCGGTCTCACTGAGATGGGATTGTAATCTCTCTTTCCCTTCGTAACGTATTGGTCAAACCGAGGTGAGCGATCGGTCCCACCGAGATTGCAATGTAAACTCTCTGTTTCCTGTTTGTAACATTTCGGTCTCACCAAAATGAGCGAATCGGTCCCACCAAGTTTACCTGACCAACTCTCTGGTTAGCTTATTACCAAAATTGGTCTCACCGAGTTTGTGTAATCGGTCTCACCGAGATTATGTTATGCCCTAACCCTAACCATATCGGTCCTACCGAGTTGCATGTCGGTCCCACCGAAAACCCTAACGGTCACTAGGTTTACTAAATCGGTCCGACTGAGTTTGTTGATTCGGTCCCACCGAGATTGGTAAATTGTGTGTAACAGTTAGATTTTGTGTGGAGGCTATATATACCCCTCCACCTCCTCTTCATTCGTGGAGAGAGCCATCAGAACAAACCTACACTTCCAACTTACCATTTCTGAGAGAGAACCACCTACTCATGTGTTGAGGCCAAGATATTCCATTCCTACCATATGAATCTTGATCTCTAGCCTTCCCCAAGTTGCTTTCCACTCAAATCTTCTTTCCACCAAATCCAAATCCTGTGAGAGAGAGTTGAGTGTTGGGGAGACTATCGTTTGAAGCACAAGAGCAAGGAGTTCATCATCAACGCACCATTTGTTACTTCTTGGAGAGTGGTGTCTCCTAGAATGGCTAGGTGTCACATGGGAGCCTCCGACAAGATTGTGGAGTTGAACCAAGGAGTTTGTCCGGGCAAGGAGATCGCGTACTTCGTGAAGATCTACCGCTAGTGAGGCAAGTCCTTCGTGGGCGACGGCCATGGTGGGATAGACAAGGTTGCTTCTTCGTGGACCCTTCTTGGGTGGAGCCCTTCATGGACTCACGCAGCCGTTACCCTTCGTGGGTTGAAGTATCCATCAACGTGGATGTACGATAGCACCACCTGTCAGAACCATGACCAAAACATCTGTGTCTCCAATTGCGTTTGAATCCTCCAAACCCTTCCCTTTACATTCTTGCAAGTTGCATGCTTTACTTACCGCTGCTCATATACTCTTTGCATGCTTGCTTGAATTGTGTGAAGATTGCTTGAATTGTGCTAAGATAGCTAAAATCTGCCAAATTAAGACTAAAATTGGGAAAAGGTTAAGTTTTTAATTGGTCAAGTAGTCTAATCACCCCCCTCTAGACATACTTCAAGATCCTACAAGTGGTATCAGAGCTTTGGTCTCCATTTGCTTTGATTTCCATAGGTTTTGGTGGTCATAGCCTTGGTTTCACAACCTAGGAGAGTATGGCGTCTAGCGTGGGAAACTATCACCGTAGAGGTCCTTACTTTGATGGTACTAATTTTGCTAGTTGGAAGCATAAGATGAAAATGCATATTCTCGGACATAACCCCGCCGTTTGGGCTATTGTGTGTATTGGCTTGCAAGGTGAATTATTTGATGGGAGAGAACCGAAGCGTGAAGCTAGCGCAGATGAGTTGAAGATGCTGCAATACAATGCTCAAGCTTGTGATATCCTCTTCAATGGATTGTGCCCCAAAGAATTAAACAAAATCAGCCGTCTTGAGAATGCAAAGGAAATTTGGGATACTTTGATTGATATGCATGAAGGTACCGACTCCGTAAAGGAATCCAAATTGGATGTGCTCCAAAGTCAACTTGACAAGTTCAAAATGAAGGATGGTGAAGGTGTCGCTGAAATGTACTATAGGCTTGCTCTTATCACAAATGAGATTGCGGGCTTAGGAAGTGAATAGATGACCGACAGATTCATCATCAAGAAGATCCTAAGAGAATTGGATGGAAAATATGATATCGTGTGCACATTGATCCAAATGATGCCCAACTACAAGAATCTCAAGCCAACAGAGGTCATTGGAAGAATTGTTGCTCATGAGATGTCACTCAAGGATAAGGAGGAACTTCACAACAAGTCAAGTGGTGCTTACAAAGCCTCATGTGAAGCCCCTACATCATCAAATGAGAAACAAACCTTCAATGAAGAATTGAGCTTAATGGTGAAGAACTTCAACAAATTCTACAAGAGTAGAAGCAAAGAGAGAAGCTCTAAGTCAAAGTCCTACAATGACAAAAGATCTTCCAGTCGAGAGCGCAATTGCTACAATTGTGGCAGACCCGGACACTATTCCAATGAGTGTACGACACGCTACAAAAGAAGAGAAGATTCTCCCAAGAGAAGAAGTAGAAGAGAAGAATCACCGCCAAGAGAGAGGAGGAGTAGAGATGATCGTTATGAATGAAGAACATCCCGGAGAAGCAAGGATTCGGAAAGGAAGGACAAGTCATCAAGGAGCTTCACAAAATGAAGACATCAAGCTCATGTTGGTGAATGGGTATCCGGTTCCGACTCTGAACATCACTCCCAGAGAAGCTATCACTCCGACTCCGAACATACTCAAGATGAAGGTGTTGCCGGTCTAGCACTTGTGTCAACCAACTCCTAGGACATATTTGATTCACCAAATGAAGGACTTGGAAGATGCTTCATGGCTAAAGGCCCTAAGGTAACACACCCCGAGTATGTCGATTTCAATAGTGATGTAGATGACTTGTTAGGTGATGATGATTTACTTGTTGACAACTCTAGTGATGAATACTATGATGAACTGTCAATTAATCATGCTAATCAAGATAAAACGAATGACAATGGTAAGGAGAAGATTGAGCTTCTAACTAAAGAACTAAACACTCTTAAGTTAGCTCATGAAACTATGTTAGAAGATCATCGAGAACTTTTAAGGGCTCATGAGAAGTTACGCTTTGAAAAGCTCAACCTTGAGCAAGAGCATGAGTTCTTAAAGGCAATCAATGATGATCTCCGTAAGAAAAGTTCTTCTTACATTGCCAAGCGTTTACTCTTATCTACTTACATGCCTCAAGTCAAGTCCATTAACAAGAATAAGAAAGATTCTTCCTCTAGTAGTAACAATAATCATGCTAAATCCAGTATTGTTGCTTCTAGTACTTCTCTTGATTCCACTAATGATTCTCTTAGCCAAGTTACACTTGAGCAAGAAAATAGCTTATTGAAGGGAATTATAGAGAAATGTGTTTACAAGAGCCTTGCCGGGAGTAAGCAATTCGAGGAAATTGTATGCAAGCAAGGAAGGCACCGAAAGAACCAAGGTGTTGGTTTTGAACGAAAGTTCAATGACAATGGAGTTGAGTGGGAAGAAGATCAATATCCCAACACGAAGTTTGTTCCTCAACAAGAGAAGTATGATCCTACTTCCTTCAAAGGAACACAAGCTCAATATGATCTTCCACCACAAGACCACAAGCAAAAAGGCAAGGACAAGCTTCAAGAGGACATTGATGCATTTGAAGAAGCTCCTAAGGCCTTGGTCAAGTGGGTTCCCAAGACAACGTCAAGTTCTACTTCATCAAGTATGACTACAACTCCAAGGATTCCCATCAAGATGATGTGGATCCCGAAGAAGAAGAACTAGAGAAGTTCTTGAGGGTGACTCCTCCAACATTCTTCACTCATATCATTATGGCAAGGACAAGTGCAATCAACTTCCACATCTTGCACAAGTTCAAGGAGTCACAAACCCTCTTGTTGGTAAGTCAAGGGACAAGGTAACCTAATGCTTTCATGGACATCATCTTGTGTGTGCGTCACTCTATGTCTATGGATATCCTTGTTTGTTCCTTGTGGGAGTAACCCGTGTAGGTATTGAAAGTGCAACTCACTCCAAAGGATTGCTCCAAATGATCTTCAACAACATTGAGCATCCACATCTTCAACACCTACATGAATTCATCATCGACAAAACCCAAGGTTAGTTCATCCCTCTAAGGGGGGATCTCACATCTAGGGGGAGCTTAACTCTAAGAATTGAGTCAAAGCAACTCTAATGGTGTGAACACATCATTGCATTATGTAAAAGTGGTAACCCCACTTGAGCGTAAACGATGAGTATGACCTATGATCAAATGTTCTCATTTGACTCCTAAGTCAATATACTCATATATAGATGACCTAGTCATCGCCAATTGTTTGATAGATGCTAGAATTGGTTGTGCATGCTTTGCCACATATTTCATTTGGCATTTTATTGTGTGAGCATGTTCGTTGCATATTTAACTCATTCGAGGACATCCACTTGTTGCTTTGATTGATTGGTTTCCTTTTCTTTTGCCAAGTGGATGAACAAGAATGCCTAAGAACCTTCTCTAGCTATCTATGCTTTTCTTGTCTCAAACTCTATTCATGATACATCAAAAATTTGATCAAGTCAGATTCGAACCACTCTGTGTGAGGAGCACTCGAAGTCCCCGATTCATCATGGACTTAAACTTCCAAAACTTCTTTGTGCATTTTGGTCTGACCGATTCTTCCATTTCGGTCATACCGAGATCACTAAGTTGATCTAGGTTTTCAATCTCGATGCAACCGATTTGAACTTTTCGGTCTCACTGAGTTGGTGTAACTGTCAACAGTTATGCATCTCGGTGCCGCCGAGTTGTTCCACTCGGTCACACCGACAGGGTCAGGCTATATATACTCACGGGCAAAAATTTGGAAAACTTTCTCCAAACCCCTTCGCCCGCGCATAGCTTGCTCTGCCTCCAAGGTCTCCGGATCGTTGACTTCGTCGCCAGCCGCCTCCTGTCGCTGGTCTCCGCCACCGTAACGGAATTCAACCCCGCCGTTGCTGCCGTAGCGAGTTCATCGCCAAGCTAGGGTATGGACTCGATCACAGTGCTATCCGCGTCTGATTCCTAGCACATTGTGTTCACCATGATTCTTGCCACGATTGAAACGATTCTATCCACTCAAAACAATCCTTAGATTAGAAGCGATTTGGAAATTTAGGGTTAGGTTTCCGCCGAAACAATCTCGGACCCACCGAGTTGTAAAACTCGGTTCCACCGATTCGGCTAAGGCCATTGCACAAGTAATTCTCGGTCTGACCGAGAATTGCAAATCAGTGTGACCGAGTTCAGGACTCTGTGAAACCCTAGCAGTCTCGGTGCCACCGAACTATGACTCGGTCTGACCGAGTTCACTAGTTTAGGTTCCAAAAGCTGCTTCGGTATCACCAAGTTTGCAAATCGGTTGATCCGAAATGCTTTCTATGGAAAACTAAAACTAAGTTTTGGAATCATTATTTTGCAAAAACCTCTGTATTTTGTGATGCTCATCCATTCTATCTCATCTATAACTATTCACAGGGTCAGCAGTCAGTGTTTGCAGTATGTCAGACCAGAGTGACAGCCAGAACCAGTCAGAAGAGCAGATTCACATGAGTGAGGGCACTAGTCCCTCTAGCAGCTCAGATGATGGCAGCAGGAGCACCCCAAGCAACTTGCCCAAAGCTGCCACCAGGGCCAGAAAGAATAGAACCTCAGACTCTGAGGATGAAGACTATGTGGCAGTTGAGGATGAGGGCACTTCCAAGAAGAAAGTGCTCAGAAAGGAGTATGGCACAACTGCAACCACTAAGCTTGGTATGAAGATCAAAGTGCCTGCAAAGAGAACTCCCATGTCTAAAGCCAGAGGCTCTACTCATGTACCAGAGACATCTGATCCCAAAGAGGTTGCTGCAGAAGGGAAGAAGAGGAAGGAAATGGTCAAGAAGACCATGGCCAGAGTTGTTGGACAGCCTTCCATGATGGAAGAGGAGGAAGAAGAAGAGGTTGCTACACCAGCACCCAAGGCTCAAAAGCTTATGGGTGATGCTATAAGGTCAGGGGCTGCATCTTCAAAGCCCAAAGAAGCACCCAAAGCTGCCTCCAAGCCCAAGACTGCACCTAAGAGGAATACTAGAAGCATACCAGCTGCTGAGAAGAACAAGGCCCCAGTGCCCGAAGTTGCTGCTGAAGAAGAAGATGAAGGACAAGTTCTGAGGAAGCTGAAACCTAAGATTCTAGACCACAATGATGCTCATCCAGTGGCTGAGAACATGAAGCTGAGGAAGGATGCAGGACTTAGACAGTGGAGATTGTCTGATCCTTAGGCAATCGGGAGAAGGACTGTTGTTGACTACAGGTTCCACACTAAGGAACAGCAGGATTTCTATGAGACTATGCTACTGGACAAGAATCCTATAGTTTGTGACATGAGGTGGGTGGACTGGAAATACATCAAGGAGAATGAGGAACACTATCCTGGAGTGTATGACAACTTCAGTGCTTGTGGAGTTGCAGACTTTGTTGGACAGAAGTTCACAAAGTGGAATGATGAGCTCATAATGCAATTCTACTCCACACCACACTTTTATCCTGATGGCAGAATAGTTTGGATATCTGAAGGTACAAGGTACCAATCAACTATTGAGGAATGGGCAAATCTGATCAATGCCCCAAAGGAGAATGAAGATGACTTGGATGTCTATGCCAAGAAGAAGAAGGATCACAATTCCATGTCACACATGTACAAAGAGATCCTAGATAAAGCTCTTGAAACTCATAAGTTTGGATCTGTACATTATCTTCTGTCAGGACTGCCAACCATCAACTGGATCCTCAGGCACACTCTCTTGCCCAAGTCAGGTGACCACAACATGATCAGAGGCCATGCTATCAACTTGCTACACATATGTGATGTGTCTCAGAAGTTCAAGGTCATGAGCCTCATAGTTGAGACTATCAAGAGGACAGCAGCAGACAAGAAGAGAAGCTGTGGGTATGCCCCACAAATCCAGGAGTTGATTAACCTCAAGATGGGCACAGGAACATACTTGTTGGACAAGGAACACTTTGCTATCTATCCAGATTTTGAGGACAACGAAGTGGTTATGAATGAGGATGAACCATCTTCAGTGCAAGCACAGGAGAAGAAGGAGAAGGCAAGGACAGAGAAGGCTACCAAGATGCCAACAATGGAAGAGGCATCTCAGTACTTTTTGAAGAGCAAACAAGATCAAATAGGCTACTTGATTGCATCCACTCCGAGGATTGAGAAAGGGATGGCCACCTTGACTCAAAACCAGGAGAGCCTAGAGAGGATCATGGAGTAGAAGTTCTATGACTTGGACGTGAAGGTAACTGAAATCCATCTGTTCTTGAGTAGCTTCAGGATGATATGCAGGAGAGGAAGGGCAAGACAACCACAGATGCATTTGCCAGAGTGCCTAGAGCTCAGAGATCAATTGCAGTGCCAGTGACAGACACCAGATCCACTTCATCTGCACCAGCTACAGCGCCAGTGCTACCAGCTCCAGCACCTACACCTCCAACTCCATCCACATCGACTGAAGCTTTCGTCCAAGGAGTCATCTCTACACCACCACATCAAGATCAAGCCTGAGATAGCACTATGCATTTTCTATGAACTTTTTGGTAACTTGTTGCCAAAGGGGGAGAAAAATGTATAGATCATAGGCTTTGAGAGAGAGAGTTTGCTTTTGTTCTCTCTTGTTTTGGTGGTTGAACTTTATTTGCTTTTGCTTGCTTGAGATACTACGTTATTGCCTGTGTGATTGATGATCATGTGTTTGATCATATGCTACATTTATGCTTGTTTGATGACTTTATCCCATTTATCTGTAGATGATCATTCACTTTGCTTGGTGATGAGTGCATGTATTCAATCTTTATTATTTTGAGCGCTCCACCAAGATGTATGTGACATGGAAGATTAACCCATGAGCCTAACTCCTTGTGCATTTGCAGTCCAAAGCAAATCTTAAACTATGCACAAATTTAGGGGGAGCTCTTGCTTATCACATACTTCTCAAAGCGACAATGTTTCTCAATCTTATTATCATTTGTCGAAGTTTTGATCTATATGTTGTCATCAATTACCAAAAAGGGGGAGATTGAAAGTGCAACTATCCCTAGGTGGTTTTGGTAATTCCTAACAACATATAGCTCATTGGGCTAATACTATTCCAAGACAAATATTTCAGGAAAGCTCAATGAATGGCATGGCATGGATGAGGAAAGTGGATCCCTCAAAATACTAAGGATAAAAGGATTGGCTCAAGCTCAAAAGCTCAAGACTCTACATTTTATATTTTAGTGATCCAAGATCACATTGAGTCTATAGGAAAAGCCAATACTATCAAGGAGGGATGAGGTGTTGTTTAATGAGTTTCTTGCTCCATAGTACTTAGTGATATGCTCCAAAAACCCTCAACTACTTTCTCATATCCACATATGACCCAAACCAAAAGTCAAACTCGGCCCCACCGATTCTTTCTATTCGGCGCCACCGAGTTCAGATGTCATAGCCACTGCCACAAATCCTAGGCAAATTGGTCTCACCGATAGCGATCTCGGTCTCACCGAGATGGGATCGTAATCTCTCTGTTTCCCTTCGTAACGTTTCGGTCTAACCGAGGTGAGCGATCGGTCCCACCGAGATTACAATGTAAACTCTCTGTTTCCTGTTTGTAACATTTCGGTCTCACCGAAATGAGCGAATCGGTCCCACCGAGTTTACCTGACCAACTCCCTGGTTAGCTTATTACCAAAATCGGTCTCACCGAGTTTGTGTAATCGGTCTCACCGAGATTACGTTATGCCCTAACACTAACCATATCGGTCCTACCGAGTTGCATGTCAGTCCCACCGAAAACCCTAACGGTCACTAGGTTTACTAAATCGGTCCGACTGAGTTTGTTGATTCGGTCCCACCGAGATTGGTAAATTGTGTGTAACGGTTAGATTTTGTGTGGAGGCTATATATACCCCTCCACCTCCTCTTCATTCGTGGAGAGAGCCACCAGAACAAACCTACACTTCCAACTTACCATTTCTGAGAGAGAACCACCTACTCATGTGTTGAGGCCAAGATATTCCATTCCTACCATATGAATCTTGATCTCTAGCCTTCCCCAAGTTGCTTTCCACTCAAATCTTCTTTCCACCAAATCCAAATCATGTGAGAGAGAGTTGAGTGTTGGGGATACTATCGTTGAAAGCACAAGAGCAAGGAGTTCCTGATCAACACACCATCTGTTACTTCTTGGAGAGTGGTGTCTCCTAGATTAGCTAGGTGTCACTTGGGAGCCTCTGACAAGATTGTGGAGTTAAACCAAGGAGTTTGTAAGGGCAAGGAGATCGCCTACTTCGTGAAGATCTACCGCTAGTGAGGCAAGTCCTTCATGGGCGACGACCATGGTGGGATAGACAAGGTTGCTTCTTCGTGGACCCTTCTTGGGTGGAGCCCTCCGTGGACTCGCGTAGCCGTTACCCTTCGTGGGTTGAAGTCTCCATCAACGTGGATGTACGATAGCACCACCTATCGGAACCACGACAAAACATTCGTGTCTCCAATTGCGTTTGAATCCTCCAAACCCTTCCCTTTACATTCTTGCAAGTTGCATGCTTTACTTTCCGCTGCTCATATACTCTTTGCATGCTTGCTTGAATTGTGTGAAGATTGCTTGACTTGTGCTAAGATACCTAAAATCTGCCAAAGACTAAAATCAGAAAAAGGTTAAGTTTTTAATTGGTCAAGTAGTCTAATCACCCCCCTCTAGACATACTTCAAGATCCTACAGCCACAACCCCCTTACTCGGGTTTATGCTTCTGTCACTCAAGCAACCCACTATAAGCGAATCATGAACGTATTGCAACACCCTACAACGGGAATCCCTCATGCTTGCGCGACACGGAGGGGACAATAGGACAGCAACATAACCACAAGCAAATTAAACCAATCATAGAAATTCATCAATCACTGATAGGACAACGAAAATCTACTCAAACATCATAGGATGGCAACACATCATTGAATAATAATATGAAGCATAAAGCACCATGTTCAAGTAGAGGGTACAGCGGGTTGCGGGAGAGTGGACCGCTGAATATAGTGGGGGAAGGTGATGGACATGTTGGTGAAGATGATGGAGGTGTTGGTGTAGATCACGGTGATGATGATGTGTTCCGGCGCCACCGGAAGCGAGGGGGAGAGAGCCCCCCCCCCCCTTCTTCTTCTTCTTCCTTTGACCTTCTCCCTGGATGGGAGAAGGTTTTCCCCTCTGGTCCATGGTCTCCTTGGTGTGGCAGGGGCGAGAGCCCCTTCGTGATTGGATCTGTCTAGCTGTATCTCTCTGTTTCTGCGTTCCTCATTCTGCCTTTTCACCATTTCTTATATTCCGGGATATCCGTAACTCCGATTGGGTTGCCCTTTGGACACGATTTCTATCCGGATATTGGCTTTCTTGCAGAGAAAGAAGGACACCAACCACCTTACAGGGTGGCCACGAGGGCCTAGGGCGCGCCTGACCCCCTGGGGCGCGCCCCCTGCCTCGTGGCCCCCTCGGGCATCGTCTCGCGTTGATTCTTCTTCCCAAAATTCATAAACATTCCAAAAAAAAATCTCTGTCCATTTTTATTCCGTTTGGACTCCGTTTGATATGGGTTTTCTGCGAAACATAAAACATGCAACAGACAAGAACTGGCACTGGGCACTGGATCAGTATGTTAGTCCCAAAAATAGTATAAAAAGTTGCCAAAAGTATATGAAAGTTGAATAGTATTGGCATGGAACAATCAAAAATTATAGATACGACGGAGACGTATCAACATCCCCAAGCTTAATTCATGCTCGTCCTCGAGTAGGTAAATGATAAAAAAGATAATTTTTGATGTGGAATGCTACCTAGTATAATCTTGATCATGTAATCTAATCATGGCATGAATATTAAGACATAAGTGATTCAAAGCAATAGTCTATCATTTGACATAAAAACAATAATACTTCAAGCATGCCAACCAAGAAATTATGTCTAATCAAATAACATAGCCAAAGAAAGCTTATCCCTACAAAATCATATAGTTTGGCCATGCTTCATTTTTGTCACAGAAAATGCTCCCATCATGCACAACCCCGATGACAAGCCGAGCAATTGGTTCATACTTTTTAACGCGCATCAGCCTTTTCAACCCTCACGCAATACATGAGCGCAAGCCATGGATATAGCACTATAGTTGGAATAGAGTATTATGGTGGAGGTTGTGTGGAGAAGACAAAAAGGGAGAAAGTCTCACATCGACGCGGCTAATCAACGGGCTATGGAGATGCCCTTCAATTAATGTCAATGCGAGGAGTAGGGATTGCCATGCAACAGATGCACTAGAGCTATAAGTGTATGAAAGCTCAAACTAAAACTAAGTGGGTGTGCATCCAACTTGCTTGCTCATGAAGACCTCGGGCATTTGAGGAAGCCCATCATCGGAATATACAAGCCAAGTTCTATAATGAAAAATTCCCACTAGTATATGAAAGTGAAAGCATAGGAGACTCTCTATATGAAGAACATGGTGCTACTCTGAAGCACAAGTGTGGTAAAAGGATAGTAAAATTGCCCCTTCTCTCTTTTTCTCTCATTTTTTTTATTTTTTTATTTTTTTGGTGGGCTTCTTTGGCCTCTTTTTTTATTTGGGCTTCTTTGGCCTCTTTTATTTTTTTATTTGGGCTTCTTTGGCCTTTTTTTAAAGTCTGGAGTCTCATCCTGACTTGTGGGGGAATCATAGTCTCCATCATCCTTTCCTCACTGGGGCAATGCTCTAATAATGATGATCATCACACAACTCAATATTACAACTCGATATCTAGAACAAAGATATGACTCTATATGAATGCCTCCGATAGTGTACCGGGGTGTCGAATGATCTAGCATAACGATGACATCAAAAAACGGATAAGCCATGAAAACAACATGCTAGCTATCTTACGATTATGCAAAGCAATATGACAATGAATGCTCAAGTCATGTATATGATGATGATGAAAGTTGCATGGCAATATATCTCGGAATGGCAATGGAAATGCCATAATAGGTAGGTATGGTGGCTGTTTTGAGGAACATATAAGGAGGCTTATGTGTGATAGAGCGTATCATATCATGGGGTTTGGATGCACCGGCGAAGTTTGCACGAACTCTCGAGGTGAGAAAGGGCAATGCATGGTACCGAAGAGGCTAGCAATGATGGAAGGGTGAGAATGTGTATAATCCATGGACTCACATTAGTCATAAAGAACTCATATAATTATTGCAAAATTTTATTTGCCCTTGAAGAAAATTACTACTACGCATGCCCCTAGGGGGATAGATTGGTAGGAAAAGACCATCGCTCGTCCCCGACAGCCACTCATAAGGAAGACAATCAAAGAAACACCCCATGCTTCAAATTTGTCACACAACGGTTACCATACATGCATGCTACGGGACTTGCAAACCTCAACACAAATATTTCTCAATTTCATAATTACTCAACTAGCACGACTCTAATATCACCACCTTTATATCGCAAAACTATTGCAAGGAATCAAACATACCATATTCACTGATGTACAAGTTTTATGTAGGATTTTATGACTAACCATGTGAATGGCCAATTCATGTCATCTCTCTAAATAGATATAAGTGAAGCAAGAGAGTTTAATTCTTTCTACAAAAGATATGCCCACGCCCTAACAAATATAAGTTAAGCAAAAGAGCATTCTACAAATGGCGGTTTTCTATGTGAAGAGAAACAGGCAATCCAAACTTCAAATGATATAAGTGAAGCACATGAAGCATTATATAAAGCTATACTCAAAAGATTTAAGTGAAGTGCAATGAGAATTCTATAAATAAACCAAGGACTATCTCATACCATCATGGTGCATAAAAGAAAAGTGAAAACTAAATGCAAAAGACGCTCCAAGAGTTGCACATATCGCATGAACGAAACGAATCCGAAAACATACCGATACTTCTTGAAGAAAGAGAGGATGCCTTCTGGGGCATCCCCAAACTTAGACGCTTGAGTCTCCTTGAATATTTCTTGGGGTGACTTGGGCATCCCCAAGCTTGAGCTCTTACCTCTCCTCCTTTTCCTCATATCGAGACCTTCTCGATCAAACACTTCATCCACACAAAACTTTAACAGAAAACTCGGTAAGATCCGTTAGTATAATAAAGCAAATCACTACTCTAAGTACTGTTACAAACCAATTTATATTTTGTTTTTGCATTGTGTCTACTGTAATATAGCTTTTACGTGGCTTAATCCACTGATAGAAATTGATAGTTTCATCAAAACAAGTAAACTATGCATCAAAAACAGAATCTGTCAAAAACAGAACAGTCTGTAGCAATATGAACATTCACCATACTTCTAGTAGCCCAAAAATTCTACCAAAATGAGTAAAAATAAAAAATTTGTATAGAAAGATAGTGAAAAATGAATTAGAACCATTTTACGTTCGAGTAAAAAATGTAAAATCGCTCACTTTAGACAAAGTTTCTGTCCTGCACCGCACAAACCAACAAGCATTGTAAACATCCTAAAGGCAAACCTTAGCTCATTATTTTTATAATACAATGTAATTGCACAAGGGGATAATTATTTTTTTTGAAAATTTTCGGTAATCAAGATTCACAAAGTTTCCGTGAGCATGAACAAAGTTCAAGGAGCTCTCCCACTTCAACAATGCTTGTCTCTCTCATTTTCACTTTCCTTTTTGAAAAAGTTTTTGGTTCCCCTCTTTATTTTTTGTTTTTAGACTATGTAAAAGCACTCAAAAGAAATAAAAGACTCACTAAAACTTCCGGGTTGTCTCCCTGGCAGCGCTTTCTTTAAAGCCATTAAGCTAGGCATATAGTGCTCAAGTAATGAATCCACCCGGATCCCAAGGTATATCAAAGCCAATTTTAATTAACAATGATTTGTAATTTAGTAATGAGCACAAAGTAACATATATCATGCAATAACGAAGTCTAACTCTCTTCCTATGCATCGGCATGTCATAAAAGAACAGTTCATGCACACATAATAAAGGCCAATGCATAGTATAAGCAGTTTCTTGCAATTTTATCATATTGGAAACATAGAGAGGTGGAGATATAGTCCCTCTCTCATAATAATTGCAAGTAGGAGCAGCAAGAACATGCATATTATATCTATCAAAATCATCATGTGTAGTAGTAAAACGCAACCCATCAATATAATCCTTAATAAGCACAAACTTCTCCGATATAGTGTAGTCCGGAGAATTCAAAAGGATAATAGGACTATCATGCGTGGGTGCAATAGAAACAATTTCATGTTTAACATAAGGAACTACAGAAAGTTCATCTCCATAAGAATAATTCATATTGGCATCATGGCCACAAGCATAGCAAGCATCATCCAAAAGGGGTATTTCAAGAGAATCAACGGGATCATAACAATCATCATAGCAATCATCCTTCGGTATGCACGAAGGGAAATTAAACAATGTATGAGTTGAAGAGTTACTCTCATTAGAAGGTGGGCACGGGTAGCTAATACGCTCTTCCTCCTTTTGTTCTTCGCTCTCCTCATCATCTTTTTCATCCAATGAGCTCACAGTTTCATCAATTTCTTCTTCCATAGACTCCTGCAAAATATTAGTCTCTTCTTGGACAGCGGAGACTTCCTCAATAAATGCATCAATATCGGAATTGAATTCATAATTCTCATAGCAATATTTAAGTATAGCAAAATTTTCAGGTCTATAAACTGAATCATCAAAATCTTCAAACTCTTTAAACAAAGATTCAATTTCATAAGCACCCATAAAAGCAACGAATTCTTCTATTTGTTCCACATCATAGTAATCATATATACCATTAGCATAAGAAGCTAAGGTTTTATTATCATTGAATTTGCATGAAAACGGAAGGTGTGGAGCCTTCATCCTAGAGCAACAAGTATAATCATATCTCAAGCATAGTTCCCGAGCATACCAATGCAACATATGAATTTGTTCCCATAATAGTTTCCCTTTTTGTGTCAAGCGATAATTCGTAAAGTATTCACATTGATCCAACGTGTCTCCCATGACATAATTGAATGGGATTTTCTCAGGATTATCAAAGTAGTATATAATATTTTTCACATAACCAGCATCGAGGGTTTTAGGAGGTTCCCCATCTTCATGAGTAGCAAGTACACCTATTTTTTGGTATTTCGTGTTCCATATCCATAACTAAAGATAGAGAATAACTTAGAACAGCAAATAAAAATTACTTAGTGATAAAGCAAACAAGCACACACGAGAATATTCACCCCACACTATGACTCCCCGGCAACGGCGCCAGAAAAAGGTCTTGATAACCCACAAGTATAGGGGATCAATTGTAGCCTCTTTCGATAAGTAAGAGTGTCAAACCCAACGAGGAGCTAAATGTAGAACAAATAAACCCTCAAGTTCTATCGACCACCGATACAACTCTATGCACGCTTAGCGTTCGCTTTACCTAGAACAAGTATGAAACTAGAAGGACTTTGTAGGTGTTACGTTGTTGGATAGGTTTGCTAGATAATAAAGAGCAGATAAATATAAACTAGGGGCTGTTTAGATAAAGAAGCAATAAAGTAAATATAGTGAGTGTGGAAAAGTGGTGGTAGGAGTTGTGAAATTGTCCCTAAGCAATTGACCACTTTACTAGACCGATAGCAACTTTTATGTGGGAGAGGCATAAGCTAACATACTTTCTCTTCTTGGATCATATGCACTTATGGTTGGAACTCTAGCAAGCATCCGCAACTACTAAAGATCATTAAGGTAAAACCCAACCATAGCATTAAAGCATCAAGTCCCCTTTATCCCATACGCCACAACCCCCTTACTCGGGTTTATGCTTCTGTCACTCAAGCAACCCACTATAAGCGAATCATGAACGTATTGCAACAACCTACAGCGGGAATCCCTCAAGCTTGCGCGACACAGAGGGCACAATAGGACAGCAACATAACCACAAGCAAATTAAACCAATCATAGCAATCCATCAATCACCGATAGGACAATGAAAATCTACTCAAACATCATAGGATGGCAACACATCATTGGATAATAATATGAAGCATAAAGCACCATGTTCAAGTAGAGGGTACAGCGGGTTGTGGGAGAGTGGACCGCTGAATATAGAGGGGGGAAGGTGATGGAGGTGTTGATGAAGATGATGGAGGTGTTGGTGTAGATCGCGGTGATGATGATGGCCCCCGGCGGCGTTCCGGCGCCACCGGAAGCGAGGGGGAGGGAGCCCCCCTTCTTCTTCTTCTTCCTTGACATTCTCCCTCTGGTCCATGGTCTCCTTGGCGTGGGAGGGGCGAGAGCCCCTCCGAGATTGGATATGTCTCTCTGTCTCTCTCTATTTCTGCGTTCCTGATTCTGCCCTTTCAGCGTTTCTTATATTCCTGGAGATCCGTAACTCCGTTTGGGTTGCCCTTTGGACACGATTTCTATCTGGATATTGGCTTCGTTGCGGCGAAAGAAGGGCACCAACCTCCTTACAGGGTGGCCACGAGGGCCCAGCGCACGCCTAACCCCCTGGGGCGCGCCCCCTGCCTCGGGGCCCCCTCGGGCATCGTCTTGCGTTGATTCTTCTTCCCCAAATTCATAAACATTCCAAAAAATCTCCATCCCTTTTTATTCCATTTGGACTCCGTTTGATATGGGTTTTCTGCGAAACATAAAACATGCAACATACAGGAACTGGCACTGGGCACTTGATCAATATGTTAGTCCCAAAAATAGTATAAAAAGTTGCCAAAAGTATATGAAAGTTGAATAATATTGGCATGGAACAATCAAAAATTATAGATACGACGGAGACGTATCAGGCCCTTGGTCTGGTGGATCTTGCAGTATGGGCCATCACCCTTCCCGGCCTTCTCGGCAGCTGCAGCTTCCCGGCAATTGGCGCACACGGCAACCTCCTTGCCGGGGGCCTCAGTCTTGGCGATCTTGCCGGTACTAGGGGTGCCTGGCCCTTCAATAGTCAATATTGCCTTGTTCCTATGCTTCTCACTGCGCTTCTTAGCCTTCTTCTGACTGGTGGATTCATCATTATCCTCTGAATCAATATCAATGCAATCTTCCTCTCCAGGAAACTTCCTCCCTTCCTCCATCCAGACACATTTATCCACTAGGGTGTACATCTCCTTCATAGTCTTGGGCAAAACCACATTCATCTTGGCACGAATTTGGCGGTTGTGCACGTTGGACTGGAAGGCAGCTATCACGGCTGCCGGATGGATATTTGGAATATTCCTATGAACTTTACTGAACCTCTGCAAATACTTATGGAGGGTTTCTCCTTCCTTCTGTTGGAGAAGTTGCAGATCACCGGGGCGGCCCGGCTCCTGGTGGCCACCGGTGAAAGCACCGATGAACTCATGGCACAGGTCTACCCACGATGAAATGGAGTTCTCCGGTAGGTGCATCAGCAAAGACCTCACGTTTGATTTGAGTGCCAACGGGAAGTAGTTGGCGAACACCTTCCCATCTCTTCCCCCGGCAGCCCGAAAAACAATGGTGTAAATGCTTAGGAACTTTGTCGGGTTCAGCATCCCGTTGTACTTCTCAGGTATCTCCGGCTTGAACGTGTGAACGGACGGCCAACAGACTTGCCATAGCTCATGGCTGAAGGCAGGGCAGCCAACCTTGAAGGGCAGGAGCCCGTCAGCACCAAGAGTGGGCCCGTCGATGTCGGGGCCGCCGCGCTGGTCGGCTCGCAGGAGGTTGCCGCGATGTTGCTCGACGATGCACACGTCTCCTCTCCGCCTATCTTCCGGGATTCGCCGTTGGCCTTGACGTGCTTGAGGATCAGAAGAGGCCATCGATGCGTCATCAAGGTCTTGATTTGGTCGCTCCCACGCTGGCCGCCGTGGTGGGGATTGCATTGTGTGGACGGCTCCCTCCATGCGGGCAGCCGCATGGGCTGTTGCCATCGCGTGGGGAGGTCGGGGCGGGGCAGCTCGTCATGAACCCTCGACTTTGGCAAAACCGAGCAGACTCTAGATGGTGGCACACCACTCGCCCATCTGCTCGGCCGCCGGTGGAAACCTCAGCAGCAGCTGAGCCCGCGCCACGGACTCCGAGGCTATGCTTGGCATAGACGATGATGACGTTGATTGCGCCATCACTCGGCTCCTAGTGGATCCAGCAGCGGTAGCACTGCACCCTCGCTATTGCGGTGCAACCACCTGGGCGGCAGGATGGTGAGGCGGAGGTGCCTGAGGGCCATCAACTCTGCTGGGTGCAATAGCTCGGTTGACCTGCTCTGGGGAGACCGCACGCGCAGCAGTCACGCCTGTAGCGAGGACGCCTCTAGGGAGGTGGCTCACCCCATACCAAGCGCCATCGTTGTGGCTACGCCCGTCAATGGGAGGAGCACGGCCGTCGGGGTGTTGCTGATGTCGCTCTCCTCCAACATCTTCTGTTCCCGCATCGGCCGAGAGGGGGATGGTGGTGGTGCCGCCTGCTTCGGCCACATCCCCTGCAGCATTCGCTCCCTCGT
>NC_041389.1:604245904-604360369 GCF_002162155.2 Triticum dicoccoides
CAGAGCCTTCGAGGTGGATGGATGAGCTGAAGGAGTTGATTTCTTCTTGGGCACCATGGTCGATGGCGCCGTCGACGATGCAAATGGTGATGAAGATGACGCGCTGCTTAGGTCTTCAGGTTCGCGCAAGCAATGCCCCCTACCTGGCGTGCCAAAGATGTCGCGGGAAACCATGGCCACCTATGGGACCAGGATGACCCCTTTGCTGGTTCGGCAGGGGGGGAGTCGCATTGCACAAAGAGCAGACCAATGCAAGGCAGCACGACAGGGATCACACAAGCAATTTTACCTAGGTTCGGGCCACCACAAGGCGTAAAACCCTACTCCTACTTTGGTGGATTGATGGGGAAAGGTGGTGGTGGTGCATAGTACACTTGCCCGGCAAGGGTTGCCTCGGGGCAGCAGCGACTACGCGCGTATGGGGGTGTGAGTGGTCTAAACTTCCAACCCCTTGAATCGTTGCCATGGGCCTCCTTTTATAGATCAAGAGGTTACCACAGTGGCAAATTAGTCATTAGACACTGATATGATAGCAAATAGTGCTATCATACCTAACTCTGTAGGCTGACAGCATGCATTTAATGCACCGCTTAGTGTCACGTCGTTGGTCGCCCGGTGTCAGTGTCAAAACCGGCAGATCTCGGGTAGGGGGCCCAAGCTGTGTGTCTAAGGATCAATGGTAACATGGGACCATGGGACACAATGTTTACCTAGGTTCGGGCCCTCTTAAGGGAGGTAAAACCCTACTCCTGCTTGATTATATTCGACGAGTGTGGAGATTACAAGAGTTTATCTACCTCGAGATCGTAATGTCTAAACCCTAGATGTCTAGCCTATGAGTATTCCAATGACGGTGGCCTCTACGGTCTAACCCCTCCAGTATATATACACACTGGAGGGGCCTAGGGTTTATACAAGGTCAGTTCGTTGGGGAAGGATACTTCTAGACTCTAATCTTGCTGTCTACATATGCAGAAGTCCCATCTGGACACGGAGGATAATCTTCAGCTTGATCTTGTATGGCCCATCCAACCAGGCCCATATTCCTAGGCCGGACACCTGAGGACCCCCGAATCCAGGAGTCCCTTAGTAGGCCCCGAACTTGCCTTCAGTGATGATGTAGTGTGCGGATATAAGTCCTCGGCTTTGCAAGGCGGGTTCTCCACCATACTTCGGATTGATGATAGTCTCGGCATTGGCTTTCACGTCCAGTCTTTATGATTCCTTCCTGTTGTCGCCTCGATTCCATGCATATGAGTGAATGCGAGAGGTCCATTACCCTTGTATTTTAATATTTTTAGCAGGCACAGGGAGCGCCTATATAATGAGGTTAGATCTCCAAAACGTCATCTTACATCGCCCCAAGAGCTACAGAGCAAACCACGGAAAAAATTCAAACCATGGCTAGTGTCCCCGGCTCCTCCTCGCTTCCTCATGGCCCTCAAGAGGGGGATTGGCAAAGTTGTTCCATATCCCATCTCCAGCTCAATCGACTCCAGACGCAAGGATATCTCCCCCCCGTGGATCTAGTCTCCGTACGGGCAGGGTTAACTTCTATGGGCAATGATGCATTGGCAGAGAATTTCCCCAATCCCAGCCAAGGGGAGAGGGTGTGCTTCATCTCGTTCCTTTTGAGGGGCGTAGGATTCCCAATCCACCCCTTCCTCAGAGGTATAGTGGAGTATTACGGGATTCAACCGCACAACCTCACACCAGGTTCTATTTTGCACATTTCTGGTTTTGTTACCCTTTGAGAATTAATTTTAGGCTGCGAGGCTCATTTTGAACTATGGAAAAAGTTCTTCTGCCTCGTCCCCCGCCACCAGGGCGGAGGCTCCATATTTGAAGTGGGCGGCGCTGAAGTATCGCACATAGCCGAATCCGGTTACCCAGTCAGGACTCCGAAGAGAGGGTCCGACGAATGGTCTTCGGAATGGTTCTATATTGAGGATGTTCCTCTTTTGGACCCTGTTCGGCGCGGGCTTCCCGAATTCTCCAGCTCTCCTTTAAAGAAGCTATTCAGTTGGTGCCCCAAGTTCCCTAGACAAGAGGATAGTGCGGAAGTGATGAGATTGGTCAGCAAGGTCAGATTGTTGACCCATTCCGGACTCTCCATCGTTGAAGTCATGGCTATTGCGATAAAGAGATTTATCCAGCCTCTTCAGCCAGAGTGGGTCTGAGGGAGTCCTGGACTAGGGGGTGTCCAGATAGCCGAACTATCATCATCGACCGGACTCCAAGACTATGAAGATAAAAGATTGAAGACTTCGTCCCGTGTCCGGATGGGACTTTCCTTGGCGTGGAAGGCAAGCTTGGCGATACGGATATGTAGATCTCCTACCATTGTAACTGACTCTGTGTAACCCTAGCCCTCTCCGGTGTCTATATAAACCGGATGGTTTTAGTCCATAGGACGAACAACAATCATACCATAGGCTAGCTTCTAGGGTTTAGCCTCCTTGATCTCATGGTAGATCTACTCTTGTAATACCCACATCATCAATATCAATCAAGTAGGACATAGGGTTTTACCTCCATCAAGAGGGCCCGAACCTGGGTAAAACATCATGTCCCTTATCTCCTGTTACCATCCGCCTAGACGCACAGTTCTGGACCCCCTACCCGAGATCCGCCGGTTTTGACACCGACATTGGTGCTTTCATTGAGAGTTCCTCTGTGTCGTCACCGATAGGCTCGATGGCTTCTTCGATCATCAACAACGACGCAGTCCAGGGTGAGACTTTTCTCCCCGGACAGATCTTCGTATTCGGCAGCTTTGCACTGCGGGCCAATTCGTTTGGCCATCTGGAGCAGATCGAAAGCAACGCCCCTAGCCGTCAGGTCAGATTTGGAAGTTTGAACTTCACGGCTGACATCCACGGAGACTTGATCTTCGTTGGATTCGAGCCACAGCCGAGCGCGCCGCACTGTCACTGGGCATGATTTAGCTCTGCAGCCGGACAGTGCCCTGGAGGCCGCACACGAGCCCGCTCCAACCCTCGATTCGGAGCCGGCTGCGCAGATCGAGGACGGGTGGCCAGACACCACCTCGGGGGCTGCAACCTCTACGGTGATGGAGCCGAATACTGGCCTTGTCCCTTGTGAAGCTCGTGACTCCGAGGTGCCGGACTCCTCGCCGGACTCCGAACCTCCCGCGACCCCTCCAATCGAATCCGATTGGGCGCCGATCATGGAGTTCACCGCTGCAGACATCTTTCAACACGCACCTTTCGGCGACATCTTGAGTTCGCTAAAGTATCTCTCGTTATCAGGAGAGCCCTGGCCGGACTGCGGTCAAGACGGTTGGGATGCGAACGACGAAGATATTCAAAGCCCACCCACCACCCACTTAGTAGCCACTGTCGACGATCTAACCGACATGCTAGACTTCGACTCCGAACACATCAACGGTATGGACGACGATGCCGGAGACGACCAAGAACCAGCACCTACTGGGCACTGGAAAGCCACCTCATCATATGACATATACATGGTGGATATCCCAAAGGATGGGAACGGCAAAGGAACAGCGGAGGATTACCCCTCCAAGAAACAGCCCAAGCGCCGGCGTCAGCGGCGCCGCTCTAAATCCCGCCACAGGAAGAATGGAGATTCTAACACCGGAGATAATAATACCCCAAACAATGCCGAAGACAACCCCCTCCAGCAAGATTCAGCACAGGAGGACGGAGAAGCCAGCCCTCATGAGAGAGCGGCAGACGAAGAGGTAGAGGATGATAATTACATGCCTCCCTCCGGAGACGAGGCAAGCCTCGACGACGACGAATTTGTCGTGCCTGAGGATCCCGTTGAACAAGAGCGTTTTAAACGCAGGCTTATGGCCACGGCAAACATCCTCAAGAAAAAGCAGCAACAGCTTAGAGCTGATCAAGATCTGCTAGCCGACAGATGGACTGAAGTCCTTGCGGCCGAAGAGCATGAGCTCGAACGCCCCTCCAAAAGCTACCCCAAACGCAAGCTACTCCCCCGATTAGAGGAGGAGGCATATAAACCTGCATCACCAACACACAATACGGCTGACCGACCACCCCGTGGCCGCGACAGAGAGGCCTCTAGGCCCTGCACTAGAACCGTACCCCGGCATCGCTCGAAAAGCACAGGGCCACAGGGGAACGCTCTGGACTTGCGAGATATATTGGAGGATAAGGCAAGACAATCAAGATCGATCTACGGATCACGTGGGTGCCCCATGATACGTGCCGACAACCGTCGCGCCGGACACAGCAAGTCCGGCCGGGCCGAACACAGTAGACAAAGCTCTTTTGAGCTTCGTCGTGATATAGCCCAATACAGAGGCGCCGCACACCCACTATGCTTCACAGATGAAGTAATGGATCATCAAATCCCCGAAGGGTTTAAACCCGTGAATATTGAATCTTATGATGGCACAACAGACCCCACGGTTTGGATCGAAGACTATCTCCTTCATATCCACATGGCCCGCGGTGATGATCTTCACGCCATCAAATACCTCCCACTCAAGCTTAAAGGACCAGCTCGGCATTGGCTCAACAGCTTGCCAGCAGAATCAATTGGGTGTTGGGAGGACCTGGAAGCCGCATTCCTTGATAACTTCTAGGGCACGTATGTGCGACCACCAGACGCTGACGACCTAAGCCATATAATTCAGCAGCCAGACGAATCGGCCAGACAATTCTGGACACGGTTCCTAACTAAGAAAAATCAAATCGTCGATTTTCCGGATGCGGAGGCCCTCGCGGCCTTCAAACATAACATCCGCGATGAGTGGCTTGCCTGGCACCTGGGACAGGAAAAGCCGAAATCCATGGCAGCCCTCACATCACTCATGACCGCTTCTGCGCGGGAGAGGACAGCTGGCTAGCCCGCAGCAACAACCTCAGCAAAAATTCTGGCAGTCCGGATATCAAGGACCACAATGGCAGGTCGCGTCGCAACAAGAACAAACGCCGCATTAACAGCGACAATAATGAGGATATGACAGTCAATGCCGGATTCAGAGGCTCTAAACCCGGTCAGCGGAAAAGGCATTCAAAAGAACTACTCCAGGTCCGACCAATTTGGACCGAATACTCGATCACTCGTGCCAGATACACGGGACCCCCGAAAAGCCAGCTAACCACACCAACAGAGACTGTTGGGTATTCAAGCAGGCAGGCAAGCTAATTGCCGAAAACAACGACTAGGGGCTGCATAGCGATGACGAGGAAGAGACCCGACCGCCGAACAATAGAGGACAGAAGGGTTTCCCCCCACAAGTGCGGACGGTGAACATGATATACGCAACCCACATACCCAAAAGGGAGCGGAAGCTTGCACTCAGGGATGTATACGCGATGGATCCAGTCGCCCCGAAGTTCAACCCATGGTCCTCCTACCCGATCACTTTTGATCGAAGGGACCACCCCACCAGCATCCGCCACGGCGGATTCGCCGCATTGGTTTTAGACCCAATCGTCAATGGATTTCACCTCACCAGAGTCCTGATGGACGGCGGCAGCAACCTAAACCTAAACCTGCGCAAAATGGGCATAGACCCCTCAAGGATTAAACCCACAAAGACGACCTTTAAAGGCGTCATACTAGGTGTAGAGGCCAATTGTACAGGCTCAGTTACACTAGAAGTGGTCATCGGATCCTCGGATAACTTCCGAAGCGAGGAGTTAATCTTCGACATAGTTCCGTTCCGCAGCGGCTATCATGCTCTGCTCGGACGTACCGCGTTTGCAAAGTTCAACGCCGTGCCACACTACGCATACCTCAAGCTCAAGATGCCAGGCCCTCGAGGAGTCATCACGGTCAACGGAAACACTAAACGCTCTCTCCGAACGGAGGAACATACAACGGCTCTCGCAACAGAAGTACAGTGCAGCCTCTTAAGGCAATTCTCGAGTCCGGCCGTTAAGTGACCGGACACGGCTAAACGCGCCTGGAGTAACCTACAACAAGACCACCTAGCACGTTCCGAGCACGCGTAGCAATGCGGCCCCAACCCCAGCCCCTGCAAAATTGCAAGACTGGTCCTTCACGTACATCATTACGCTCTGGAGATACCATGGGCATAGGGGGAGGGGCATGACCATGATAGGCCCAGAATGCGGCTTAACCACACCAGGGGCTCTCAAGTGTGTCATTCTTTTTTTCTCTTTTTCTTTTTTTTACCCACAGGACTCCGTTCATCAGAGGCCCTGTCCGGCAGTAGACCTTCCGAACTTACGATGCAACAGCCAGGGAAGAAGAAAGGCTACAACGAATATCCAGGTGGTCTCCATTACGAGCATTAAATCTGTTTTATACACCATTCCGCAGCCTACCCCTGGAGGGGGACATGTTTAATAGTCCCATCCCTTGCTTATCGCACTATTTGTATCGTTCTGCATTCACGGCAGTATTTCTTGAATAAACAATGCAGCACCTTTTTGCTTATAATTGCATTTCTTTCTTATACATATGTTCATTTATGACATGTTGCATCCATACACTTTGGTACGGCTAAATACACCAGGGGCTTATGTTTCCCGCATCATGGTGTGATAAGTCCGAACACTTTCACAAGTGCGGCACCCCGAACTTATAGCATTATATGCATCGGCTCCGAATCATGTCTTTGGTCAATAGTTGGGTTTTCCCGGCTCCCATGTTTTGGTACCTTACGTTCCGTTGTATCGGCTAAGGTAGCACTGGGAGAACCACTGCGATTGCACCCCAGTTGAGCTGGGCGAGCGCCTCAGTGGAGAAAGCTAAAACTGACCGTCATGATGAGGCGAGAGCCGGTCGCTGTTCGAGAGGTTTTTTTTTAGTCCCTAAAGACTTATGCCGCTTAGAGCGAGGAACCGGCTTTGTCCGGCCCAGGCGTGGATGGCGCCCCAAATTCGGCCTTCCGAACACTAGGGGCTTCGCCGAAATTTAAAATTATAGAATTCTATGGCTAAGTGAGAGTGTTCAAGCATTATAAGTCCGGTTGCCTTGTTCGTTGTGTTGAGCGCCTCCCTAGATGGACCCAAAAATGGGAACAAGAGTGCTCAAATTTATCCCGAACACCCCAGCACTCGTGGCATGGGGGCTGAAGCCGACGACTTGCCATCTCTCAGATTTGATAAACGGCCGCACAGAAGGTAATATTTTAAATTAACAAGCGTTGCTTAGCGCATATGAACAAAGTTTTCAGCGCATAGGATAACAAAATGCAAGTCTACTCAAATATTACATCTTTGGAGCACTCACCCGCAATAATGCGGGCACCCTTCAGGTCACTCTTATAATACATCTCGGGCGTGCGATACTCCTTGCCCGGCGGTGGCGTGTCCGTCACAAGCTTCTCAGCATCCATCTTACCCAATTGCACCTTTGCGCGGGCAAGGGCCCGACGGGCACCTTCAATACAGGCAGAGTGCTTGATGACTTCAACCCATGGACACGCATCCACCAGCCGCCGCACCAGGCCGAAGTAGCTCCCAGGCATGGCCTCCTTGGGCCACAGCCGAACTATGAGGCCCTTCATGGCCTGTTCGGCCACCTTGTGGAGCTCGACCAACTGCTTCAGCGGGTCGCTAAGGGGCACCGGATGTCCGGCCTCAGCATACTGAGACCAGAAGACCTTCTCCGTCGAGCTCCCCTCCTCGGCCCTATAGAAAGCGGCAGCATCGGACACGCTGCGGGGCAGATCTACGAACGCTCCTGGAGAGCTCTGAATTCGGGTAAGTGATAGGTAATTCACACTCACATGCTTGCTTTGCATGAAAAATGCCTTACCCGCCGCTATTTTCTTCAACGCCTCGATTTCCTGGAGGGCCTTGTAGGCTTCGGCCTTAGCGGCTTTGGCATTCTCAAGAGCCGATGCAAGCTCGGACTCTCGAGTCTTTGAGTCGCGCTCCAAACTCTCATGTTTTTCCACAAGAGCCTGGAGCTCTTGCTGTACCTCCGCCACCCACGCCTCCTGCTTCTCTCACTCGGTGCGCTCCGCGGCCGCATTACGTTCGGCCGCGGACACCGCCTCCTTCAGGGTCGCCACCTCGTTCGTGGCCCCTGCAATACCCACGTTATCCTTGTCATTCTTATTGTAACCAAATCCTTTTCGGTAAGGTACAATTTTAATAAGGTGTTACTCACCTTCCTTGTCCTCGAGCTGCTTCTTGGCACGGCCGAGCTCGTTCTCGGACCACTCGAGGCTTTGCTTCAAAGTATTGACCTCCGCAATCAATCCAGCAGAGGTCAGCAGCACAGCATGCAATCCCATATTGACATATTTTTTATGACTCCTGCGTATATCTTTTTAGATCCTCAGTCCGGCTTTTATTTCCGAACACCGAACCGAGCATCAGGGGCTACTGTCTATGCGGTACTATTTTACATATATCAAAATTCTTACCTCAAAGCCTGTTAAAAGGCTACTGCAGGCTTCGGTCAGCCTGCTCTTGGCGAGCTGAACCTTCTAAATCACCGCACTCATGACGGTGCGGTGTTCCTCTTCGATGGAAGCGCCATTGAGCGCCTCCAGCAAGCTATCTGGCGCCTCCGGTTGGACGGAGGCCACCGGCGCCACGGTCTTGCCCTTCTTACGAAGGGGCCGCCCACCGGACTCCAGAACCACTACAGGTTCCGGTGCGGAGTCCGGTGCAAAGTCCGGGAGGTTGCCCTGCGGCACCTCTAGGGCCTCCTCCTCCTGGCGGGTCCCTTTCCGAGATCCCACCTCGGCATCGTCCGCATCACGGGGGGTGGAGGTAGTCGGAAGGGAATGCATATCCGACGCACCCAAGGACCCGCTCAACGAAGCGGGAAGATCATCCTTGGGCAGACTGCAGGGTTGTATGTGGCATTAGAAAGACACCATGTGGAGAAAAGAAAAATCGTGATGTTATTCGGGAGTCCGGATACTTACGATCTCGCCAGGGGCTTGGCCCTTGAAGGCCAATCCTCGTCGTCGTCGCCGGCGTTGGTAGAGCAGTCCGTGGGAAGAGTCCTTCCCTTCTTGGACCCTTCGGCCTCCCTCGTTGGGGAGCCCTTCCTTTTCTTCCCTCCCCCCGCTGGGGGAGAGGCCTCTTTCTTCTCCTCCTCTCCTTCGTGGGAGGACTCTGCCTCAGAGCCATCGGACGATAAGTCCGATGACATCTGAAAACCGGAACTCTTTCGAGTGCCCGTGGCCTTTTTCTTGGCCTTCTTCTCCAGCACCACGTGGGGTGCCGGAACTAGAAGCCCCGTTAAGCGGGCGTCCGCTGGGTCTTCTGGCAAAGGGGCCGAACAGTTAGTCCGCTCGACCTTCTTCAGCCAGTCCTGTCAAAGGAGAGGTAGTTTAGATCTCGCATGGAGTCAAACTATGGAAAACAAGTGTCCCATAAAGGGTAAAATCGCTTACCTCGCTAGCTGGACGCTGTGAGTTGAATCCGCGATCTTCGGTAGCGGATGCGGGAGCCTCGGCGCCCTTAAACAGTACCCTCCAGGCCTCTTCGTACATAGTGTCGAACAGCCTGCTCAAAGTATGGTGCTGCGTCGAATCGAACTCCCACATATTGAAGTCCCGTTGTTGGCACGGGAGAATCTGGCGGATGAGCATGACCTAGACTATGTTGACAAGCTTGAGCTTCTTGTTCACAAGCTTTTGGATGCAGGCTTGGAGTCCGGTCAGCTCCTCCGAATCACCCCATGTCCGCCCACTCTCTTTCCAGGAGGTGAGCCGTATGGGGATGCCAGATCTGAATTCGGGGGTCGCTGCCCATTCAGGGTCACGTGGCTCGGTGATGTAGAACCACCCCGATTGCCACCCCTTAATGGTTTCCACGAAGGTGCCCTCGAGCCAAGTAACGTTGGGCATCTTGCCCACCATGGAGCCTCCGCACTCCGCTTGGCTGCCCTTCACAACCTTCGGCTTGACACTGAAGGTCTTGAGCCACAAGCCAAAGTGGGGCTGGATGCAGAGGAAGGCCTCACACACGATGATAAACGCCGAGATGTTGAGGATGAAATTCGGGGCCAGATCATGGAAATCCAGGCCGTAGTAGAACATGAGCCCCCGGACAAAGGGATGGAGTGGGAAGCCCATTCCGCGGAGGAAATGGGAAAGGAATACTACCCTCTCATGGGGCCTGGTGGTGGGGATGAGCTCCCCCTCGTCGGGGAGCCGGTGCGCGATGTCGCTGGACAGATATCCGGCGCTGCGCAGCTTCTTGATGTGCCCCTCCGTAACGGAGGAGGCCATCCACTTGCCTCCCGCTCCAGACATAGTTGGAGAAGGTTGAGGTGAGATGTGCGGACTTGGGCGCTGAAGCTCGAGTTCGTGGAGATGGATAAGCAAAGGAGGAAGAAGGCGTAGGTAAAAGGGTGGATCTTTATCCCCTTATATGGGCGGACGAAACCATGCGTCCCCATCAGCCTGATAAAACTCGCTTATCTCCCAAGCGCCACAATCAATGGCGTGGTTGGCTTACCCACGTCTGTATTGATGGGAATCCTGGAATAAGGGGAACACGATCTCTGCTTCGACAAGATGTGCCAAGGAAACCGCTTCGCTAAACGCGCTGAGGTGGTACAATAAAAACAATTCGAGTAAAGGCTTGGTGGTAGTGTGATGTCATGCCACAAAATACGTCGGCAGATTGAACTTGTGTTAATATTATTCTCTCTACGGTGGTATGTGGAATTTATTTTGCAGAGCCGGACACTATCCTGGTGACCACGATCTTCTATGAATTATTCGGAGGAGGAACCCGCCTTGCAATGCCGAAGACAATATGCGCGCCGGACTCGTCGTCATTGAAGCCTGGTTCAGGGGCTACTGAGGGAGTCCTGGACTAGGGGGTGTCCGGATAGCCGAACTATCATCATCGGCCGGACTCCAAGACTATGAAGCAACAAGATTGAAGACTTCGTCCCGTGTCTAGATGGGACTTTCCTTGGCGTGGAAGGCAAGCTTGGCGATACGGATATGTAGATCTCCTACCATTGTAACCGACTCTGTGTAACCCTAGCCCTCTCCGCTGTCTATATAAACCGGATGGTTTTAGTCCATAGGACGAACAACAATCATACCATAGGCTAGCTTCTAGGGTTTAGCCTCCTTGATCTTGTGGTAGATCTACTCTTGTAATACCCACATCATCAATATCAATCAAGCAGGACGTAGGGTTTTACCTCCATCAAGAGGGCCCGAACTTGGGTAAAACATCGTGTCCCTTGTCTCCTGTTACCATCCGCCTAGACACACAGTTCGGTACCCCCTACCCGAGATCCACCGGTTTTGACACCGACAGGGTCCTTTATGCAACTACACCAGGGAGGAGGACGTGTCTCGCTATACGCGAAAGGGTCCGGATAACCAGGCCGCATTGGCCGCCATGTCTGTGGACCTTTATAAGGGAGAGGAAAAAAAGACTTCGCCCGTCTACAATACCGGGACGGTTTCTCGATGTACAACCCCGTTGACTGGGTAAGTTTAGTCATTCAACACCTTTTTTATCATTGGGGTGTATTAACTGAATATTCTGGTTTTTCAAAAACAGTCGTGGCGGAAGGTAGTCAAGAACATCCATTGCCCTCCTCCCCAACCAGAAGACCATTCACGTCACAAAGACCCCGGATTCCATGAAGATCCGGATATATTTGTGGAATTTGAAGACGGAGTCTATTACCAGCCGAGCCTTGACGGCTCGGAAGTAGCCATCATGGCTGATTACCCCGATCTCTACCCCTTCGTTAAGGTAAGTGTTCGGAAATAAAAAAGGAGTGACATTTATGCTCATAACTTACTCTCCGCACTGGACCGTACTTCGCAGGATCGGCACTCAGCAAATCATACCCAAGGACAGACAACCAGAAGAAGGATGGCACCCTCAAGGGGTGGTCGTCCGAAGCGACAAGAGGCCAGGAGTGCCACTGAGCCTACTTCATCACCAAAAAGGTATGTGCCTTATTTAATATTTAGGCGTGAAGCCGAATTGTCATTTTTCATCCTCCTTCTATTATCTCAGGAGGGGTACTCGGCGGACCGTAAACAAGACCCCGACCAGCCGAGCCGCAGCCAATCCGGCGCCGGAGACGTCAACTAGGACTGGGGCGCATGTTGGCGCGGCGCAGACTCATCTGCCCCATCAAGAGCCGGATGAGGTGTCCGTCACCAACTCCGAAGTGGAAAGTGAGATGAATCATCGACACTTGAAAGAAGCCCTACGCACCCCTGCTTTAACATAGTAGGAATTTACCGCCCTTAGCACCGTGGGCGCATACATCCGAGCAGCCCGGGACGGACTTACAGGAGTTGTTCGCCTATTCTCAAAAGATACAGTGGTATAAATTTATGCAGACTTAGTAGATAGATAGCAGTAGCCCCGGGACTTAAAGAGGTAGGAACCAACCGATTTGAGGATCGTTTATGGCCGCAGGTTCTCAAGGAGAAGAACAGTGCATTGTCCCAGGAGCTCGAGACAAGCCGGACACAGCTAAATGCCGCTGTCACCGAGCTTGAAGAAATGAAGAGTGCCCCAATGTACTATAGAAAAGATAAAAACTAGAAGAAGAAGTGAAGAAGCAGGCCGAAGAGATAAAGACCTTAAAGGCTCAACTCTTGGAGGCGCAACAGGAAAACTAGAAGCTGAAGGGTGGCATATTTGGTATGCCTTTTGAACCATCTGGAGTATTGATATAATCATAAAATACGAAATGTTATAGTTCGGTTGATACAGGTATGTTGACCGGCCGCCATGAGGAGGAAGTGTCCGGGCTGCAAAGCAATGTTCTAAAAGAACTGTCAAAGCTGCACGAGCGTGCCCGGAAGGCCATGAAGAATATGGCCAAAGCCTTATGGCCATCTGATGCCCCTCCAGAAAGCATGGAGGGGTTGGCAGATCTTTTCAAGGGTGCTCGGCGTCGCTTCGAGCTGTGGAAGATGTCTGCATGCCGTGAAGTTGCACAAGAGGCATAGGCCATGGTGAAGACACGCTACACCAAACTCGATCCGAATCATATGGCCCGAGTTGGACCTCAAGGACTTGACGGGAAGGAAATTCCTATAAGCTTGGTATATGACCAAGTAATGACAGTGGCGAAATATTCGCAACACGATTGTAAACTAGATAGCCTATTAGATGGCGTAGAAAGAGAGTAGGCATTCGATTATATGTATCAATGTACTTTATGACTGAACTTATCTCCCGCCGAACTTATAATTTTTTTATCATCGTAGACCTTCGGTTTCCACCTCTGAAACAAGAAGTTGGAGTGTTTCCATATACTGTGTTTAACTAAGAAACGTTTAGTATCTCTGGAAACCAGGCAATCCGGTCATATTGCTCGAACAGACAAAATGTGTTTGGGGAGTTATGTTATATTACTATTTAATGTAAGAAACATCTTCCAAGAAAAATAGTACCATTAGGGGTTCCTTTCCTTGGGTTAGCATGCTGAATGGTGCATGCTTAGGCTCGTATCCGAAGTATAGGCAGCCAATTCCATAGTTATTCCAAAAAATAATCTATTGTATGCGTGCCGACCACTTATTCCCTTAAGAACGCTAGCTTTTAGCTTCACCCATCTCAGGTACAGGTCCAAATAACCCGGTTGTAGCAATCGCAGAGGTACTCCGTTTACACCCTAGCCAAACAATCGGGAATGTAGGGTATAAACACAGGAGCAAGGCAAACCAGCTTGGCAAAAACTTAAGTCATAGAGGTGCATAAAATGGCAGAAGCAACAACCGTTATGGACGAAAAGAAGCTTATAAGCTTTTCAATAAAATGCTTCGTTAAAAGAAGCCCTCATGTATGGCGGGGTTTATACATTTAAAGATGTGTACCCCGAGTAATGCAGTTGATCTGAACATATATTTGAGAGAAAAAAGGAAAAAAATTAAAAATGGAGAGAAAAAGGAAAAAACCTAGTTAAAATGAAACCTAAGGAGGCCGAACTATGGGTAGAATCTTCGGAGCCGGGCAGCATTCCATGGGTTCGGCTCGAGGCAATTATCCTCTGCATTGCGAAGGCGATAGGCTCACCCAGTAAGGACTTCATCTATGACGAAGGGCCCCTCCCATTTGGGTTTGAGCTTGTCCTTTTTCTTTTTCGAGAGGCGTAAAACAAGTTCTTTGACATTGTATGTTTTAACCCGCACTTTTCTGCTTTGGTAATGCCCGGCTTGTTGTTGATAGAATAGGAACAGGCTTTAGCAACATCGCACTCCTCTTCGAGTCTGTCTACGTCATCTTGCCGATCTAGTTCGGCTGCTCTCTCTTCGTACATGCGCACTCTAGGTGAGTCATGAATAATGTCGCAGGGCAATATGGCCTCTGCGCCGTACACGATAAAGAAAGGTGTGTGATGACCCACAAGTGTAGGGGATCTATCATAGTCCTTTCGATAAGTAAGAGTGTCGAACCCAACGAGGAGCAGAAGGAAATGATACGCGGTTCTCAGTAAGGTTTTCTCTGCAAGCACTGAAATTGTAGGTAATAGATAGTTTTGTGATAAGATAAATAGTAACAAGCAACAAGTAAATAAAGTAAATAAGGTGCAGCAAGGTGGCCCAATCCTTTATGTAGCAAAGCATAAGCCTGGACAATTTCTAATAATGAGCAAGGAGCTCCCAGGACACATTGGGAATTATCGTCAAGCTAGTTTTCATCACGCTCAAATGATTCAGGTTCGGTACTTTGATAATTTGATATGTGGGTGGACTGGTAGTTGGGTACTGCCCTAACTTGGACAAGCATCCCACTTACGATTAACCCCTATTGCAAGCATCCGCAACTATAAAAGAAGTATTAAGGTAAACCTAACCACAGCATTAGACATATGGATCCATATCAACCCCTAACAAAGCAACGCATAAACTAGGGTTTAAGCTTCTGTCACTCTAGCAACCCATCATCTACTTATTACTTCCACATGCCTTCCTCTAGGCCCAAATAATGGTGAAGTGTCATGTAGTCTACGTTCACATAACACCACTAGAGGAAAAGACAACATACATCTCATCAAAATATCTAACGAATACCAAATTCACATGACTACTAATAGCAAGACTTCTCCCATGTCCTCAGGAACAAACGTAAGTACTCACAAAGCATATTCATATTCATAATCAGAGGAGTAATTATATGAATAAAGGATCTGAACATATGATCTTCCACCAAATAAACCAATTAGTATCAACTACAAGGAGTAATCAACACTACTAGCAACACACAGGTACCAATTTGTGGTTTTGATACAAGATTGGAGACAAGAGACGAACTAGGGTTTGAGAGGAGATGGTGCTGGTGAAGATGTTGATGGAGATTGACCGCCTCCCGATGAGAGGATCGTTGGTGATGACGTTGGAGATGATTTCCCCCTCCCGGAGGGAAGTGTCCCCGACAGAACAGGTCCGCCAGAGCCCTAGATTGATTCCACCAAGGTTCCGCCTTGTGGCGGCGGAGTTTCGTCCCGTAAGCTTGCCCTCGATTTTTTTTCCAGGGTAAAAGTGATGATATAGCAGAAGATGGACGCCGGAGGCTCACCAGGGGGGCCAGGAGATAGGGGCGCGCCCTATAGGGGGGCGCCCCCTGTCTCCTGGACAGGGTGTGGACCCCCTGGCCTATTTCTTTCACTCAGAAATTCTTATTAATTCCAAAAGGTTGTTTCGTGGAGTTTCAGGACTTTTGGAGCTGTGCAGGATAGGTTTCCAACGTTTGCTCCTTTTCCAGCCAGAATTCCAGCTGCCGGCACCCCCCCTCTTCATGGTAAACCTTGTAAAATAAGAGAGAATAGCCATAAGTATTGAGATATAATGTGTAATAACAGCCCATAATGCAATAAATATTGATATAAAAGCATGATGCAAAATGGACGTATCAACTCCCCCAAGCTTAGACCTCGCTTGTCCTCATGCGGGAGCCGAAATCGAAAAATATATCCGCATGTTTAGAGATGGAGGTGTCGATAAAAGTAAAATACGGACATGAGGGCATCATGATCATTCTAATAACAGCAACACATATAGATTTTGTCATATGATTTCCTATGCTCAAGTAACAAGCAATTCACAATGTCAAGTATGGTTCAAAAACTTCATTGGGAACTAAAAAACTATAATCTCAGTCATTGAAGAAATTGTAATTTATTGTAACATCAGAAAGAGCCAATAATAGAGCTTTTCAACAAGCTCACATACTCAACTATCTCGTAGTCTCCTACAATTGCTAACACTCACGCAGTACTTGTGGTTATAGAGTTTCAGCCGGACACTAAGAAAGATAGGGGCTTATTGTGTTGCCTCCCAACATATTCACCTTTAGGTGATGTCAACAATAATAGCCCATGCTAACTTACATCCAATTGGATATATATATCATGATCTTTCAAACACGAGGAGCTTGCCAAAGGATAAAGTAAAAAGGGAAAGGTGAGGATCACATTGACTCAAGCATAAAGTAAAAACATAAAGTAAAATATAGGCCCTTCGCAGAGGGAAGTAGAGGTTGTCATGCGCGTTTAGGGTTGATGCATAAAATCTTAATGCAAAAGAATGTCACTTTATATTGCCCCTTGTATGTGGACCTTTATTATGCAGTTCGTCGCTTTTATTACTTCCACAACAAGTTCATACAAAGCTTATTTTCTTTGCACTAATAAGTCATACATATTTAGAGAGCAATTTTTATTGCTTGCACCGATGACAACTTACTTAAAGGATCTTACTCAATCCATAGGTAGGTAGGGTGGACTCTCATGGCAAAAACTGGGTTTAAGGATATTTGGCTAGCATGAGGGGGAAAGGCAAGCTCACATGTTTGGAAGGTCAATGACAATATACTTTAACTGAGATATCGGAAAACATAAACCATTATGTTGTCTTCCTTGTCCAACCAACTCTTTTAGCACGTCATACGTAATGACTGCTTCACAATCATAAAAGGTGTCCAAGATAATACATTTATATTTGAACCCCTCTTTCCTTATCACTTCCTATTAATTGCAACGATGACCAAGGCTACGTTCATCAACTCTCAACAATTTTTATGCCTCATACTTTCTATGTGTGAAGTTATCACTATCCATAAGATCAATATGAGCTCTTTTATTCTTTCTACTTTCTAAAGATGATAGCACATAGCAAAGCCCCTGACTCAACACTAAACTTTATTATAGATAGCACACAGACTTGATTACATAAAGAGATCACAAAGCGAAACTCAAACTACTTGATATCAAAACTTCAACTACTAAATCAAGACACTACTAAAAGGATCGAACTAAATAAAGCAGTGAAGATAGGAGTGTGATGGTGATACGATACCAGGGCACCTCCCCCAAGCTTGGCAGTTGCCAAGGGGAGTTCCCATACCCATGTGATTATTTCCTCGGAGGTGGTGAAGTAGGAGTTGTTGTTGATGTAGGCTTGTCGTTCGTCATCCAAGGCATAGGTTCTCCATCATAAAAGGATGATCGAGTCTCTGGGATCCTTAAGTCTGTAGCCAAACTCATTCGTTTGAATCTATATTCATACTCACAGTTCTTGTTTTGCAGGTCATAGATTTGGGCTTGGAGGTGCTCGATTTTCTCTTGAATCTTGAAGATGGTCTCCCTAATGACTTTAGCATCTAGCTTGTGATTGTTGGTGAACTCCGTGATCATCATCTGGTTGGCGTTGAGTCCACACTCCACCATCCCTTGACACTTGAAAACTTCCTACTCCATGGCTTCGAGCTTTGTCTCCATGCTTCGGGTACGCCTTGGTCCCTCCACATCGCGGATGTGCAGCACCCCCTCACGCATCTCAATGGTTTGAGGGTGTTGCAGCACCTCCGCGAGATAGGGGTTGATAACCCTCTCGAAAACTTGTCCTTGGGAGCGCTTGGAGACTCCATGATGGTCTAGATCTGAAACAGAAATAGCTCGAAACGGAAACAGAGGATATTTGCGTGATATGGTGGTCAAAACCTTCGGGAGTATATATAATGAATTTTTACCGACCAAAATACGTAACATACAAGAAAACTGAGTCCGGGAGGCACACGAGGTGCCCACGAGACAGGGGGCGCGCCCTACAGGGGGGGCGCCCTCCTCTCTCGTGGGAGCCTCGTGTCCCTTTCAGACTACTTCTTTCTTCCTAAAATTCTTAAATAATCCAAAACTGATAAAAATTGCCATTGGAGTTGTTTTGGAGTCGGTTTACTTACCGTACCACACACCTATGCCTTTTCGGGGTCTGGAACATTCTGGAAAGTGTCCCTTATGTATTCCTTAGGGGTTACGGTTTCAATAATATTAGTTTCAACATTGATAGGATTACCTGAAATATAGTGTTTAATTCTTTGACCGTTTACCACCCTCAGATTCGTGCCTTCGAAGTTGTTGATTTTTATAGCACCAGAATGGTAGACCTCCTCGATAACGTAGGGACCTTCCCATTTTGAGAGATGTTTTCCTGCAAAAAATCCTAAACGAGAGTTGAATAATAAAACATAATCTCCTATGTTAAACTCACCCTTTTGTATCCTCTTATCATGCTAGCGTTTGACTTTTTCTTTGAAAAGCTTGGCATCCTCATATGCTTGGGTTCTCCATTCATCAAGTGAGCTAATATCAAATAACCTCTTCTCACCGGTAAGTTTGAAGTCATAATTGAGCTCTTTGATAGCCCAATATGCCTTATGTTCAACTTCAAGAGGTAAATGACACGCTTTTCCATAAACCATCTTATAAGGAGACATACCCATAGGATTTTTGTATGCAGTTCTATAGGCCCATAATGCATCATCAAGTTTTTTGGACCAATTCTTTCTAGATCTATTCACAGTCTTTTGCAAAATTAATTTAAGCTCTCTATTGCTTAACTCTACTTGACCACTAGACTGCGGATGATAAGGAGATGCTATTCTATGATTGACATCATACTTAGCAAGCATCTTACGGAAAGCACCATGAATAAAATGTGAACCGCCATCAGTCATAAGATATCTAGGGACTCCAAACCTCGAAAAAATAACTTCTTTAAGCATTTTAATAGAAGTGTTATGATCGGCACTACTAGTTGGAATAGCTTCTACCCACTTAGTAACGTAATCAACAGCAACTAAAATATGTGTATAACCATTAGAGGCAGGAAAAGGTCCCATATAATCAAAGCCCCAAACATCAAACGGTTCAATAACAAGAGAGTAATTCATTGGCATTTCTTGTCGTCCACTAATGTTACCTATTCTTTCGCATTCATCATAGGATAAGACAAACTTACAAGCATCTTTGAAAAGAGTAGGCCAATAAAAACCAGATTGTAGTACCTTGTGTGCAGTTCTATCTCCAGCGTGGTGTCCTCCATAAGATTCAGAGTGACACTTACATAGAATCTATTCCTGTTCATGCTCAGGCAGACAGCGTCTAATAACACCATCTACTCCTTCTTTATAAAGGTGTGGATCATCCCAGAAGTAATGCCTTAAATCATAAAAGAACTTTTTCTTTTGCTGGTATGTGAAACTAGGCGGTATAAATTTAGCAACAATGTAATTAGCATAATCAGCATACCAAGGAGCAGTACAAGAAGCATTGACGACCGCTAATTGTTCATCAGGAAAGCTACCATTAATAGGCAGTGGGTCATCAAGAACATTCTCTAACCTAGACAAGTTATTTGCAACGGGGTTCTCAGCTCCTTTTCTATCAATAATATGCAAGTCAAATTCTTGGAGAAAGAGAACCCATCTAATGAGTCTAGGCTTAGCATCTTTCTTTTCCATAAGATATTTAATAGCAGCATGATCAGTGTGAATAGTAACCTTGGAATCAACAATATAAGCTCTAAACTTATCACATGCAAACACAACTGCTAAGAACTCTTTTTCAGTAGTAGCATAATTTCTCTGGGCAGTATCAAGAGCCTTACTAGCATACTGGATAACATTTAATTTCTTATCAACTCTTTGCCCAAGAACAACACCTACAACATAATCACTAGCATCGCACATAATTTCAAAAGGTAAATTCCAATCAGGTGGCTGAACAACAGGTGCAGTGATCAAAGCTTTCTTAAGTGTTTCAAAAGCTTCTACACAATCATCATCAAAGACAAAAGGGATATCTTTTTGCAATAAATTAGTCAGAGGCCTAGAGATTCTAGAAAAGTCCTTAATGAACCTCCTATAAAAACCGGCATGACCAAGGAAACTTCTTATACCCTTTATGTCCTTGGGACATGGCATCTTTTCAATAGCATCAACTTTGGCTTTATCAACTTCAATACCTCTCTCGGAGATCTTGTGCCCCAAGACAATGCCTTCATTAACCATAAAGTGACACTTTTCCCAATTCAGGACGAGACTAGTGTCTTCGCATCTCTACAAAACTCGATCAAGGTTGCTCAAACAATCATCAAAGGAGGATCCATAGACGGAGAAGTCATCCATGAATACCTCACAAATCTTTTCACAAAAATTAGAGAATATAGCCATCATGCATCTTTGAAAGGTAGCAGGTGCATTACATAAACCAAAAGGCATACGTCTATAAGAAAAAGTACCAAAAGGGCAAGTAAAAGTAGTTTTAGATTGATCCTTCGCTGACACAGGTATCTGAGAGAAACCAGAATAACCATCTAGAAAGCAAAAATGTGTGTGTTTGGATAGCCTTTCTAGCATTTGATCAATCAAAGGTAAAGGGTAATGATTTTTCTTAGTAGCTTTATTTATCTTACGGAAATCAATTACCATCCTATAACCTGTAATAATTCTTTGCAGGATCAATTCATCTTTATCATTAGGAACAACGGTAATACCTCCCTTTTTAGGGACACAATGGACAGGGCTTACCCATTCACTATCAGCAACAGGATAAATAATACCTGCCTCAAGGCGCTTTAGTATCTCCTCTCTTACCACTTCCCTCATCTTGGGATTTAATCGTCTTTGAGGATCTCTAACTGGTTTGTCATCTTTCTCCACTGAAATCTTATGTTGACATAATGTGGGACTAATGCCCTTAAGATCGTCCAGAGTATATCCAATAGCTGCACGGTGCTTCTTTAGAGTTTTCAATAATCTTTCCTCTTCTTTCTCTGAAAGGTTAGCACTAATAATAACAGGATATATTTCTTTTTCATCAAGATAAGCATACTTAAGATTATCAGGTAATGGTTTAAGTTCAAACACGGGATCACCCTTGGGTGGAGTGGGATCGCCAAGAATTTCAACGGGAAGGTTATGTCTTCTAATTCAACGGGTGCAATGTCGTGCATAATTTCTTTATAGAAATCATAAGGTATCGCACTAGCACTTGCACCCATATCACATAAGCCATGATAACAATGATCTCCTACTTTAACAGAAATAACAGGCGTGCCTACGACAGGTCTAGGTATCTTAGTATCAGGTCTAGCAATATTAGTAGTCTCACCCAAGAAAGAAATAACATGCCCATCTAAGTCCTCATCCAAGAGATCTTTAACCATAGCAATACTAGGTTCAACATTAATTTTCTCAGGAGGTGTATAAGTCCTAGTATTACTCTTACGAACAACAGTCGAAGCTTTAGCATGATCCTATATCCTAACAGGAAAAGGAGGTTTTTCAACATAAGCAGTAGGAACAATAGGATCACTATAGGTAATAGTCTTTTATTCGACTGTAATAGGTGCAACTACTTTCACTTCAACAGGAGGATTATATTTAAACCACTGCTCTTTAGGGAGATCAACGTGAGTAGCAAAAGATTCACAAAAAGTAGCTACTATCTCAGAGTCAAGTCCATACTTAGCGCTAAATCCACGAAAAACATTGGTATCCATAAAAGATTTAACACAATCGAACTTAGGTGTCATACCTGACTCCTTACCATCGTCGGAACCCCAATCTTCAGAGTTGCATTTAATTCTTTCCAATAAGTCCCATTTGAAATCAATAGTCTTTAGCATATAAGAACCAGCACAGGAAGTATCGGGCAGGTTGCGATTATCAAGAGAAATCCGAGCATAGAAATTCTGAATAATCATTTCCCGAGAGAGCTCATGATTGGGGCATGAATATAACAATGACTTAAGCCTCCCCAAGCTTGAGCGATGCTTTCTCCTTCGCAAGGCTAGAAATTATATATGTAATTACGATCACGATGAACAAGATGCATAGGATAGAACTTCTGGTGAAATTCCAACTTCAATCGTTTATAATTCCAAGATCTTGTATCATCACATAGCCTATACCATCTCATTGCATCTCCCTTCAAAGATAAAGGGAAGACCTTCTGTCGGTGTCAAAACCGGCGGATCTCGGGTAGGGGGTCCCGAACTGTGCGTCTAGGCGGATGGTAACAGGAGACAAGGGACACGATGTTTTCCCAGGTTAGGGCCCTCTTGATAGAGGTAAAACCCTACGTCCTACTTGATTAATATTGATGATGTGTGTTACAAGAGTAGATCTACCACGAGATCAAGGAGGCTAAACCCTAGAAGCTAGCCTATGGTATGATTGTTGTTCGTCCTATGGACTAAAGCCATCCGGTTTATATAGACACCGGAGAGGGCTAGGGTTACACAGAGTCGGTTACAATGGTAGGAGATCTACATATCCGTATCGCCAAGCTTGCCTTCCACGCCAAGGAAAGTCCCATCCGGACACGGGACGAAGTCCTCAATCTTGTATCTTCATAGTCTTGGAGTCCGGCCGATAATGATAGTTCGGCTATCCGGACACCCCCTAGTCCGGGACTCCCTCACCTTCCTTTTTACAACATCATCGGGAATACCTGCAAGCTTAAATAATCCACAGACTTCATCCACAAAGATAAGGTGTAAATCGGGATGCAATGTTCCATCTCCTGCAAATGGATTAGGTAGCAGTTTCTCTATCATACCCGAAGGAATCTCAAAGTAAATATTTTCATCAAGTTCAGTAGGTTTAGGAGCAACTCTTTGCTCTTCTGGTTGGGGTGAAGATACCCCAAGCAAGCCCCTCAAAGGATTAGTTTCCATACTGACAAGTAACAGAAAATTTCAGCACACTATATAAATGTTTCCTTACCAAGTCCACTCACCAAAAGTGCTACACTCCCTGGCAATGGCGCCAGAAAAGAGTCTTGATGACCCACAAGTTTAGGGGATCTATTGTAGTCCTTTCAATAAGTAAGAGTGTCGAACCCAACGAGGAGCAGAAGGAAATGATACGCGGTTTTCAGTAAGGTTTTCTCTGCAAGCACTGAAATTGTAGATAATAGATAGTTTTGTGATAAGATAAATAGTAACGAGTAACAAGTAAATAAAGTGCAGCAAGGTGGCCCAATCCTTTATGTAGCAAAGGGTAGCCTGGACAATTTTTAATAATGAGAAAGGAGCTCCCGAGGACACATTGGGAATTATCGTCAAGCTAGTTTTCATCACGCTCAAATGATTCGCGTTCGATACTTTGATAATTTGATATGTGGGTGGACTAGTACTTGGGTACTGCCCTAACCTAGACAAGCATCCCACTTATGATTAACCCCTATTGCAAGCATCTGCAACTACAAAAGAAGTATTAAGGTAAACCTAACCACATCATTAGACATATGGATCCATATCAACCCCTAATGAAGCAACGCGTAAACTAGGGTTTAAGCTTCTGTCACTCTAGCAACCCATCATCTACTTATTACTTCCACATGCCTTCCTCTAGGCCCAAATAATGGTGAAGTGTCATGTAGGTGACGTTCACATAACACCACTAGAGGAAAAGACAACATACATCTCATCAAAATATCGAATGAATACCAAATTCACATGACTACTAATAGCAAGACTTCTCCCATGTCCTCAGGAACAAATGTAACTACTCACAAAGCATATTCATGTTCATAATCAAAGGAGTAATAATATGCATAAAGGATCTGAACATATGATCTTCCACCAAATAAACCAATTAGTATCAACTACAAGGAGTAATCAACACTACTAGCAACACACAGGTACCGATTTGTGGTTTTGATACAAGATTGGATACAAGAGATGAACTAGGGTTTGAGAGGAGATGGTGCTGGTGAAGATGTTGATGGAGATTGACCCCCTCCCGATGAGAGGATCGTTGGTGATGATTTCCCCCTCCCGGAGGGAAGTGTCCCCAGCAGAACAGCTCTGCCAGAGCCCTAGATTGATTCCGCCAAGGTTCCGCCTCGTGGCGGCGGAGTTTCGTCCCGTAAGCTTGCCCCCGGTTTTTTTTCCAGTGTAAAAGTGATGATATAGCAGAAGATGGACACCGGAGGCCCACCAGTGGGGCCAGGAGATAGGGGGCGCGCCCTATAGGGGGGTGGCGCCCCCTGTCTCCTGGACAAGGTGTGGGCCCCCTGGCCTATTTCTTTCGCTCAGAAATTCTTATTAATTCCAAAAAGTTGTTTTGTGGAGTTTCAGGACTTTTGGAGCTATGCAGGATAGGTTTCCAACGTTTGCTCCTTTTCCAGCCAGAATTCCAGCTGCCGGCATCCCCCCTCTTCATGGTAAACCTTGTAAAATAAGAGAGAATAACCATAAGTATTGAGATATAATGTGTAATAACAGCCCATAATGCAATAAATATTGATATAAAAGCATGATGCAAAAAGGACGTATCAGTGTGTATCTGGTTGTTCAATTGGGCGTGGTCCGGAGTCCCCAAAGTACAGAATCGAGTTCCACAACCCTGTGCTTGTCTGATTCTCGTAAAGAGCGCACTAGTCTGGGCTTAATACCACTCATGATCAGACCTTTGGCCCTTTCAACTTGGCCATTTGTTTGAGGGTGGTATATGGATGCGTAGTCGAGTTTAATGCCCAACTTAGCGCACCAAGTTTTCACCTCCTCGGCTGTGAAGTTGGAGCCATTATCAGTGATGATACTGTGCGGGACACCATAACAGTGGACTACGCCAGATATAAAGTCAATCACTGGCCCAACCTCGGCTGTTTTTACCGATTTGTCCTCTATCCACTTAGTGAATTTATCTACCATTACCAGCAAGTATTTGGCTTCCCCCTTTAAGGGGTCCAACCATATCATGTGCCCAGACCGGAAAGGTCCAAGTAATGGAGATTGTTCTTAATGCGGTGGGAGGCATGTGGATTTGATTGGCGAAAAGCTGACAACCACGCAACGTTGGACAAGGGCTTGAGCGTCTACTCGAGCCGTAGGCTAGAAGAAACTTGTCCGCAATGCCTTGCTTACGAGGGCTCAAGCCACGGCATGAAGACCGCCGAGAACAACATGTATTTCTGCCAAGAGTTGCCTTCCCTCTTCTTCGGAGATACACCTTTGAAGGACTCCGGTAGTACTTCTTTTGTGCAGTTCACCCGCATGTACTTTAAAGGCTTTAGAGCACCGAACTCTGCATCGAGCTTCATTTTGATCGTCGGGAAGCTCCTGCCTATTAAGGTTGGCAAGGAATGGTTCGGTCCAAGGAGCAATAACCACCATGATCTCATGAGCAGAGGGTGTTATCTTGATATTCGGACCCCTGACGGTGTGTGCATGTTCGGCAGCTGGGGTGTGATCAGGTCTGTATTGCCTTCTCCGTTCTCACCCAGCCACACTACAGATGGCTTAAAGAGCCTTTCCACAAAGGTGTTAGGTGGCACAGGGTCGCGCTTAGCGCCCATACGAGCGAGGTTGTGGGCTGCCTGATTACTCTCTCGAGCGACGTGATGAAACTCAAGTCCTTCAAACGGAGCTGATATTTTTAATATGGTGTTTCGATATGCCACCATTTTTGGGTCCTTTGCGTCGAACTCTCCATTTACCTGGGAAATTGCGAGGTTGGAACCACCGCACACCTCTAGGCGTGTTATACCCATGGAGACAGCTATGCGAAAACCATGTACCAGTGCCTCATATTCAGCTGCATTGTTGGAGTCCGTATACATAATTTGTAGTACATAGCAGACTGTGTCCTCAGTAGGGGATCTTAGGATGACGCCAGCCCCAAGTCCGGCCAGCATTTTAGAGCCGTCGAAGTACATAATCCAATTGGAGTATGAGCTATACTCTTTAATGAGTTTGGCTTCCATCCATTCAGCGACAAAGTCGGCCAACACCTGGGATCTAATAGCCTGGCATGGCTTGTATATGATTTCGAACGGTAAAAGCTCGATGGCCCATTTGGCTATGCGGCCAGTGGCGTCCCTGTTATTGATAATGTCATTGAGTGGTACTTCAGATGCCACTGTGATCGAACACTCTTGAAAGTAGTGTCGCAGTTTACGGGATGCCATGAAGACTATGTAGGTTATCTTCTGATAGTGGGGGTATCGGGATTTTCAAGGTGTAAGGACCTCCTATACATAATAGACTCATTTTTGGGTGGGGAATTTATGTCCCTCTTCCCCTCGTTTGACAACGAGAACAACACTAACCACTTGGTTACTTGCCAAAATATATAATAACATGGGCTCTCCAACACCTGGTGCATCTAGGATTGGGTTGCTTGCAAGAAGGGTTTTAACTTCTTCCAGTCCGGCTGTGGCAGCGTCCATCCATTTGAAGTTGTTAGTGCGTCATAATAGCTTGTAGAGTGGTAGCGCCTTTTCTCCCAATTTGGAGATAAAGCGGCTTAAGGCCGCGACGCACCCAGCTAGTTTCTGGACTTGCTTTAGGTCTGTTGGTATGGCCAATTGTGACAACGCTCGGATCTTAGCTGGGTTTGCTTCAATTCCTCTATGGAAACAATGAACCCGAGAAATTTTCCGGACGGAACTTTGAAGACACATTTTTCCGGATTAAGCCGTATGTCATATGTTCGGAGGTTGTCGAAGGTGAGGCAAAGATCGTACACCAGTGTCTTGATGTGTTTTGTTTTGATGACCACCTCATCCACATATGCTTTGACCGTTTTGATGATTTGTTTTTCTAGGAAAGTTTGAATCATACGCTGGTAGGTAGCCCCAGTGATTTTGAGTTCGAACAACATAGTGTTGAAGCAGAAGGGACCATAAGGGGTGATGAACGCGGTTGTAGCCTGGTCCAATTCCTTCATCTTAATATGATGGTATCCGGAATAGGCGTCGAGGAAACACAAAGAATCATGCCCTGCTGTTGCATCAATAATTTGGTCGATGCGAGGCAATGGGAAGGGGTCTTTAGGGCAAGCCTTGTTGAGGTCCTTGAAATCGACGCACAAGAACCAAGATTTGTCCTTCTTTGGTACCATAACCAAGTTGGCTAACCAATCTGGATGTTTAATTTCCCTAATAAACCCAGCCTCTAACAACTTGGCTAGCTCTTCTCCCATGGCTTGATGCTTGGGTTCGGAGAATCACCGTAGTGTCTGCTTCACAGGTTTGAATCCCTTGATTACATTGAGTCTGTGTTCGGCCAGTCTTTGTGGGATGCCGGGCATGTCTGAAGGGTGCTAGGAAAAGATATCCAAAGTCTCTCGCAGGAATGTGTGTAGGGCGGCATCCACTACCGGATCCAGCTGTGCTCTGATAGATGCTGTTTTGTTAGGGTCCATCGGGTACACTTGGAATTTGACTATTTCCTCGGCTAGCTTGAAAGAGGTGGATTTGGACCTCTTATCGAGAATCACGTCATCCCTATTCACCATGGACCATAGGGTGGTTAATTCCTCTGCCCCTAGGGCTTCGGATAGCGCCTCGAGTGCCAAGGATGCAGTTCTGTTTTCGGCATGAAGGGCTTTGTCCGGGTCGCTCAAAATTGTGATAATTCCATTAGGTCCTGGCATTTTGAGTTTCATATACCCGTAATGAGGTATATCTTGAAAGCGTCCCGGCCGAGGATGGTGTCATACCCACTATTGAAGGGGACCACATGAAAGAGCAACTCTTTGGATATATAGTTTTTGGGTGTGCCGAATACCACATCCAGTTTAATTTTCCCCGAGCATAGTGCTTCTTGACTGGGGATAATATCGATGTGTGATCTATCCATCTGCATTTTATCAAGCGTGTCCTCATAGATGAGGTTAAGCCCGCTGCTGCCGTCCGTGAGCAATTTAGTAAGTCGAAAACCATCAACGATGGGGTTTAGTCTAAGGCGGCGGGTTCTCGGACTGACCGAGCCTTTGGTTCATCTTCGGCCGTAAAGGTTATTGCCGGGTCGTTCCATGGGCTCAGTGCGGTAACTTGGTTGACTTCGGCGAGGTCATGGTGTGCTCGTTTGCGCCGATTGTTCGAAGAGAAGGTCTCGAAGACCGTGAGGACATTAAAGTTGTCCCTCTCTAGAGAGTATTTCTTTGGAGTTGTGGTGAGGATGGCCTCTCCACTTTTTTCTACTTGTCGGAGTACCCAACATGCTCGGAGGCTATGGGTTTGGACTGTGCGCGGAGTGGCGTGAATCGGGTAGGGCTTGTCTAACAGTTCATCAAGAACGAACCTCTATCCCTTGAAGGGTTTATTTTTCCTGCCCATAGACTGGTGGTCAGGTGACCCGCCAGGATGTATCCGTTTAGCCCGACCCGCGCACTACTACAAGGCAGTGGGCTCCAGTTGAGTTTTCTGGGCCCTCCGTGTGCTTTCCATCGCACATTAATTTTGCACTACTTGTGATAATTCCATGAAGCTCTGTATGTGGCGACGGTCAAGGGCACTCAATATTCCCTCGTCGGTCCAGTTATGATGGAAAACCGAAACTACGTCGTTGTCCGAGCAGTCTTTGATCTTGTTTTTAACAAGCAAGAATCTGGCCCAATAGTGAAGGACCGTTTCCTGAGGCTGCTGCCGCACATACATCAGGTTGTATATATCTGGAGGACCTGAGTTTCTTGGAGAATATAGATTGTGGTGGGTGGGTGGCTTAAATTTTAGATCATGTCCCCATCTGTGTTCGGAGCTTGGAAGGTCTCCAAGGCGACCTGTTCGGGTCCGGGGAGGCACGAGGGCTCCTGCAATCCTATGCTTGAGCCAGAGTTCGGAGAGCATGAGGCCCCATTCGAAGGGGGAGTATCCGGCTCAGGGGATTCGGAGAGCTGAACATACTTGGTCTTCAATATAAGGAGGGAAGTGTCATAGGCCGATTCCTCAACGACCTCTACGAGGTAGGTGATTAGCGGGCAATTAATTTCCCTCTGGTCAGGCTTGAGCCTGATCCAATCATAGTCTGTTGAGACCCCCAGGGCAGTGATGCGGTCCAGCAGTTTGTTTAAAGAAGAAGCATCTGCCGGATCCAACTTTTTGGAGTACTTAGGGCTGATGCGAAGACGCTGTCTGGCGGCCACGGGTGGAGTTGCGGGCTCGACGGCCGCGCAAGCCCCTATGGTGAAACCGCCGAACTGGAGGGCCTGCCGAGAAGCTAGGAACCCTCCAGAAGTAATATTGTTGTTGATGACTAGGCGAGCCATAGATCACCTTTTGTAGATAGCACGACAGAGCTCTCAATGAAAGCACCAATGTTGGTGTCAAAACTGGCAGATCTCGGGTAGGGGGGCCCAAGCTGTGCATCTAAGGACCAATGGTAACAGGGGACCAGGGGACACAGTGTTTACCCAGGTTCGGGCCCTCTTAAGGGAGGTAAAACCCTACTCCTGCTTGATTATATTCAACGAGTGTGGAGATTACAAGAGTTGATCTACCTCGAGATCATAATGTCTAAACCCTAGATGTCTAGCCTATGAGTATTCCAATGACAGTAAAGAAGATGGCCTCTACGGTCTAACCCCTCCAGTTTATATACACACCAGAGGGGCCTAGGGTTTGTACAAGGTTGGTTCATCGGGGAAGGTAACTTCCGGACTCTAATCTTGTTGTCTACGTATGGAAAAGTCCCATCCAGACACGAAGGATAATCTTCCGCTTGATCTTGTACGACCCATCCAACCCGGCCCATACTCCTAGGCCGGACACCCGAGGACCCCCGAATCCAGGACTCCCTGACCCGGCAAGGCTTGCCGGGCTAATTCGCCAGCTCCACGCCTGTTCGCTTGATACGTCACTGCACGGGTGTCATCTGTGGGTTCACTCGGTAGGAAGTGGCTGCCATATGGAGAATGGCTTCCACTTAATCATCCTGCGTCTTGACACCACACTGATCGATGACATGGGATGTGAAGAAGTAGTCGGTGAGGTGATCTGGTCTCCGCGAGTCCCGGCAGGCCCTGTCGGGACACCTTGTTCCTCTTCTTCTGGGGGTGGCCTCACCCCTTGCCAGGCTCGCCTGCCCGACAAAGGAGGCCTCTCTCTTGATAGTATCTGGTCCTTCTGCTTTAGTCTTGGTTCCTTCTGACCTACTAGCTGGTTCTTTGAGTCACTTGGTCTCTTGCTCTGGTGTTCCAGTCTTGACCTTGTGCCTGTGCATAGTCAGGTCAACAAGCCCTGGGTCTGTTGTACCGACAGAGGCCTTAGTCGTGAGGCCAATGCATCTATGTAGTACCTTAAGAGGGGTGTAGTGAGATGAGAGATGCGAGGTTTTTTTCCAGGTTCGGCCCCTCATGGTGGAGGTAAAAGCCTACATCCTGCTCCATTGATATTGAGGGTGATGGTGCTCACGATTACACAAGGGTGCTCTTTCGCTACCTACATCTCGAGATCTATTGACTTGTCTGTCTCAACTAATGAAACTTGTCCCTCTTGGGGTACCCCGCCCCTCCTTATATAAGTTGAAGGGGCGGGTTACATGACTAGTCCTAGTAGGATTAAGATTACTCTATTACAAGTGGAGTCCTAGTCATGCTTCCTTTGTAAGGGAATATTCGTCATGCTTTCCTCTTAAGTCGGCCCACCGGACACGCTCCTTGAGTTGCTCTTCTCATAATCCACCTCCTAGGCTCTGACCCGCCTGCCGGCTCACCAATGAGTAACAGGCCCGACCGAGTCATTAGTGAGTGGAGAGATCCGGGTGGGTCACTTAGTGAGTCGCCAGTCTTCGGGCAGGTCACTAGTGAGTCACCAAGTCTTCGGGCGGGTCAGTACTGAGTCGCCAACTCCACCCGGGTCATACTTCTGGCCGGGTCATACCGCGGGGTATATCCCCGACAGTCCGCGCGCTTAATGTTCGTTGACAATATAGTGTTATATGAGTTATATGATTTGGTGACCGAATGTTCTTCGGAGTAGCGGATGAGATTAGACATGAAGAGGAGCTCGAGAATGGTCCGAAGATAAAGATTGATATATAGGATGATGATATTTGGGCACCAGAAGAGTTTCGGGATATACCGGATAGAAATCGTGTGACCGGAAAGGGTTCCGGACACACCTGGGAGGTTAATGGGCCATATGGGCCAAAGGGGGGCACACCAACCCACAAGGGGCTGGCGTGCCCCTCCTAGGATGTAGCCCATGGGGAGAGAAGGAAAGGGGGAGTGGGCCTCCCCTTTCCTTCCCTCCTCTGGCAAATATGGTAAGGGGGGCGCAGTGGTGGGAGGACCCCAAGTAGGATTTTGCCTACTTGGGGCGCCTCCAACGTATCTATAATTCTTGAATGTTCCATGCTGTTATATTATCATTCTTGGATGTTTTAAAATCATTTTATAGTCATTTTATATCATTTTTTGGTACTAACCTATTGACATAGTGCCCAGTGCCACTTGTTGTTTCCTGCTTGTTTTTACATCGCAGAAAATCAATATCAAATGGAGTCCAAATGCAGCGAAACTTTTTGTGGATTTTTTAGGACTAGAAGACATCCAGTGGGCCAAAGAAGTACGAGAGGGCCATCCCATGGTGATCACAAGACACCAGGGCGCGACTGGAGGCCCAGGTGCACCCTGGTGGGTTGTGCCCTCCACGCTGGCCTCCCGCGCCACCTCTTTGCTCTATAAATACCCCAATATTCCAGAAATCCTAAGGGAGTCGACGAAAATCATTTCCAGCCGCCGCAATATTCCAGAAACACCAGATCCAATCTAGACACCATCTCGGAGGGGTTCATCATGTCCATTGGTGCCTCTACGATGATGCGTGATGTGACAGCCTGATTTTTGGCCCTTTCTTTTTCTTTTGTTTTTTCGAGGTTTTTGCCTGAGTCTTCTTTTTCTGTGGCTTTGTGGTCTGGAAACTAAAGAAGATGCCCTCTTCTTTGTTTCTAGAGTGGCTTGCCATTCCCAAACCTTTCCCTAGAGCTTTCCATTTCCATCCTAGCCCAAATCCCAATATTCTTTTTATTGGGAATATTCCTTTTCTATTAAAGGAATAACTCAAATTGCCCTAGGTTGTGAAGCAACCTATATTTCCCTCACTCCTAAAATTCCCAAATAATTCTCATAAATTGTTTGGGTCATATCTTGATCAAATATGGCAAAAAAATTCATTGCGATGTTCAAAAATAATTCCCCAATATTCCTTTTTCTATTCTGCCCTGAATGGCACTTTGTGAAGGAAGTGTCATTTATATTTCTCCAATTGACTCCCAACATTTTTGGGCATGTTTATATGAGCAAATAATTGCCCCATGCACAAGTTCAAATTTATTTGCCTAGCCAATCTTCCTCAGTGAATTTTCAAAGTTTCTGTCAGACAGAAGGCTTTGTAAAGGAAGTACTAGCTAGTAGTACCCAAATGAGTTGAACTTCTGCAAACTTTTTAATGTGCTCATATTAATCCCCTCCACCCATTTGCAGCCCCATCCACTCATCTATGTGAGCACAGGAGCAAATCTTTTATTCTGGCATTATTTTCAGGTTGTGAAGCAAGTGAATTTTATATTGCTTCAAAAATCCTGATAAATTACCATATCATTCTTATACCCATAAAACATCTCTCCACCCTTTTTGGCATCATTTCATTAAGCCATTTGACCTCCATAATTATTCCAAGTTTCTGGTTAACAGAGATGTTTGTGAAGCAAGTGCTATTTTAGTTTGTCCATTTGGCATGAGCTTTTTACAGCATATTTATATGTCCATATCATCAGGATTTGCCAAGTTGCATCCCATTCCACCACACCATGTGAGTGCATCACAATGATCTTCATTTCTGGACCAAGTATGCAGTTGTGAAGTAACTGTAGTAAATCTTGATCCTTTTACCCTCAAACTCTCCAAGATCATAGTCCTTCCTAGCCTAAACACCCCAGACAACTTCTTTGGCTTCCAGTAGCTCCCCATTGATCACATTGAGCCGGTAAAGTTTACTGCAGTAGACTTTAGCAGTTGATAACCATTTAACTGTCGCCTGTTTAACCTAGTTACCACCACAGATCAAATCTACCTTGGAGGAACTTACCACTAGACAATGTTTGCCAGCTGTTTGCCTCCCGGACATGCCAGCACTGGTGGTGACCACCGTTTTGGCATGCCATGAGCGCGTTCAGTGGCTGTTTGTGCTGGACCCCCTCCTCCTCTCGCCGTTTTCGTGCTCGTGAGCCTATCCATTGTCTTCCTCTCGTCGTCGCTGTTCTCCTGGACCCCTCTCCCCCTCCGGAAGCTAGCTCACCGACGCAAACCGCCGAGCACCCACGAGAGCACAGTGGAGCTTTGGATCCGTTCGTCGCCGTCGTCTTCCTCCCTGCGCCCCCTTGGCCTCCTCTGCCAGTGAGAGTTCTCCCATGTTCCCTCCCCGTCGTTTGCCTCCGAGTCCATGTGCGCGGGCACGCGTCCGTGGCGCTGGCCACGCGTCCACGGTGACGCCAGCGTGGCTCCCTCTCGCCCAGCTATATATAGCCCTCCCCCGAGCCCCTCGAGCACACCAGAGGCCTCCCCACACTCCACTAGCCCTCCCCAATCCCTCGCCCGAGCTTCTGGAGCTCTCTGAGTCCTCCCTCACTGCCATGGCCGCCGTCGGGCTCCACTCGAATTCGAGCAGCCCCAAGCTCCTCCCCTCCTTCTACCACCACCAGTAGAGCACAACCACTCTGGCGACCATCCCCATGCCCATTTCCCCTCGCCGGAGCCACTATGGCCTCGAGTCCCATCTCCTCCCAAAGCCCCCTCCGCCAGAGTCCAAACCGTGGTCGCCTCGACCTGTCCCGGTGGCCGCGACCTGTCCCTCTGGATGCGGCTCTCCTCGACGAGCTCATCCATGGGCGGAGCCTCGCCGGAGGTGCCCTGTAGCCCTGGCGGCCGTTGCCGGAGTGCTTGGCCTCCTCTGTTCCGTGGGCACGCATCGGAGAAGTAGAAGAAGGAGCCAGGAGGAGAGAGATGGATAAGGCAGACCCCACCTGGACTTGTTTGCGGTGATATTTTTGCAGAAAAGTCCCTGAACTTCAACCCTTCATATCTTTTTATCCATAGCTCCAAACGAGGTGAATCCAACGCTCACGTCTTTGTTTCATCGAGCCCGTTCTGTTGATTTCATTTTCACTATGGTTTAACACTGTGAAAATGACCTTTTTGCCTTTGCACGTAAACAGCCCCTTCGAGAGAGAACTGTTTCCGGCAAATCTTTCCGCGGCTTCACCGCACTTCTCGCCGGTGAATTCTTCATCCCCAGGCAAGCCACAATACCCACTTGCATGATAGTCATGCAGTAGCCATGTTTTTCAACTTGAGTCTTTATTAAATATTTGCTTGTTGAAAAGATGGTTATCGTTGTTCCGGTGATGTTCAGATTTGCATGTTCAGTTTTGTGCTATGTGGTCTTATACTCTGTGATCATGTTATACCTGCTAGTATTACCTTTCATATGTTTATGCTTGCTAGTGGTACATGTTGATGTTGATGATGGACATGCTAGTCAGTATGCCATGTTCAGTGGATATGAGTTATTGTTGATATGATGGATGGTTATGTGATACCATCATGGTGATGTTGATATCATGTTCATGTATTATAGTTGGCATCATGTTATTTTATCATGGCTCAGCATATTTGCATTCAAGTTTAACCGGATTAAATTGAACTTGAACACCTGTTGGCTGAGTCATGGTGCCGCTGAGTCGATGTTGACTAGTGCAACCACGCTTACCGGTATGGGACGGTCCTAAATGGGTCTATTGTCGTGCCTCTCGCCGGTGCCTCCAACGAGCGAAGGTTATGGGCGTGTTGTACCCTAGCCCGATAGGCAAGCATAACCTTGTGTGCCGGTTGTTGAGTTAGTTTTTGGATCCGTGTCCCAAAGTGGGACGGGCCACGACGATGGTCGTTGTGTCTAGAGGTAGGCACGGGGCCACCCATGACTTAGCTTAGTGAGGAGTGAGTCGGAGTGGCCGGGAGAGTGTCATGGCAGTAGGCCGGCTTTGTCGGAATGCTGTTGGTCCACCCGAATGGGAGTGCGAGGCCATGGGTTCCATAGTGTGGGTACAGTGTACTAACCTCTGCAGAGTGTATATTAAATCTATCAATAGTCGTGCCTGCAGATAAGGGCCCAGGTCGAAAGTAGGTCACACCATGAGTCAACAATACTAAGAATAATGTGCTTAATAAAAGTGAGATAAGTTGGTTGTGATCGCCGTAAGGATCACGGTCCATTTAGTGGTCGGGTTGTGATCGCCATAAGGATCACGGACCATTTAGTGGTCGGGTTGTGATCGCCATAAGGATCTGGCCATTTAGTGGTTGGGTTGTGATCGCCGTAAGGATCACGGGCCAAGTGTTGGTCGGGTTGTGATTGCCGTAAGGATCACGGTGGTATGGAGGATACCGAGTTGTTGTACATTCGTGATGTTGTACGAGAGTCGTGGGTAAAAACCAAGCTCCTTGTGGTCATTTACTGATTACTACGGTATTGTTTATACCAAGCTTGATTTGATCCTGAGATGATCGTGTGATGTCCGAGGTTGGTAAGTGATGCATGTGATGGTTACGAGGTAACCCGAGCAGAATAAATGGTGCATGAAGTGTCATCATGTTGCATGCTAGTATTGTCGGATTATTATGTTCATGTTGTGATAGCTGTATCGTGTTTATGTTGGTCATGCCATGTTATATTGTTCTGATGATATCATGTTAAATTCTGCTTAACCTGTAATTGCCATGCTGTTGTTTGTCTTGAATGCTTCTGGTTTATTGTGAGCTTGCAAGTACATTCAATGTACTGACCTAGCGTGTCATGCCAGCTTGCAGGTCATGCCGGATTTGATTGCTTGATTGTTGTGGTTTTCATTCGTGCGAGCTAGGATAAGCCTTCCAGCTAGAGTCCCTGAGAAGTGGAGTTCACCACCGTCGTCGTTGTTCCGCTGGTAGATTTATTCCGCTGCTTCGAGTTGTTCTGCTGCTTGCATTGAGCAACTGAGGATGGCGTAGTGTCGCCATATCGATGTTATTCATTGTAATATCAGAGACCTTGTATTCATATTCGTGTAATAATAGAAGGCTGGTTTGTTCTATGCTAAGCAGTGCCGTATCCCAGAAGACTTCTCATCGATCTCTGGGCTGGAATACGGGGCGTTCCGGTTTCTCTGAGCCGGGGTACCACACGTGAGTAGTTCTTTGTAGATATACGGGTCCGTAGTTAGTAGCTGGATGGATTCCTCTCTCTCTTGATTATCAATACAATGGTCTCTTGGAGATCCATATGATGTAAGTCTTTTTGCGGTGTGTTTGTTGTTTTCCGATGAACTTTGAGTTTATGATCAGATCTATGTTTTTATCCATGAAAGTTATTTGAGTCTTCTCTGATCTCTTATATGCATGGTTGCTTATAGCCTCATATTTCTTCTTCGATATTTGGGTTTTGTTTGGCCGACTTGATCTATTTATCTTGTAATGGGAAGAGGTGCTTTGTGATGGGTTCGATCTTATAGTGCTTGATCCCGGTGACAAAAGGAGAAACGACGTGTATGTATCGTTGCTATTAAGGATAACAAGATGGGGTATATTTCTACATAAATAGATCTTGTCTACATCATGTCATCATTCTTATTGCATTACTCCGTTTTCCCATGAACTTAATACACTAGATGCATGCTGGATAGCGGTCAATGTGTGGAGTAATAATAGTAGATGCAGGCAGGATTTGGTCTACTAATCTTGGACGTGATGCCTATATAATGATCTTTCCTAGATATCATCAAGATTATTTGAATTTCTATCAATTGCCCAACAATAATTGTTTTCCCACCGTTTGCCATTTTTCTCGAGAGAAGCCACTAGTGAAACCTACGGCCCCCGGGTCTCTTTTCATCATATTTGCCTTTGCGATATATTTTCCTTTGCTTTTATTTTAAGATATATTAAACCAAAAATACAAAAATACCTTGCTGCACTTTATTTATTTTGCGATCTATTTATCGTATCTATCACAACTTTATCACGTCTTCTCGTCAACTTGAGGCACCGTTACCCGAAAGGGATTGACAACCCCTTTAACACGTCGGGTTGCGAGTATTTGTTATTTGTTTGCAGGGGCTGTTTACATTGTGTTGGTTCTCCTATTGGTTCTATAACCTTGGTCTCATCCCTGAGGAAAATACCTACCATCGATGTGCTGCATCATCCCTTCCTCTTTGGGGAAATACCGATGTAGTTCAAGCAGGCATCAAAAGGAATTTTTGGCGCCGTTGCCGGAGAGGATCTTCAACACTAACCAGGTTCCTAATCACAAATCTCATCTCCTCACAATTTACATTATTTACCATTTGCCTCTCGTTTTCCACTCCCCCACTTCACAAAATTTGCCATTTTATTCACCCTCTTTTTTGTTCGTCGTTTTCTCGTCAGATCTGTTTTTGAGTGCAATCTTGTTACGTAGTAACCATGACTCAAGAGAACACCAAGTTGTGTGATTTCTCGAATACCAACAACAATGATTTTATTAGCACTCTGATTGCTCCTCCCACCACTAGTGCGGAGTCTTATGATATTAATACTGCTTTGCTGAATCTTGTTATGAAAGATCAATTTGCCGGTACTCCTAATGAGGATGTCGCGTCCCATCTTAACACATTCATGGAATTATGCGATATGCAAAAGAAAAAAGACATGGACAATTATGTTGTGAAGTTGAAATTATTTCCGTTTTCTTTGCGAGATCGCATAAAAATTTGGTTTTCTTCTTTCCCTCGCAATAGTATTTATTCTTGGAATAAGTGCAAGGGTGCTTTTATTACTAAGTATTTTCCGCCTGCAAAAATCATTTCCCTTAGAACCCAAATCATGAATTTCAAGCAACTTGAACTCGATCATGTCGCACAATCTTGGGAAAGGATGAAATTGATGCTAAGGAATTGCCAAACTCATGGGTTAAATCTTTGGATTATCATACAAAGTTTTATGCGGGGTTGAATTTTGTTTCTCGTAATCTTTTGGACTCCGCCATGGGGGGGTACTTTTATGGAAATTACAATGGGTGAAGTTACTAAATTGCTAGATAATATTATGGCCAATTACTCACAATGGCATACCAAAAGAGCTCCTACTAGTAAAAAGTTAATTCGGTAGAAGAAGTAAATTCTTTGAGTGAAAAAGTTGATGCTCTTATGAAGTTGGTTGCTAATAAAAGTGCTCCTATTGATTTTAATGATGTGGCTTTGTCTACTTGATTTATCAAAATAGTGATTGATGTCTACTGCACAACCTTCTTCTTGTAGACGTTGTTGGGCCTGCAAGTGCACAGGTTTTTAGGACAGTAGCAAATTTCCCTCAAGTGGATGACCTAAGGTTTATCAATCCGTGGGAGGCGTAGGATGAAGATGGTCTCTCTCAAACAACCCTGCAACCAAATAACAAGAAGTCTCTTGTGTCCCCAACACACCCAATACAATGGTAAATTTTATAGGTGCACTAGTTCGGCGAAGAGATGAAGATACAAGTGCAAAACGGATAGTAGATATGGGTTTTTGTAATCTGAAATAATAAAAACAGCAAGGTAGCGAGCGGTAAAAGTGAGCGTAAACGGTATTGCAATGATAGGAAACAAGGCCTAGGGTTCATACTTTCACTAGTGCAAGTTCTCTCAACAATAATAACATAGATAGAACATATGACAAGCCCTCAACATGCAACAAAGAGTCACTCCAAAGCCACTAATAGTGGAGAACAAACATAGAGATTATGGTCGGGTACGAAACCACCACAAAGTTATTCTTTCGGATCGATCTATAAAAGAGTTCGTGCTAGAATAACACCTTAAGACACAAATCAACCAAAACCCTAATGTCACCTAGATACTCCATTGTCACCTCAAGTATCCGTGGGCATGATTATACGATATGCATCACACAATCTCAGATTCATCCAACCAACATAAAAGTACTTCAAAGAGTGCCCCAAAGTTTCTACCGGAGAGTCAAGAACGTGTGCCAACCCCTATGCATAGGTTCCCAAGTGTCACGAAATCCGCAAGTTGATCACCAAAACATACATCAAGTGAATCAATAGAATAACCCATTGTCACCACGGTTATCCCACGCAAGACATACATCAAGTGTTCTCATAAAAGACTCAATCCGATAAGATAACTTCAAAAGGGAAAACTCAATTCATCACAAGAGAGTAGAGGGGGAGAAACATCATAAGATCCAACTACAATAGCAAAGCTCGGGATACATCAAGATCGTGCCATAGAGGAAAACGAGAGAGAACACGAGAGAGAGAGAGAGAGAGAGAGAGAGAGAGATCAAACACATAGCTACGGGTACATACCCTCAGCCCTGAGGGTGAACTACTCCCTCCTCGTCATGGATAGCGCCGAGATGATGAAGATGGCCTCCGGTGATGGGATCCCCCTCCGACAGGGTGCCGGAACAGGGTCCCGATTGGGTTTTGGTTGCTACAGAGGCTTGCGGCGGCGGAACTCCCGATATATCTTCTGTTCTGAAAGTTTTAGGGTACGTAGGTATATATGGGTGCAGGGGGTATGTCGGAGGAGCTACGGGGGGGCCACGAGGCAGGGGGCCATGCCTAGGGGGGAGCCCGTATCTCCCCTGACGTGCACTCCAAGTTCCCTCGGTTGCTTTCCTTCCAAAAATAACTTCTCTAGTTGATTTCGTTCCGTTTTGACTCCGTCTGATATTCCTTTTCCTCGAAACACTAAAATAGGCATAAAACAGCAAATCTGGGCTGGGCCTCCGGTTAATAGGTTAGTCCCAAAAATAATATAAAAGTGGATAATAAAGCCCAATATTGCCTAAAACAGTAGATAAAGTAGCATGGAGCAATCAAAAATTATAGATACGTTGGAGACGTATCAAGCATCCCCAAGCTTAATTCCTGCTCGTCCTCAAGTAGGTAAATGATAAAAAAGAATTTTTGATGCAGAGTGATACTTTGGCATAATTTCAATGTAAATCTTCTTAATTGTGGTATGAATATTCAGATCCGAAAGATTCAAGACAAAAGTTCATATTGACATAAAAATAATAATACTTCAAGGATACTAATTAAAGCAACATGTCTTCTCAAAATAACATGGCAAAAGAAAGTTCATCCCTACAAATTCATATAGTTAGTCTATGCTTCATTTTCGTCACACAAAGATGTTCCCAACTTCTATACCCCCGATGACAAGCCAAGAAATTGTTTCATACTCAAATAATCTCAAACTTTTTCAACCCTCACGCAATACATGAGCGCGAGCCATGGATATAACACTATGGGTGGAATAGAATATGATGATGGGGATTGTGTGGAGAAGACAAAATAGGAGAAAGTCTCACATTGACGAGGCTAATCAACGGGCTATGGAGATGCCCATCAATTGATGTCAACATGAGGAGTAGGGATTGCCATGCAACGGATGCACTAGAGCTATGAATTCTCAACAAAAGAAAACTAGTGGGTGTGCATCCAACTCACTTGCTCATGAAGACCTAGGGCATTTGAGGAAGCCCATTGTAGGAATATACAAGCCAAGCCCTATAATGAAAAATTCCCACTAGTATAAAAAGACAACTTATGAGACTCACTACATGAGGAACAAGGTGCTACTTTGAAGCACAATATATGAGACTCACTATATGAAGAACAAGGTGCTACTTTGAAGCACAAGTGTGGAAAAAGATATAGTAGCATTGCCCTTTTTTTTGGGCCTTTCCTTTTTTTATATATATTTTGGCCTTTCTCTTTTTTTGGGCAATGCTCTAATAATGATGATCATCACACTTCTATTGATTACAACATAAGGATTACAACTCGAAACTTAGAACAAGATATGACTCTATATGAATGCCTCCGGCGGTGTACCGGGATGGTGCAATGAATCAAGAGTGACATGTATGAAAAATAATGCATAGTGGCTTTGCCACAAATACGATGTCAACTACATGATCATGTTATGGCAATATGACAAAAGTAATGTATGTCATGATGATGATAATGGAACGGTGGAAAGTTGCATGGCAATATATCTCGGAATGGCTATGGAAATGCCATGATAGGTAGGTATGGTGGCTGTTTTGAGGAAGATATAAGGAGGTTTATGTGTGATAGAGCGTATCGTATCACGGGGTTTGGATGCACCGACGAAGTTTGCACCAACTCTCAAGGTGAGAAAGGGTAATGCATGGTACCGAAGAGGCTAGCAAAGGCGGAAAGGTGAGAGTGCGTATAATCCATGGACTCAACATTAGTCAAAAGAACTCATATACTTATTGCAAAAATTTAGAAGTCATCAAAAACCAAGTACTACGCGCATGCTCCTAGGGGGATAGATTGGTAGGAAAAGACCATCACTCGTCCTCGACCGCCACTCATAAGGATGCACAAGCCAGGTACACTTCATGTTTCAAATTTGTTACACAACTTTAACCATATGTGCATGCTACGGGACTTACAAACTTCAACACAAGAATTTCTCAAATTCACAATCACCCAACTAGCACGACTTTGATATTATCACCTCCATATCTCAAAACAATTATCAAGCATCAAACTTATCTTAGTATTCAATTCACTCAAAAGAAAGTTTCGCATATCTTGAACACTAAGTATATTAACATTAAGCAAACTACCATGCTATTAATTACTCTCAAAATAATCTAAGTGAAGCATGAGAGATCAATAGTTTCTTTAAAACAAATCCACCACCGTGCTCTAAAAGATCTAAGTGAAGCACTAGAGCAAAACTATCAAGCTCAAAAGATATAAGTGAAGCACATAGAGTATTCTAGCAAATTCCAATTTGTGTATGGCTCTATCTCATTAAAGAATTTAAGATCTTGATACTTATTCAAACAGCAAGCAAAGATAAATAAAACTACAATGCAAGGATAGCACAACTCATGTGAAGAAGCAAAAACTTAGGCTCAACCGATACTAACCGATAGTTGTTGAAGAAGAAAGGTGGAATGCCTACCGGGGCATCCCCAAGCTTAGATGCTTGAGACTTCTTGAAATATTTTCTTGGGGTTCCTTGGGCATCCCCAAGCTTGAACTTTTGTGTCTCCTTAATTCCTCTCATATCATGGTTTCTCTTCTTTTATCAAAAGCTTCATTCACAACAAACTCAACAAGAACTTGTGAGATAGGTTAGTATAAACCAATGCAAAACCTTATCATTTTCTACTGTAACAAATCACTTAAATTGTTATTCCACATTGAATACTAAACTCCTCTGTATATTTAATACTCCTATCCTCAAATAGAATCATTAAACAAGCAAACATATGCAAACAATGCAAACATAACAGCAATCTGCCAAAACAGTACAGTCTGTAAAGAATGCAAGAGTATCAATTCTTCCCTAACCTAAAAAATTATGAACTAAAATTCCCACTGTAATAAATTTATCAGATCTCAATATACAAAAAGATTCAACATTATACCATTCTCTGACTTTTCTAGGGAATTTTTGCAACAGCGGTAAACTTTCTGTTTTCAAACAGCAACATTCAAACTAGCAAAATAAGCATGGCAAAGGCTATCCTTGAATTTTTTATTGAAACTAAAGATGCAAAACACTAATCTAAATAACATCAAGCAAAAACTAACAAAAGAAAATGATGCTCCAAGCAAAACACATATCATGTGGTGCATAAAAATATAGCTCCAAGTAAAGTTACCGATGAACGAAGACGAAAGAGGGGATGCCTTCCAGGGCATCCCCAAGCTTAGGCTCTTGGTTGTCCTTGAATATTACCTTGGGGTGCCTTGGGCATCCCCAATCTTAGGCTCTTTCCACTCCTTATTCCATAGTCCATCGAATCCTTACCCAAAACTTGAAAACTTCAACCACACAAAACTCAAAACAAAACTCGTAAGCTCCGTTAGTATAAGAAAATAAAACCACCACTTAGGTACTGTAATGAACTCATTCTAAATTCATATTGGTGTAATATATACTGTACTCCAACTTATCTATGGTTCATACCCTCAATACTAGCCATAGATTCATCAAAATAGGAAAACAACACATAGAAAACAGAATCTGTCAAAAACAGAACAGTCTTTAGTAATATGTATCAAACGTATACTTCTGGAACCCCAAAAATTATGAAATAAATTGATGGACCTGAGTAATTTGTCTATTAATCATCTGCCAAAAGAATCAACCTAAAATCACTCTCCAGTAAAAAATGGAAGCTAATCTCGTGAGCGCTAAAGTTTCTGTTTTTCACAGCAAGATCACATAAACTTCACCCAAGTCTTCCCAAAGGTTCTACTTGGCACTTTATTGAAACAAAAGCTATAAAACATGATTAATACAGTAGCATAATCATGTGGACACACAAAGACAGTAAGGATAAATATTGGGTTGTCTCCCAGCAAGCGCTTTTCTTTAATGCCTTAGCTAGGCATGATGATGATAATGATGCCCACATAAAAGATAAAAAATGAAACATAACGGGAGCATCATGAAGCATATGACTAGCACATTTAAGTCTAACCCAATTTCTATGAATAGTGATTTTGTGAGCAAACAACTTATGGGAACAATAATCAACTTGCATAGGAAGGTAAAACAAGCATAGCTTCAAGAATTTAAGCACATAGGGAGGAAACTTGATATTATTGCAATTCCTACAAGCATAAGTTCCTCTCTCATAATAATTTTCAGTAGCATCATGAATGAATTCAACAATATAACCAGCACCTAAAGCATTCTTTTCATGATCTACAAGCATAGAATTTTTAATACTCTCCACATAAGCCAAATTCTTCTCATTCGGAATAGTAGGAGTGTCATAAGAGACTTGAACACTAAAAATTGTTTCCACATTAAAAGAGTAATGTTCAGAAAAATGGTAATCATAATCATGACAAGATTTGTAAATATAATCATCACTACTATTTATAACATAAGTTTTATCACAATAATCATCATAAGTAGCAACTTCGTTCTCATCAAAATCGATTGAAACCTCTCCCAAGATAGTGGAATCACTAAATAAAGTTGACACTCTTCCAAATCCACTTTCATATTCATCACAATAAAATTCAATATCCTCCAAAATAGTGGGATCACTACTTCCTAAAGTTGACACTCTTCCTAACCCACTTTCATCAATATAATCATCATAGGTAGGAGGCATGCTATCATAATAACAACTTTGCATATCAAAACTTGGGATGCTAAAAATATCATCTTCATTAAACATAGCATCCCCAAGCTTGGGACAAACATTAATTCCAGCAAATATATTCTCAAATATTTCATCCTCATCAAACATAGCTTCCCTAAGCTTGGGCCCTTTCATATCATAAGCATAATCACTCTCATCATTAAAAATATTGATAGCACCAATAGTATAGCAATTATCATCATCACAATGAGTAGTAGGAGCAACATCATTTGGGAGGGATACCTTTCTACCTTTGTTGCTCCTTCTTTTCTTTTTCTTCTTCACATTATGTGTTGGTACAACCTTCCTCTTTGAGCTCCTTATTGACAAGATTGGTTGAATAGAAAGCTCCTCCTCGTTACCTGATTCATCATAAGAAATAATAGGAGGATATTGGGAAGTCTCTTCCCTTTCATTAGTATTCTCATCATCTTCTATTTGCGTTCTTTTCTTTATGTAATTGGCAATATAAGGATTTTCAATACAATTCACCGCACAATACATATAAATCTTCTTTAGATCAAAATGAAGAATTCTATCAAGGTTAAATTTTGGAATACCCTCGGTTATACGTTTCATTTCTTCATAACCCAAAAGAAGGCTAAGCTCTTTATGATGCTCAAGGGTAACCAAATTATCACAATATTTGGACACGACACGATCATGAAATAAATAGCATTGGAGCTTTAAATGACCATGTTCATTGCAAAGTTCACAAGGAGCGCGAAAAATATTGAATCTTTCAGCACATTCATCTAGCTCTTCTTGCAACAATTTGGTTTCTAAGTACTTATGCCTCTTGCAATAAATATCTTCTCTATTTGGTGTGTTCATGCAAACATGCACTCCACAAAAGTTGACATTCTCATAAGAGATATTTTTATCATAACTAGTGCAATCATCATTAGCATCATGGATATTCAAAGAATTCGTACTAACAACATTGCAATCATGCTCAACATTCAAAGATTTAGTGCCAAACAATTTAGAGATTTCTTCTTCTAGCACTTGAGCACAATTATCCTTTACATCATACTCATGAAAGATATAAAAAGGTGAAGCGTATGAGACAAACTCAACTCCATTTTTTTGTAGTTTTCTTTTATAAACTAGACTAGTGCTAAAACAAGAAACAAAAAGATTCGATTGCAAGATCTAAAGATATACCTTCAAGCGCTAACCTCCCCGGCAATGGCGCCAGAAAAGAGCTTGATATCTACTACACAACCTTCTTCTTGTAGACGTTGTTGGGCCTGCAAGTGCACAGGTTTGGAGGACAGTAACAAATTTTCCTCAAGTGGATGACCTAAGGTTTATCAATCCATGGGAGGCGTAGGATGAAGATGGTCTCTCTCAAACAACCCTGCAACCAAATAACAAAAAGTCTCTTGTGTCCCCAACACACCCAATACAATGGTAAATTTTATAGGTGCACTAGTTCGGCGAAGAGATGAAGATACAAGTGCAAAACGGATAGTAGATATGGTTTTTTTTAATCTGAAATAATAAAAACAGCAAGGTAGCGAGCGGTAAAAGTGAGCGTAAACGGTATTGCAATGATAGGAAACAAGGCCTAGGGTTCATACTTTCACTAGTGCAAGTTCTCTCAACAATAATAACATAGATAGAACATATGACAAGCCCTCAACATGCAACAAAGAGTCACTCCAAAGCCACTAATAGCGGAGAACAAACGTAGAGATTATGGTCGGGTACGAAACCACCACGAAGTTATTCTTTCAGATCGATCTATAAAAGAATTCGTCCTAGAATAACACCTTAAGACACAAATCAACCAAAACCCTAATGTCACCTAGATACTCCATTGTCACCTCAAGTATCCGTGGGCATGATTATACGATATGCATCACACAATCTCAGATTCATCCAACCAACATAAAAGTACTTCAAAGAGTGCCCCAAAGTTTCTACCGGAGAGTCAAGAACGTGTGCCAACCCCTATGCATAGGTTCCCAAGTGTCACGAAACCCGCAAGTTGATCACCAAAACATACATCAAGTGGATCAATAGAATAACCCATTGTCACCACGGTTATCCCATGCAAGACATACATCAAGTGTTCTCATAAAAGACTCAATCCGATAAGATAACTTCAAAAGGGAAAACTCAATTCATCACAAGAGAGTAGAGGGGGAGAAACATCATAAGATCCAACTACAATAGCAAAGCTCAGGATACATCAAGATCGTGCCATAGAGGAACACGAGACAGAACACGAGAGAGAGAGAGAGAGAGAGAGAGAGAGAGAGAGAGAGAGAGAGATCAAACACATAGCTACTGGTACATACCCTCAGCCCCGAGGGTGAACTACTCCCTCCTCGTCATGGATAGCGCCGGGATGATGAAGATGGCCTCCGGTGATGGGATCCCCCTCCGACAATGTGCCGGAACAAGGTCCCGATTGGTTTTTGGTGGCTACAGAGGCTTGCGGCGGCGGAACCCCTGATCTATCTTCTGTTCTGGAAGTTTTAGGGTACGTAGGTATATATGGGTGCAGGGGGTACGTCGGAGGACCTACGGGGGCCCCACGAGGCAGGGGGCGCGTCCAGGGGGGTGGGCGCGCCCCCACCCTTGTGGGCAGCCCGTATCTCCCCTGACGTGCACTCCAAGTTCCCTGGGTTGCTTTCCTTCCAAAAATAACTTCTCCAGTTGATTTCGTTCCGTTTTGACTCCGTCTGATATTCCTTTTCCTCAAAACACTGAAATAGGCATAAAACAGCAAATCTGGGCTGGGCCTCCGGTTAATAGGTTAGTCCCAAAAATAATATAAAAGTGGATAATAAAGCCCAATATTGCCTAAAACAGTAGATAAAGTAGCATGGAACAATCAAAAATTATAGATACGTTGGAGACGTACCAGTGATGCCATAGATGTGAATTTTATCTCGCGAATCAAATTCAACAACAATGCTTATAGAGGTAATTTTAATCCTAGGCCTTTTCCTAGTAATTCCGCTGATGATTATGGTAATTCCTATGGTAATCCCTCTTATAATAATAATAGAAACACCTCTGATCTTGATAATAATATTAAAGAGTTTATCAATACTCAAAAAGTTTTCAATGCTTTGATAGAAGAAAAGTTGAATAAAGTTGATGATATGTTGAGAAGTATTGATAGAATTTCTCATGATGTAGAAACTCTCAAGATGAAATTTTTTGTGCCTAAAGTTTAAGAATCAACTAGAGCTCTTTATGTTTCTATGGATGAAAGTAAGAAAACAACCGCTATGCTTAGAGCTAAAAGAGAATATTTAGAAAGGGTGTTTTCTAGTGATTACTTTCATAAAAGTGATCAAGATCTTAAAATCATTGTTGTTTCTTCTATTTATTCTTTGTTTAGTAACATTAATATTGATGAAAAAGGGACTGGAGAAGAGTCAACTTTAGTTAGAAGGCATACCTATGATTCGAAGGGTGAAAATCTTGTTCAAAAAATTGATAAAAGTGGGTTTGAAGAGGTCAAGAATTTAACTAGTGATGTGCCCACTATTTTGGATCACAAAGACTTTAATTATGATAGTTGCTCTTTGGTTGATTGTATCTCTTTGTTGCAATCCATGATAAATTCACCCCATGCTTATAAACAAAATAAAGCTTTTACGAAACATATTGTTGATGCTATGATGAAAGCTTTTGAAGAAAAGTTGGAATTAGAAGTTTCAATTCCTAGAAAATTACATGATGAGTGGGAACCTACTATCAAAGTCAAGATTAAAAGTCATGAGTGTTTTGCTTTATGTGACTTGGGTGCTAGTGTTTCTACAATTCTGAAATCTTTATGTGATGTGCTTGGTCTTACCAATATTGAAGAATGCTCTTTACATTTGCACTTGGCGGTTTCTATTATTAAAAAGTCTATGGTAAGAATTAATGATGTTCTTATTCTTGCATATAGGGATTGTGTGCTCATAGATTTTATTGTTCATGATATTGATTGCAATTTGCCCAATTATACTTGGTAGAGCGTTTTGACGTACTATTGGTCCCGTGATTGATATGAAAGAAGGCAATATTAAATTTCAATTTCCACTAAGGAAGGATATGGACACTTCCCTAGAACAAGAATTAGGCCACCATATGAATCAATCATGAGGGCATCATATTGATCTAGAACCAAAGATGACAACACTTAGATCCTACGCGTTATGCCTAGCTAGGGGCGTAAAACAATAGCGCTCCTTGGGAGGCTACCCAACTTGTATCTTTTTGCTTTTTTTGATTTTCTTGCTGTTTTCAATGTAGTACACAATTATGCCTTTGGATAGATGTACTTTTGTGGTTTAAATTAGTGTTTGTGCCAAGCAAGGCCTTTGGGATGATTTGGGTGAGAGTTGATTTGATCTTGCCGAAAAACAGAAACTTTTGCACTCACGAAATTATTTTTCATTTTTATTAGAAGAGTGATTTTGAGTTTATTATTTTTGAAGAAGATTAATAAACAAATTATTCACATCGTCCTAATTTTTCAGAATTTTTGGAGTTACAGAAGTATTCGAAGTAGTCAGATTGCTACACACTGTTCTGTTTTTGACAGATTCTATTTTCTTTGCGTTGTGTGCTTGTTTTGATGATTCTATGGTTTTCTTTGAAGAGTTTTTGCCATAGAAAAGTTGGAATACAGTAGATATAATGCAAAAATAAAATATGAATGGGTTTGCAACAGTACTTATAGTAGTGGTTTGCTTTCTTATACTAACGGATCTCACGAAGGTTTTGTTGAGTTTTGTGTGATTGAAGTTTTCAAGTTTTGGGTGATCTTACGATGGATGAAGGAATAATTATTAGCAAAAGGCTAATCTTGGGGATGCCTGAGGCACCCCAAGATAATATTCAAGAAGTAGAAAGCAACTAAGCTTGGGGATGCCCCTGAGTGGCATCCCCTCTTTCTTCTGACAACCATTGGTATTTTACTTGGAGCTATGTTTTTATTCGTCATATATTATATATGAGTTTTGCTTGGAGCATCTTGTATGATATGAGTCTTTGATTGTTTTGATTGTGTTTTAAGTGTTGAATCCTTGCTAGACACACCTTGCTTTTGAGAGAGCCAAAAATTATGCTATGCTTGCTCCTATGCCTCACTTACATTTTTAGAGCCATGTAATTGCTCTAGTGCTTCACTTATATCTTTTTGAGCACGATGTGCTTAGCTATTTTTGAAGAAATTCTCTCCTGATTCACTTATATGAGTTTTGCTTGGAGCATCATAAGAGACTTGAATACTAAAAATTGTTTCCACATTAAAAGAGTAATGTTCAGAAAAATGGTAATCATAATCATGACAAGATTTGTAAATATAATCATCACTACTATTTATAGCATAAGTTTTATCACAATAATCATCATAAGTAGCAACTTCGTTCTCATCATAATCGATTGAAACCTCTCCCAAGATAGTGGAATCACTAAATAAAGTTGACACTCTTCCAAATCCACTTTCATATTCATCACAATAAAATTCAACATCCTCCAAAATAGTGGGATCACTACTTCCTAAAGTTGACACTCTTCCGAACCCACTTTCATCAATATAATCATCATAGGTAGGAGGCATGCTATCATAATAAAAACTGTGCATATCAAAACTTGGGATGCTAAAAATATCATCTTCATTAAACATAGCATCCCCAAGCTTGGGACAAACATTAATTCCAGCAAATATATTCTCAAATATTTCATCCTCATCAAACATAGCTTCCCTAAGCTTGGGCCCTTTCATATCATAAGCATAATCACTCTCATCATTAAGAATATTGATAGCACCAATATTATAGCAATTATCATCATCACAATGAGTAGTAGGAGCAACATCATTTGGGAGGGATACCTTTCTACCTTTGTTGCTCCTTCTTTTCTTTTTCTTCTTCACATTATGTGTTGGTTCAACCTTCCTCTTTGAGCTCCTTATTGACAAGATTGGTTGAATAGAAAGCTCCTCCTCGTTACCTGATTCATCATAAGAAATAATAGGAGGATATTGGGGAGTCTCTTACCTTTCATTAGTATTCTCATCATCTTCTATTTGCGTTCTTTTCTTTATGTAATTGGCAATATAAGGATTTTCAATACAATTCACCGCACAATACATATAAATCTTCTCTAGATCAAAATGAAGAATTCTATTAAGGTTAAATTTTGGAATACCCTCGGTTATACGTTTCATTTCTTCATAACCCAAAAGAAGGCTAAGCTCTTTATGATGCTCAAGGGTAACCAAATTATCACAATATTTGGACACGACACGATCATGAAACAAATAGCATTGGAGCTTTAAATGACCATGTTCATTGCAAAGTTCACAAGGAGCGCGAAAAATATTGAATCTTTCAGCACATTCATCTAGCTCTTCTTGCAACAATTTGGTTTCTAAGTACTTATGCCTCTTGCAATAAATATCTTCTCTATTTGGTGTGTTCATGCAAACATGCACTCCACAAAAGTTGACATTCTCATAAGAGATATTTTTATCATAACTAGTGCAATCATCATTAGCATCATGGATATTCAAAGAATTCGTACCAACAACATTGCAATCATGCTCAACATTCAAAGATTTAGTGCCAAACAATTTAGGGATTTCTTCTTCTAGCACTTGAGCACAATTATCCTTTACATCATACTCACGAAAGATATAAAAAGGTGAAGCGTATGAGACAAACTCATCTCCATTTTTTTTGTAGTTTTCTTTTATAAACTAGACTAGTGCTAAAACAAGAAACAAAAAGATTCGATTGCAAGATCTAAAGATATACCTTCAAGCTCTAACCTCCCAGGCAATGGCGCCAGAAAAGAGCTTGATGTCTACTACACAACCTTCTTCTTGTAGACGTTGTTGGGCCTGCAAGTGCACAGGTTTGGAGGACAGTAACAAATTTTCCTCAAGTGGATGACCTAAGGTTTATCAATCCGTGGGAGGCGTAGGATGAAGATGGTCTCTCTCAAACAACCCTGCAACCAAATAACAAAAAGTCTCTTGGGTCCCCAACACACCCAATACAATGGTAAATTTTATAGGTGCACTAGTTCGGCGAAGAGATGAAGATACAAGTGCAAAACGGATAGTAGATATGGTTTTTTTTAATCTGAAATAATAAAAACAGCAAGGTAGCGAGCGGTAAAAGTGAGCATAAACGGTATTGCAATGATATGAAACAAGGCCTAGGGTTCATACTTTCACTAGTGCAAGTTCTCTCAACAATAATAACATAGATATAACATATGACAAGCCCTAAACATGCAACAAAGAGTCACTCCAAAGCCACTAATAGCGGAGAACAAACATAGAGATTATGGTCGGGTACGAAACCACCACGAAGTTATTCTTTCGGATCGATCTATAAAAGAATTCGTCCTAGAATAACACCTTAAGACACAAATCAACCAAAACCCTAATGTCACCTAGATACTCCATTGTCACCTCAAGTATCCGTGGGCATGATTATACGATATGCATCACACAATCTCAGATTCATCCAACCAACATAAAAGTACTTCAAAGAGTGCCCCAAAGTTTCTACCGGAGAGTCAAGAACGTGTGCCAATCCCTACGCATAGGTTCCCAAGTGTCACGAAACCCGCAAGTTGATCACCAAAACATACATCAAGTGGATCAATAGAATAACCCATTGTCACCACGGTTATCCCATGCAAGACATACATAAAGTGTTCTCATAAAAGACTCAATCCGATAAGATAACTTCAAAAGGGAAAACTCAATTCATCACAAGAGAGTAGAGGGGGAGAAACATCATAAGATCCAACTACAATAGCAAAGCTCAGGATACATCAAGATCGTGCCATAGAGGAACACGAGAGAGAACACGAGAGAGAGAGAGAGAGAGAGAGAGAGAGAGATCAAACACATAGCTAGTGGTACATACCCTCAGCCCCGAGGGTGAACTACTCCCTCCTCGTCATGGATAGCGCCGGGATGATGAAGATGGCCTCCGGTGATGGGATCCCCCTCCGACAAGGTGCCGGAACAGGGCCCCGATTGGTTTTTGGTGGCTACAGAGGCTTGCGGCGGCGAAACTCCCGATCTATCTTTTGTTCTGGAAGTTTTAGGGTACGTAGGTATATATGGGTGCAGGGGTTACGTCGAAGGAGCTATGGGGGCCCCACGAGGCAGGGGGCGCGTCCAGGGGGTGGGAGCGCCCCCCACCCTTGTGGGCAGCCCGTATCTCCCCTGACATGCACTCCAAGTTCCCTGGGTTGCTTTCCTTCCAAAAATAACTTCTCTAGTTGATTTCGTTCCGTTTTGACTCCGTCTGATATTCCTTTTCCTCGAAACACTGAAATAGGCATAAAACAGCAAATCTGGGCTGGGCCTCCGGTTAATAGGTTAGTCCCAAAAATAATATAAAAGTGGATAATAAAGCCCAATATTGCCTAAAACAGTAGATAAAGTAGCATGGAGCAATCAAAAATTATAGATACGTTGGAGACGTATCAGTGATGCCATAGATGTGAATTTTATCTCGCGAAACAATTTCAACAACAATGCTTATAGAGGTAATTTTAATCCTAGGCCTTTTCCTAGTAATTCCGCTAATGATTATGGTAATTCCTAGGTAATCCCTCTTATAATAATAATAGAAACACCTCTGATCTTGATAATAATATTAAAGAGTTTATCAATACTCAAAAAGTTTTCAATGCTTTGATAGAAGAAAAGTTGAATAAAGTTGATGATATGTTGAGAAGTATTGATAGAATTTCTCATGATGTAGAAACTCTCAAGATGAAATTTTTTGTGCCTAAAGTTCAAGAATCAACTAGAGCTCTTTATGTTTCTATGGATGAAAGTAAGAAAAGAACCGCTATGCTTAGAGCTAAAAGAGAATATTTAGAAAGGGCATTTTCTAGTGATTACTTTCATAAAAGTGATCAAGATCTTAAAATCATTGTTGTTTCTTCTATTTATTCTTTGTTTAGTAACATTAATATTGATGAAAAAGGGACTGGAGAAGAGTCAACTTTAGTTAGAAGGCGTACCTATGATTCGGAGGGTGAAAATCTTGTTCAAAAAATTGATAAAAGTGGGTTTGAAGAGGCCAAGACTTTAACTAGTGATGTGCCCACTATTTTGGATCACAAAGACTTTAATTATGATAGTTGCTCTTTGGTTGATTGTATCTCTTTGTTGCAATCCATGATAAATTCACCCCATGCTTATAAACAAAATTGTCGGTGTACTAGAGTAGGGGTACCCTAGTACCCCGAACTTGTGCACGGGCAGTTGCAGCGCCCCGCGGCAAGGGCTTGCCAGGTGACCACCAAGATACTCCGGGGCTCCTTCGGAGCCATTCAAGAACAAAGTATTCAAGCCAAGAAGACAAGGCCCCGGCAAGAGGAGCTTGCCGAGAAGGCCAACCGAGGCATCTCAAGGAACTTGCCGCGACGCACCACGCGTCCCGGCAAGGCCCGGTGAGCGACAAGCTTCCGGGCGCGAGACCACGACCGCGGCAAGACGCTTGCCGCGGCAAGCGACCACTCTGTGCCCATGCTCCAGCGCATCCACCAACGTGTTGCCCTGGGGGCCTCTCCAGGCACGCGTGGCGGAAGGCTGTGCAGCCAGCGGTAAGCGGTCGCATGCGATGCTGACAAGATCGCCATCGTGGCAGGCGGTGGCGCCCCTGACGGTCCTTTTCTACACTGTTTGGGCGACACGGACGGGCATTCAATGCCATTGTCCCCTGCCGTCAGGGTTAGGTAGAGTACACTGTACAGGTAGCTGTACCAACCACCTCTCTTTTTACATTTTTACCCTTCTCTGCGTTGCCACCTGTCGGTGACCCCTTGAGCATATAAAAGGAGGCCCATGCGCAACGTAGAGGGGGTTTGGATCATTTCGAAGCCAAAAAAACACTTAGCTCTCTAGAGAAAGAACACATTACAATCAGACAAGCAGTAGTAGGAGTATTATCTCTCCGGAGAGCTCCGAAGCTGGGTAAACTGCTCGTGTGCTTCGCCTCGATCTGCTCTTCGTGCGACCTCCGCCCTCCGCCGAACCGAAAGGGGCTCGGTCCGCCGGTCCCATAGGTGTTCGTGGATCAGTTTCCCCGACATCTTTGGCGCGCCAGGTAGGGGGCGTCGAGATTGTATGAACCTGATCTGGCGTTCACACGAGCTAGATCTTCATTTTCTTCATCGACATGCCACCGAAGAAGAAGGCTTCGGAGGCAGCTGCTCCGTCCGCGTCGATCTCACCGCCACCGGAACAAACAGGTGGTGGGGTTGACGCTGGTGGAAGAACGGACATTGACGAGGAAGCTCACGGTGCGGCCAGGTCCAAGGAAAAGGCTGCACAAACCTAGTCCGCCGCGCCCATCCTAGGAGGCGCAGGACCAACAGCGCCATGGTATTCGCAGTACCATACGTTTGTTGGATCAACATCGAGCTGGTGGGTCTTGGGATGCTCGAGATCAGCGTGCACGCCAACATGCTGGCACGAGTGAGGCACGGTCGCCTGTATGGGATACTGCTCCTTCTAACATAGTTAGGATTCCGAGCACATCCCGCTCCTCGCACCGATCGCCACTACCGCCCACCACTCCAGCAGAAGCTTTGGCGCGAGCTCAACTGCTCCTGGATTACCCTCCTGCGGAAGACAAGATCGACCAATGGAGGGCCACCATTCAGAGTCTCATCGGCTTCGCCAACGGTGACACTCCGCGGCAACCGAGCACATCGTTGCCGCGGCAGGGTTGCCAGGCGCGAGCCGACGGCGACAAAACTGGTGATGGTGCAACCACCATGCACTCTCCACCCCAAAGGCCAAGATCGCCGACTCGCCGGATCCACCTCGACAGCGACTCCACCGCATCGTCAGATCCACGAGCTCGACGCGATCAGCGCCAAGTTCTTCACGAACAACAGCAAGAAGACGCTCGTACTCGCATCGAGCGCCGAAGAGAAGCGCGACGTCAATCCGACAAGCGCGCTGGGCCCTCTGTTGACATGCGTGCGCCCGGAGAACCAGGCGATTTGCCGTACGCGGTAGGTTGCCCTGTGTTCACTCGTGAGCTGCGGCAAGTCCAGTGGCCCAGCACAAAGAATTTCAAGCCAGATGTACCCGAGAAGTACGACGGCAAGTCGCATCCGTCAGAGTTCCTCAGCATCTACACCATTGCGGTACAAGCAGCTGGGGGGCGAGAGGACAAGATCCTTTCCAACTACTTCCTGCTGGTGCTCAAGCCCAATGTCAGATCCTGGCTCATGCACTCGCCGGACAACTCCATATCCTCCTGGGCTGATTTGTGCCATCAGTTTGTCGGCGCCTTTACAGGCGGCCACAAGCCTCATGGCCAAGAAAGCGACCTTCACCTACTCGCCCAGAAGGAAGGAGAGCCCTTGCGCAAGTACATTCAGAGATTCAGCCGCGTACAGCATAACATCCCAGATGTCCACCCTGCCGCGGTGATCAGCGCGTTCCATCAGAACGTGCGAAACCGCAGGATGCGGGAGGAGATGGTGATGTGCAAGATCAGAGACGTCAGTGAGCTATATGTCCTGGCCGACAAGTGTGCACGTGCTGAGGAAGGGAGGAGACTCCCCGGACAGAATATAGGAGCAGGAGGATCTGACAGTGAGGATACTGCCCCGGCAAGGAAAAACCGGCGGCGGAATAACAGAAAGAAGAAAGGCAAAGAGGTGCTAGTTGTCGAGCAGTCTGGCAACGGAGGTGGCGCCAAGAAAGCCAAAGCTGGTGGCTCCAGCAAGGAGATTGCCACAGAGGCTGTGGCGGTCGCCGACAAGCAGGACGGCACCAACAAGCAGTACTGCAAGATCCACCGCACCGAGGTCCATGACCTCCAGAGCTGCAAGAAAGTCGAGCAGCTTGTCGAGCAGCAAAAGGTTGAATACGAGCGGCGCGACAAGGAGAAAGTCCAGGAAGGTGCTGGAGGAGCTGGCAAGAAACGTCCCGGCCGAGGGGGACGCCGCGGCAAGGCCAAGCAGCGGCAAGGAGACAGACCTCCCCGTGGCCGCGACAAGGATGAAGATGACGACTACGACGAAGATATGGATGCTGACGAGACCGATGAGCAGGAGTTCCAGAAAGCCACAGAGGTCCTATGCGTTGACGGCGGTGCTTCTCTGCATACTTCACACCGCCAGCTCAAACAATGGGTGCGGGAAGTCAATGCGGCAGAACCACCCGTCGAGTCACGCAGGCCTCTGAAATGGTCCAGCACGCCTATCATCTTTGATATTGAGGACCACCCAGATCGCATAACTACGGTCGGGTGCTTGTCGATGTTGGTTTCACCAACTATCCGCAACCTTAAGGTCACTAAGATGCTAGTTGACGGCGGGGCCGGCTTGAACCTGATCTCCTCCGCGGTGCTCCAGAAACTTCAGATCCCTGACAGCGAGCTCGAAGAGACCGGCACATTTCAAGGAATCAATCCGGGAAGGAGCCAGCCGAAGGGAAAGATCACGTTGCCGGTGACATTTGGCAGCGAGCTAAACTTCAGGACTGAGAGGGTCACTTTTGACGTTGCTGACTTTCCATTGCCGTACAATGGGATACTTGGCCGTCCAGCACTCGCCAAATTCATGGCAGCCTCTCACTATGCATACAACGTACTGAAGATGCCAGGCCCGATAAGCGTCATCTCTGTCCCTGGCGACAAGAAGGATGCTCTTATCTGCGCCGACAAGATGTACCGGGAGGCAACAGCGGCAACAGATCGCAAGTCACTTGCCACTGAAACTCCCGGGGCGAAGAAGAAGACCAAGTCCGGCAAGAGTTCTGATGCCCACTCCGGCAAGCGCACCTCTTCGGAGTGTTGCGCTACCGTCGAGGACGCACCATCGAGCTCCACCGGCAAGTGTAAGAAGGCAATGGCAGCTCCACCAGAGACCAAAAGGGTGTCCGCCAAGGAGGACGGCACTGGTGGTACCTTCACCATCAGTGCCACGCTCGACCCTAAATAAGAAAGCGCGCTCGTTGCTTTCCTGCGGAAGAACGTCGACGTGTTTGCGTGGCAACCGTCTGACATCCCCGGTGTTCCCAGGAAAGTAATTGAGCACCACCTTGCCGTCTGTCCTCATGCGCGGCCCGTCAATCAGAGAGTTAGGAAACAGGCAGTGGAGCGCCAAGAATTCATCGCAGAAGAAATCAAGAAATTGGAAACAGCAGGCCTTGTCAGAGGAGTGCTCCATCCTACGTGGTTGGCCAATCCTGTTGTCGTACGCAAAGCCAACGGGAAATGGAGGCTTTGTATCGATTTTACTGATGTCAATAAAGCTTGTCCCAAAGACCCATTTCCCTTGCCGCGCATCGACCAGATTGTTGACTCCACAGCCGGATGTGACTTGCTTTCATTTCTTGATGCATACTCAGGATACCATCAAATCTTCATGGCAGAAGAGGATGAGGAGAAGACCGCATTCATCACCCCGTGTGGCACGTACTGTTTCGTACGGATGCCTTTCGGTTTAAAGAATGTTGGTTCAACATTTGCAAGAGTTTTCCATCACGCTTTTGAGCCGCAAATGCACAGAAATATGGAAGCCTACATGGATGACATAGTGGTCAAGAGCAAGGACAAAGCGACTCTGATCCAAGATTTAGATGAAACATTTGCAAATCTGCGCAAGATCAACCTCAAACTGAACCCCGAGAAGTGTGTGTTTGGAGTCCCCTCCGGCAAGCTTCTCGGGTTCTTCGTGTCCTAGCGGGGGATTGAGGCCAATCCCGACAAGATCAAGGCCATCGAGCAGATTGAAGCACCAAAGCGCGTCAAGGATGTACGAAGACTTGCCGGTTGCGTGGCTGCTCTCAGCAGGTTTATCTCTAGATCTGCCGAGCGTGCCCTGCCGTTTTTCAAAATATTGAAAAGGCGGGTCCAATGAAATGGACTCCGGAAGCGGAGGCTGCGCTGCAGGACTTGAAGAGATACCTATCCTCCACTCCAACACTTGTCGCACCTAGGCCACAAGAGAAGTTGCTGCTGTATATAGCGACAACCAATCAAGTAGTTAGTGTTGCGTTAGTGGCGGAGAGGGAGGCAGATGATGAGCCAGGTACTACGGCAGATGCATCCAGCGACAAGCAGGGGGCTTCACCGGAAAGATCGGGTCCGACAAGCTCTGATCCGGCAAGCTCTGGTCCCGACAAAGATGGATCTGCGCAGACGCATAAGGAGATGCAGAAGAGAATGGTGCAGCGCCCAGTTTACTTTGTCAGTTCCCTTTTGCAGGGGGCTAGGACAAGGTACTCTGGTGTGCAGAAGTTGCTTTTCGGCCTTCTCATGGCCTCGAGGAAGCTGCGCCATTACTTCCAAGCACATGAGATCACAGTTGTCACTCGCTTTCGTTGAAGAGGATACTGCAAAATCCAGAAGCAACAGGTGGGATTGTCGAGTGGGCACTGGAACTGTCAAGCTTTGGCCTCAAGTTTGAAAGCACTTCAACTATCCAAAGCAGAGCATTGGCAGAGTTCATAGCAGAGTGGATGCCAACACCAGATGAAGAAATTCCAGAAACGAGCATTCCCTGTCGGGGAAACTGATCCACGAACACCTATGGGGCCGTCGGACCGAGCCCCTTTCGGTTCGGCGGAGGGCGGAGGTCGCACGAAGAGCAGATCGAGGCGAAGCACACGAGCAGTTTACCCAGCTTCGGAGCTCTTGGGAGAGATAATACTCCTACTGCTGCTTGTCTGATTGTATTGTGTTCTTGCTCTAGAGAGCTAAGTGTTTTTCTGGCTTCGAAATGATCCGAACCCCCTCTACGTTGCGCATGGGCCTCCTTTTATATGCTCAAGGGGTCACCGACAGGTGGCAACACAGAGAAGGGTAAAAATGTAAAAAGAGAGGTGGTTGGTACAGCTACCTGTATAGTGTACTCTACCTAACCCTGACGGCAGGGGACAAGGGCATTGAATGCCCGTCTGTGTCGCCCAAACAGTGTAGAAAAGGACCGTCAGGGGCGCCACCGCCTGCCACGATGGCGATCTTGTCAGCATCGCATGCCACCGCTTACCGCTGGCTGCACAGCCTTCCGCCACGCGTGCCTGGAGAGGCCCCCAGGGCGACATGTTGGTGGATGCGCTGGAGCGTGGGCACAGAGTGGTCGCTTACCGCGGCAAGCGTCTTGCCGCGGCCGTGGTCTTGTCGCGCCTGGAAGCTTGTCGCTCACCGGGCCTTGCCGGGACGTGTGGTGCGTCGCGGCAAGTTCCTTGAGATGCCTCGGTTGGCCTTCCCGGCAAGCTCCTCTTGCCGGGGCCTTGTCTTCTTGGCTTGAATACTTTGTTCTTGAATGGCTCCCAAGGAGCCCTGGAGTATCTTGGCGGTCACCCGGCAAGCCCTTGCCGCGGGGCGCTGCAACTGCCCGTGCACAAGTTCAGGGTACTAGGGTACCCCTACTCTAGTACACCGACAGGAGCCCCCAGGCCTGGGCCACACACACGGTGCTGAGCACTATTGGGCCAGGCCCAAAATAGGGCACGGGCATGTGCGGCCCGGGTAATGCCGAATTTTACTCCGTATCCACCGCGCCGTCCCCCAACGGCACGCGTTGAATGTTGCATCGTGGGAGAGATCGTGGGCGGTTTCTTTATTCGGAAGGGTGAAACGTCCGCCCCCTCCCTCTTTATAAGCAGGGGAAACAGGGGCAGTTCGCCCATCTCGCCGTTTGTTCCTCCAACTCCAAAAATCTCCGCCGCTCCCCCCTTCTTCTCGAAGCAGAAAGAGACCAGCGCTCCGCCCCCCGTCGCCACCAGCACCACCAACACCGTCGATCTCCCCCGCCACCCCCGCCATGGCTCCGGAAGCCGACAAGGGGAAGGGCGTGAAGTCGGCCGAGGCGCAGCGGCTCACGGCGCTGCGGAAGGAGGGGGCCATCTTCCCCCCTCAGCTCGGGGCCAAGGAGCTGAGGGAGTACTATTACCTCTTCTGGTCGACGGAGACGCGGGCGCACCCGCGCACGAGGGTACTCCCGGCCGCTGCTTCGGAGCTGGCTCCAGACGGGTACCCCTTCTTCGCACTGTTCTTCTATTGCGGGCTCTGCCCGCCCTTCTCGGAATTTTTCTGCGACATTATGAACACCCACGGGCTCCGCCTCCTTGATTTCACCTCCAACGCCGTTCTGACCATGGCAGTTTTCGCACATCTGTGCGAAAACTTTGTCGGAGTCCACCCAAACGTAGCCCTCTTCCGCCATTTCTTTATGCCCCGAGTCGAGAGAGGAGAGCCCCTTGCCGGAGGAATCGCCTGGATCTCGAGAGTCAGCAAGAAAGAAGCTTGTCTGGAGGGAGAGCTTCGCAGCAAATGGGAGGAGTGGAGAGCGGAGTGGTGTTGGATCGTCGAGGAGAACCCGCAGCCGTTCACTGTCGTGCGCCAAGCCCCAATAGTACGCGGCAACGATTGGAGCAACGTGGCCCCGGAAGACGACAGGCTGATGATCGTAGTCGCTCGAATCCTTCGCCTCAGGCTTGCCGGGCTCACTGTAGGCGCCGTTGGCGCAGATTTCCTTCGTCGCCGCATCGCCCCCCTGCAGGAGAGAGGGAGACCCGCCTGGGAGTTCAAGAACTCGGCGGACATCATGAAGCTGCGCCCGGGCCTCAATTTCAACTTCACCGTCCTGGAGGTGGATGCGATGCTCCTGGAGCTGTTCAAAGGCGATCCTTAGCATCCATTCATGTTGCCGAGGAGCGTTGTTCCGTTGTGCAACAATTCTTCACTCGACCGGATCCGCGCGATGATGTCGTTCTGCGATTCGCACGAAATCGCCCCAACTTGGCAAGAGCCTGCGGATGACGTCGTGCGAGCATTCTAAGACAACCTGGAGGAAGTGTCGATCCGCGCCGACGAGCAGAAGAGCCTCACCCGTGACACTACCGACGCGGAGCTGCAGCGCATCGCCACTAGGACGGAAGAGGCTGCGGCAGCAGCTGCCGCGGGCGAGTTCGGGTTCACTGAGGAGGAGGCAGAGGCAGCCGAGGCGGCAAGCCTTGCCGAGCGCGAGGAGTTTGCCGGCGAGGAAGATCTTGCCGGCCCCGAAGCTGAGCCGAGCGAGCCCGGCGAGGTAGAGCCCGAACCTTCAGACAGCTTGTCGCAAGCGGAGCCCCCGGCTGCACCAAGAAGGCGTCTCCGCAGGGCCGAGGACGTAGCGGGGCAGTAGACGGGTCAACAGCCGCCGAGCCATGCTACACGCTCTACCGTGGCAAGCACCGTTGCCGCAGGAGCACCTCATGCCGCTGCAGAAACTGGAGCGCGACCTTCCTGGTCCACCGCCACCGCCCCTGCTAAGCGAGCAAGGGAACCTACGCCTCCACTTCGCCGCACCAGAGGGGAGCCGGACTTCGATCTCTCCGCGCTCAGCTCCGATGATGAAGAAGAAGAGTAAGCTTTCTTGCTGTCCTCGTAGTTCTTCAATCTTGTTGCTTTCATCCTGTATCTGACTTGCTTCGATCTGAATCCATTCCTTTTCAGGACGCTGGCCCAGAGAGCGGCGAAGAGAGCCAAGGCCTCGGTGATTGTCATCGAAAATGATCCCACCGTGTCAGCAGGGGGCGTGTCTGAGACCACCTTGACGGACCTGGCAACTACTCCTCAAAGCAGCCCCCAGCACAGCCCCCAGCGTAAGTACATGATTTTACTTCCTGCTGACAGGCTCTCATGGTTGCTCTTTTTTTTGCTGATATCTTGATTGTTGGATTTGTGTAGGAGCAGAGCAGCCTCACCATGAGGGCCCGGAAGCCGCTCCCGAAGTGCCATCTGCTTCGACTACACTACCAAGGGAGGATTCCCCGGCAAGGGAGCGCTCTCCAGCAAGGGAGAACTCTCCGGCAAGGGCCAATTCTCCGGAAAGGGACGACACCAGTGATCCTCCGGCGGCTGAGACCGCGACCGCAGATCCTAGCACAGGTAATCCACGTGCCTAAAAACTTGCCCTTGGGTTTTTCTTCTTCCGACTTTCTTTTTGCATATTCGCTGGACTTCTCTCCTTTCTTTGTTCTTCAGATCCATCCGCCACAGAGCCGATGGAAACCGAAGCCGCTGAAGGAGAGGCCGGCGCTGATGAACCCGCCGGCGAAGAGGCCGCCAAGGCTGCCGCCGCAGAAGCCGGCGGGGAATCTGGCGATCGTACTGACGGCCCCGAGGCCGCAGGAGCGTCAGGCGCTGCATGGACCACCGATCCCTCCGCCGCTGCCGCTGCGCCGGGCTCCGAAGAGCCCCAGCCCGGCGCCTACTTGAAGGTCGGCGATGGCGTCTTCATCAAGCTCCCCTGGGCTTCGTGCTCCAGGGCGCCGGTCGAGGGAGAAACCTTTGACGGAGAGGTGCTCGCTTCCGCCAGATTGGCACTGGTTGACGCGCCAAGCAGCAGCGACGAGCCTGAAGAGGAGCGGCTGCTGCGGAAGCTAACATCGCTCTACGGCGCCCGACAAGCCAAGCTGGCCTCCCAAGAAGCGCTTGTTGCGAAGGCGGGAGTCGACATTGAGAAGCGCGTGGAGGAGCTCTGGGGTCTCAGGCAGGAGGCTCTCCGGTCCCTGGCGGAGGAGCGGGAGCAACTTCTCGAGGAGCGGAAAGCTTTCCTCCTCGAGAAGGCTGAAGCCAAAGAGAAGCAACGGCTTGTCGCTGAAAGCCTATTTGCGCAGGAAGGAGAGTTGGCGCAACGCAAGGTGAACCTTGACAGCCACGAGGAGGAGCTCGCCGCGCGGGAGCTAGCGATTGGCGGGGCTCTCAAAGAAGCAAGGGATGATGCCGCGGCTGCCGAGGCCACCAAGAAAGAGCTGGAGGCGAAAGTGGCGCAGCTGGAGGCCAATCTCAGGACGAGCGGCGAGGAGCTCGCCGCGCTCAAGCGCGAGCACGAGAAGGATGCTGCGGCCCATGGTGAGCTGCAAGGTCTTCTTGCTGAGAGAAGCAAGGAGCTCAGCGCCGCCAAGGACTCCAACGCAGATCTCGAGCTGAAGCTGGCTATGCTGACCCAGACGCTGGACGGCGCCAAGGAGCGAGAGGTGACCTTGTCGGAGAAGATCAAGGCCGATGAGGCGCTGCTTGCGAGCATTGCCGTCACCCAGAACTCATTTAGAGAGACTGTGGAGCACTGGACCGAGGGTCTGGTGAATATCGCCGCAGTCATCGACAGGGAGCTGGCGCAGCTGGGGATGGAGGACTTCGGGTATTCTTCCGACGAGCATCTCCAACCCAGCGCCAAGCTCATCTTGTTCTTCAAGGGCGTGGCGACGGCCCTCCAGCGGCTTCGGGAAAAGATCCCAAAGCAGCTGGACGACGAGTCGCGCAAGATTTGCGCGGGAGTTCTTCAGAAGGTGCTGGTGAAGGTGGCCTTCCGCAACCCAGGCGTCAACCTCACCAACGTCCTCAGGTCTTTGCCGCCCGACGCTGATCTGGAAGCGCTCAAGGCCCTTGTCGCACCCATTGTGGACAAGGTGAGCGAAATCAAGAGGGTTGAGGGCGGTCGCGCAGACTAGGCCGCCCGTCTTATCTTTTTCCTTGCTGCTACTGGTCATGTCATGGGAATAATCTGTTAGAGCTGTGACAAGTTATCTTGTAATATTACTTTATTTTTGATAATGATCGCTATGTTATTTCCTTTACTAGATCCCTTGCTTTGTGTGTTTTTACCCTACGCTTTTTAGGGAACTTGTCGGCGCAGGCACCCGAGCCGCGAGCGCTGAGTGCGGGACGTCAGTAGCCTGCTGCCGGTGCCGCTCCGACAAGAAACCTTGTCGCGACTAGTTGCAGCACACTTAAGTTGTTGAGCGGACTCGAAACAAAGTAAGGGCGCAACTAGCTATGAGTTGGTTCCTCCGCGCACAGGTTTTCCATACAAAGCACAGTCGTTCGAGGAAGATAACTTAAAAATTAAAACTAATTGCTCAGACTTTGGCAACTTAGCTTTTCTGTCGTTTGCTTCCCGGCAAGGCGAACCTTCCTTAAACGACGCCTGGTCCACACCATTATCTCCTCCTTTCCCCCCCGGCAAACTTGTGTGCGAGGGAACCTTCTTTTCCTTTGTTGAGAAAAAGAAAGAAGAGAAAATAAAGATATGGAGCCTTTCGGCTCGTTATTGCTTACCGGGGGTAGGCGCTGCACAAAGTGTCAGATAATGCATGCAAGAAAGAATATAATGCATGAAATTGACAAGATGTGCGGAGCACATGAGCTTTACTTATGCACGAGGTCTGTGCCCGGCTTTGTACAAAGGATTACATGCAACATCGGCAAGACTTGTACAAAAGGTGGTTGCCGGAACAGGTTCCAGCAACCGCGCCCTACGGGTAAAACTTACGAAGATGCTCAATGTTCCAGGAGTTGCTCACCGGAATGCCATCTTCGGTCTCAAGGCGGACAACGCCAGGCCTAGTGACTCGTTTCACCCGGTAAGGGCCTTCCCACTTTGGCGTCAACTTGTTGGAATTCTTGGCGGACTGAACGCGCCGGAGAACAAGGTCGCCTTCCTCGAAGCTTCTGGCATTAAATTTGTGGCTATGGTAGCGGCGCAAAGCTTGCTGGTGTCGAGCAGCTCGTACAGCAGCCTGAAGACGGTCCTCCTCAAGGAGCAGCGCGTCATCTTGTCGCAACTGCTCTTGCTCAAGCTCATCATAAGCGAGCACTCGAGGTGACCCACATACGAGTTCCGTGGGGAGAACTGCCTCTGCTCCATAGACTAGAGCGAAAGGCGTCTGGCCAGTGGCTCGATTTGGCGTCGTCCTGATCGACCAAAGAACCACCCGCTGCTCCTCGATCCAGTTCTTTCCGCACTTGTGCAGCCTGTCGAAAGTTCTGGTCTTGAGCCCGCGCAGCACTTCAGCATTTGCCCTCTCTGCTTGACCGTTGCCTCTCGGATGAGCAACACAAGCGAAGCAGACCTTGGCGCCAAGATCTTGGACGTACTGCATGAAGGTGCGGCTCGTGAATTGTGTGCCGTTGTCGGTGTTAATCCTGTTAGGGATCCCGAAACGGCAAACAATCGACCTGAAGAACTTGACTGCTGACTGTGCTGTCACCTTCCTCACTGGTTCCACTTCCAGCCACTTTGTGAACTTGTCGATTGCAACGTACAAGTACTCAAAGCCCCCGATAGCTCGGGGAAAGGGGTCGAGGATGTCGAGCCCCCAGACCGAGAATGGCCAGGATAAAGGGATCGTCTGGAGAGCTTGAGCTGGCTGGTGTATCTGCTTGGAGTGGAACTGGCACGCTTCACACTTGGTTACTTGTGCAGTTGCATCCTGGAGGGCTGTCGGCCAAAAGAAACCTTGCCGGAATGCCTTGCCGGCAAGTGCTCTTGCGCCAATGTGGTGACCACATATGCCTCCATGTATCACTGCCAACAGCTTCTGTCCGTCTTTCCGGCAAATACACTTCAATTTCACACCGTTGAGTCTTCTTCTGTATAGTATGTTGTCGACAAACTGGTACATACTTGACTGCCGGGTTACTTTTTCCGCTTCTTCTTGCTCTTCGGGAAGTTCTCCTGTCTGAAGGAAATGGACAATTTGCTGTGCCCATGCTGGAGCTTGTGGCTCGACAACAAGGACTAAAGGCACATCTGCTGCTGCGGGAACATCCGCTTCTACGGTAAGAACCTGCGGCTCAGCCGGAGCTTGATGCTCCCCGGCAAGCTTGCTGGAGCAAAACTTGTCGTTAGCGTCTGCTTCAATGGAACAACCCCTAAGGCTTGCCAGAGCAGACTGCTCCTCAGCACTCTTGGTGTTGATCTTGGGGACTTTCTTGGCGGCGGCTTCGGGGAGCTCTGCCGGAAAGTAGTCTCCAGAAATCAACTTCCTCTTCTTGCTCTGTCCAATTGATGGTGTTACGGACGGTTGAGTCAGCTTGAGCACAAAGATCCCTGGTTCCACATGTAACTTAAGTGCGGCGCACTTTGACAGGCCATCAGCAATGTCATTCTGAGCTCTTGGAACATGTTCCATCTGTAGGCCGTTAAAGTGCTCTTCTAGCTTTCGCACTTCATCAACATAAGCTTCCATCAACGGACTCTGATAATTCTTGTTCACTTGGCGGACGACAAGCTGTGAGTCACCCCTGACCATGAGCTTCTTAATCCCAAGGTCTGCCGCGATCCTGAGACCAGCAAGCAAGCCTTCATACTCTGCAGTATTGTTCGTTGCTTGCCCCTTGGGAAAGTGCATCTGGACTACGTACTTGAGGTGCTCTCCGGTGGGTGCAACAAGCAGCACGCCCGCACCGGCGCCTTGAAGCGAGAAGGCACCATCAAAGTACATCAGCCACTCTTTGTTTGCTTCCTTGATGGGAATGCTCGTTTCTGGAATTTCTTCATCTGGTGTTGGCGTCCACTCTGCTATGAACTCTACCAATGCTCTGCTTTGGATAGTTGAAGTGCTTCCAAACTTGAGGCCAAAGCTCGACAGTTCCAGTGCCCACTCGACAATCCTGCCTGTTGCTTCTGGATTTTGCAATATCCTCTTCAACGGAAAGCGAGTGACAACTGTGCTCTCATGTGCTTGGAAGTAATGGCGCAGCTTCCTCGAGGCCATGAGAAGGCCGAAAAGCAACTTCTGCACACCAGAGTACCTTGTCCTAGCCCCCTGCAAAAGGGAACTGACAAAGTAAACTGGGCGCTGCACCATTCTCTTCTGCATCTCCTTATGCGTCTGCGCAGATCCATCTTTGTCGGGACCAGAGCTTGCCGGATCAGAGCTTGTCGGACCCGATCTTGCCGGTGAAGCCCCCTGCTTGTTGCTGGATGCATCTTCCGTGGTTGCTTGCTCATCATCTGCCTCCCTCTCCGCCACTAACGCAGCACTAACTACTTGATTGGTTGCCGCTATATACAGCAGCAACTTCTCTTGTGGCCTAGGTGCGACAAGTGTTGGAGTGGAGGACTGGTATCTCTTCAAGTCCTGCAACGCAGCCTCCGCTTCCGGAGTCCATTTCATTGGACCCGCCTTTTTCAATATTTTGAAAAACGGCAGGGCGCGCTCGGCAGATCTAGAGATAAACCTGCTGAGAGCAGCCATGCAACCGGCAAGTCTTCGTACATCCTTGACGTGCTTTGGTGCTTCAATCTGCTCGATGGCCTTGATCTTGTCGGGATTGGCCTCAATCCCCCGCTGGGACACGAAGAACCCGAGAAGCTTGCCGGAGGGGACTCCAAACACACACTTCTCGGGGTTCAGTTTGAGGTTGATCTTGCGCAGATTTGCAAATGTTTCATCTAAATCTTGGATCAGAGTCGCTTTGTCCTTGCTCTTGACCACTATGTCATCCATGTAGGCTTCCACATTTCTGTGCATTTGCGGCTCAAAAGCGAGATGGACAACTCTTGCAAATGTTGAACCAGCATTCTTTAAACCGAAAGGCATCCGTACGAAACAGTACGTGCCACACGGGGTGATGAATGCGGTCTTCTCCTCATCCTCTTCTGCCATGAAGATTTGATGGTATCCTGAGTATGCATCAAGAAATGAAAGCAAGTCAAATCCGGCTGTGGAGTCAACAATTTGGTCGATGTGCGGAAAGGGAAATGGGTCTTTGGGACAAGCTTTATTGACATCGGTAAAATCGATACAAAGCCTCCATTTCCCGTTGGCTTTGCGTACGACAACAGGATTGGCCAACCACGTAGGATGGAGCACTCCTCTGACAAGGCCTGCTGTTTCCAATTTCTTGATTTCTTCTGCGATGAATTCTTGGTGCTCCACTGCCTGTTTCCTAACTCTCTGCTTGACGGGCCACGCATGAGGACAGACGGCAAGGTGGTGCTCAATTACTTTCCTGGGAACACCGGGGATGTCAGACGGTTGCCACGCAAACACGTCGACGTTCGCCCGCAGGAAAGCAACGAGCGCGCTTTCCTATTTAGGGTCGAGCGTGGCACTGATGGTGAAGGTACCACTAGTGCCGTCCTCCTTGGCGGACACCCTCTTGGTCTCTGGTGGAGCTGCCATTGCCTTTTTACACTTGCTGGTGGAGCTCGATGGTGCGTCCTCGATGGTAGCGCAGCACTCCGAAGAGGTGCGCTTGCCGGAGTGGGCATCAGAACTCTTGCCGGATTTGGTCTTCTTCTTCGCCCTGGGAGTTTCAGCGGCAAGTGACTTGCGATCTGTTGCGCCCGCTGCCTCCCGATAGATCTTGTCGGCGCAGATAAGAGCATCCTTCTTGTCGCCAGGCACAGAGATGACACTTATCGGGCCTGGCATCTTCAGTACGTTGTATGCATAGTGAGAGGCTGCCATGAATTTGGCGAGTGCTGGACGGCCAAGTATCCCTTTGTAGGGAAATGGAAAGTCAGCAACGTCAAAAGTGACCCTCTCAGTCCTGAAGTTCAGCTCGCTCCCAAATGTCACCGGCAACGTGATCTTTCCCTTCGGCTTGCTCCTTCCCGAATTGATTCCTTGAAATGTGCCGGTCTCTTCGAGCTCGCTATCAGGGATTTGAAGTTTCTGGAGCACCGCGGAGGAGATCAAGTTCAAGCCGGCCCCGCCGTCAACTAGCATCTCAGTGAGCTTGAGGTTGCGGATAGTTGGTGAAACCAACATCGGCAAGCACCCGACCGCAGTTATGCGATCTGGGTGGTCCTCAATATCAAAGATGATAGGCGTGCTGGACCATTTCAGAGGCCTGCGTGACTCGACGGGTGGTTCTGCCGCATTGACTTCCCGCACCCATTGTTTGAGCTGACGGTGTGAAGTATGCAGAGAAGCACCGACGTCAACGCACAGGACCTCTGTGGCTTTCTGGAACTCCTGCTCATCGGTCTCGTCAGCATCCATATCTTCGTCGTAGTCGTCATCTTCATCCTTGTCGCGGCCACGGGGAGGTCTGTCTCCTTGCCGCTGCTTGGCCTTGCCGTGGCGTCCCCCTCGGCCGGGACGTTTCTTGCCAGCTCCTCCAGCACCTTCCTGGACTTTCTCCTTGTCGCGCCGCTCGTATTCAGCCTTTTGCTGCTCGACAAGCTGCTCGACTTTCTTGCAGCTCTGGAGGTCATGGCCCTTGGTGCGGTGGATCTTGCAGTACTGCTTGTTGGTGCCGTCCTGCTTGTCGGCGACCGCCACGGCCTCTGCGGCAATCTCCTTGCCGGAGCCACCAGCTTTGGCTTTCTTGGCGCCACCTCCGTTGCCGGACTGCTCGACAACTAGCACCTCTTTGCCTTTCTTCTTTCTGTTATTCCGCCACCGGTTTTTCCTTGCCGGAGCAGTATCCTCACTGTCAGATCCTCCTGCTCCTATATTCTCTCCGGGGAGTCTCCTCCCTTCCTCAGCACGTGCACACTTGTCGGCCAGGGCATATAGCTCGCTGACGTCTCTGATCTTGCACATCGCCATCTCCTCCCACATCCTGCGGTTTCGCACGTTCTGATGGAACGCGCTGATCACCGCGGCAGGGTGGACATCTGGGATGTTATGCTGTACGCGGCTGAATCTCTGAATGTACTTGCGCAAGGGCTCTCCTTCCTTTTGGGCGAGCAGGTGAAGGTCGCTTTCTTGGCCATGAGGCTTGTGGCCGCCTGTAAAGGCGCCGACAAACTGATGGCACAAATCATCCCAGGAGGATATGGAGTTGTCCGGCAAGTGCATGAGCCAGGATCTGACATTGGGCTTGAGCACCAGCGGGAAGTAGTTGGCAAGGATCTTGTCGTCTCGCCCCCCAGCAGCTTGTACCGCAATGGTGTAGATGCTGAGGAACTCTGACGGATGCGACTTGCCGTCGTACTTCTCGGGTACATCTGGCTTGAAATTCTTTGTGCTGGGCCACTAGACTTGCCGCAGCTCACGAGTGAAAGCAGGGCAACCTACCGCGTACGGCAAGTCGCCTGGTTCTCCGGGCGCATGCATGTCAACAGAGGGCCCAGCACGCTTGTCGGATTGATGTCGCGCTTCTCTTCGGCGCTCGATGCGAGTACGAGCGTCTTCTTGTTGTCGTTCTTGAAGAACTTGGCGCTGATCGCGTCGAGCTCGTGGATCCGACGACGCGGTGGAGTCGCTGTCGAGGTGGATCCGGCGAGTCGGCGATCTTGGCCTTCGGGGTGGAGAGTGCATGGTGGTTGCACCATCACCAGTTTTGTCGCCATCGGCTCGCGCCTGGCAACCCTGCCGCAGCAACGATGTGCTCGGTTGCCGCAGAGTGTCACCGTTGGCGAAGCCGATGAGACTCTGAATGGTGGCCCTCCATTGGTCGATCTTGTCTTCCGTGGGAGGGTAATCCAGGAGCAGTTGAGCTCACGCCAAAGCTTCTGCTGGAGTAGTGGGCGGTAGTGGCGATCGGTGTGAGGAGCGGGATGTGCTCGGACTCCTAACTATGTTAGAAGGAGCAGTATCCCGTACAGGCGACCGTGCCTCACTCGTGCCAGCATGTTGGCGTGCACGCTGATCTCGAGCATCCCGAGACCCACCAGCTCGATCTTGATCCAACAAATGTATGGTACTGCGAATACCATGGCTCTGTTGGTCCTGCGCCTCCTGGGATGGGCGCGGCGGATGCACAGACACCAAGGTTTGTGCAGCCTTGTCCTTGGACCTGGCAGCACAGTGAGCTTCCTCGTCGATGTCCGTTCTTCCACCAGCGTCAACCCCACCACCCGTTTGTTCCGGTGGCGGTGAGATCGACGCGGACGGAGCAGCTGCCTCCGAAGCCTTCTTCTTCGGTGGCATGTCGATGAAGAAAATGAAGATCTAGCTCGTGTGAACGCCGGATCAGGTTCACACAATCTCGACGCCCCCTACCTGGCGCGCCAAGTAGGGGTACCCGTTTGGAGCCAGCTCCGAAGCAGCGGCCGGGAGTACCCTCGTGCGCGGGTGCGCCCACGTCTCCATCGACCAGAAGAGGTAATAGTACTCCCTCATCTCCTTGGCGCCGAGCTGAGGAGGGAAGATGGCCCGCTCCTTCCGCAGCGCCACGAGCCGCTGCGCCTCGGCCGACTTCATGCCCTTCCCCTTGTCGGCTTTCGGAGCCATGGCGGGGGTGGCGGGGGAGATCGACGGCGTTGGTGGTGCTGGTGGCGACGGGGGGCGGAGCGCTGCTCTCTTTCTGCTTCGAGAAGAAGGGGGAGCGGCGGAGATTTTTGGAGTTGGAGCAACAAATGGCGAGATGGGCGAACTGCCCCTGTTTCCCCTGCTTATAAAGAGAGAGGGGGCGGACGTTTCACCCTTCCGAATAAAGAAACCTCCCACGATCTCTCCCACGATGCCACATTCAACGCGTGCCATTGGGGGAGGGCGCGGTGGATACGGAGTAAGATTCGTCGTTACCCGGGCCGCGCGTGCCCGTGCCCTGTTTTGGGCCTGGCCCAACAGCGCTCGGCACCGTGTGTGTGGCCCAGGCCCGGGGGCTCCTGTCGGTGTACTAGAGTAGGGGTACCCTAGTACCCCGAACTTGTGCACGGGCAGTTGCAGCGCCCCGCAGCAAGGGCTTGCGGGGTGACCGCCAAGATACTCCGGGGCTCCTTGGGAGCCATTCAAGAACAAAGTATTCAAGCCAAGAAGACAAGGCCCCGGCAAGAGGAGCTTGCCGGGAAGGCCAACCGAGGCATCTCAAGGAACTTGCCGCGACGCACCACGCGTCCCGGCAAGGCCCGGTGAGCGACAAGCTTCCGGGCGCGACAAGACCACGACCGCGGCAAGGCGCTTGCCGCGGCAAGCGACCACTCTGTGCCCACGCTCCAGCGCATCCACCAACGGTCGCCCTGGGGGCCTCTCCAGGCACGCGTGGCGGAAGGTTGTGCAGCCAGCGGTAAGCGGTGGCATGCGATGCTGACAAGATCGCCATCATGGCAGGCGGTGGCGCCCCTGACGGTCCTTTTCTACACTATTTGGGCGACACAGACGGGCATTCAATGCCCTTGTCCCCTGCCGACACGGTGGGATCATCTTCAATGACAATCACCGAGGCCTTGGCTCTCTTCGCCGCTCTCTGGGCCAGCGTCCTGAAAAGGAATGGATTCAGATCGAAGCAAGTCAGATACAGGATGAAAGCAACAAGATTCAAGAACTACGAGGACAGCAAGAAAGCTTACTCTTCTTCTTCATCATAGGAGCTGAGCGCGGAGAGATCGAAGTCCGGCTCCCCTCCGGTGCGGCGAGGTGGCGGCGTAGGTTCCCTTGCTCGCTTAGCAGGGGCGATAGCGGTGGACCGGGAAGGTCCCGCTCCAGTTGCCGCAGCGGCGTGAGGCGCTCCCGCGGCAACGGTGCTTGCCGCGGTAGAGTGTGTCACGTGGCTCGGCGGCTGTTGACCCGTCTGCCGCCCCGCTACGTCCCCAGCCCTGCGGAGACGCCTTCTTGGTGCAGTCGGGGGCCCCGCTTGCGGCAAGCTGTCTGAAGGTTCGGGCTCTTCCTCGCCGGGCTCGCTCGGCTCAGCTTCGGGGCCGGCAAGATCTTCCTCGCCGGCAAACTCCTCGCGCTCGGCAAGGCTTGCCGCCTCTGCTGCCTCTGCCTCCTCCTCGGTGAACCCGAACTCGCCCGCGGCAGCTGCTGCCGCAGCCTCTTCCGTCCTAATGGCGATGCGCTGCAGCTCCGCGTCGGTAGTGTCACGGGTGAGGCTCTTCAGCTCGTCGGCGCGGATCGGCACTTCCTCCAGGCTGTCGAAGAATGCTCGCACAACGTCATCCGCAGGCTCTTGCCAAGTTGGGGCGATTCCGTGTGAATCGCACAACGGCATCATCACGCGGATCCGGTCGAGTGAAGAATTGTTGCACAACGGGACAACGCTCCTTGGCAACATGAATGGATGCTGAGGATCTCGTTTGAACAGCTCCAGGAGCATCGCATCCAGCTCTAGGATGGTGAAGTTGAAATTGAGGCCCGGGCGCAGCCTCATGATGTCCGCCGAGTTCTTGAACTCCCAGGCGGGTCTCCATCTCTCCTGCAGGGGGGCGATGCGGCGACGAAGGAAATCTGCGCCAACGGCGCCTACAGTGAGACCGGCAAGCCTGAGGCGAAGGATTCGGGCGACTGCGATCTTCACCCTGTCGTCTTCCGGGGCCACGTTGCTCCAATCGTTGCCGCGTACTATTGGGGCTTGGCGCACGTCAGTGAATGGCTGCGGGTTCTCCTCGACGATCCAACACAACTCCGCTCTCCACTCCTCCCTTTTGCTGCGAAGCTCTCCCTCTAGATAAGCTTCTTTCTTGCCGACTCTCGAGATCTAGGCGATTCCTCCGGCAAGGGGCTCTCCTCTCTCTACTCGGGGCATAAAGAAATGGCGGAAGAGGGCTACGTTTGGGTGGACTCCCCGTAGGTGTTCATAATGTCACAGAAGAATTCCGAGAAGGGCGGGCAGAGCCCGCAATAGAAGAACAGCACGAAGAAGGGGTACCCGTTTGCAGCCAGCTCCGAAGCAGCGGCCGGGAGTACCCTCGTGCGCGGGTGCGCCCGTGTCTCCGTCGACCAGAAGAGGTAATAGTACTCCCTCAGCTCCTTGGTGCCGAGCTGAGGGGGGAAGATGGCCCGCTCCTTCCGCAGCGCCGCGAGCCGCTGCGCCTCGGCCGACTTCACGCCCTTCCCCTTGTCGGCTTTCGGAGCCATGGCGGGGGTGGCGGGGGAGATCGACGGCGTTGGTGGTGCTGGTGGCGACGGGGGGCGAAGCGCTGCTCTCTTTCTGCTTCGAGAAGAAGGGGGGAGCGGCGGAGATTTTTGGAGTTGGAGCAACAAACGGCGAGATGGGCGAACTGCCCCTGTTTCCCCTGCTTATAAAGAGGGAGGGGGGGACGTTTCACCCTTCCGAATAAAGAAACCTCCCACGATCTCTCCCACGATGCCGCATTCAACGCGTGCCGTTGGGGGAGGGCGCGGTGGATACGGAGTAAGATTCGGCGTTACCCGGGCCGCGCGTGCCCGTGCCCTGTTTTGGGCCTGGCCCAACAGCGCTCGGCACCGTGTGTGTGGCCCAGGCCCGGGGGCTCCTGTCGGTGTACTAGAGTAGGGGTACCCTAGTACCCCGAACTTGTGCACGGGCAGTTGTAGCGCCCCGCGGCAAGGGCTTGCCGGGTGACCGCCAAGATACTCCGGGGCTCCTTGGGAGCCATTCAAGAACAAAGTATTCAAGCCAAGAAGACAACGCCCCGGCAAGAGGAGCTTGCCGGGAAGGCCAACCGAGGCATCTCAAGGAACTTGCCGCGACGCACCACGCGTCCCGGCAAGGCCCGGTGAGCGACAAGCTTCCGGGCGCGACAAGACCACGACCGCGGCAAGACACTTGCCTCGGCAAGCGACCACTCTGTGCCCACGCTCTAGCGCATCCACCAATGTGTCGCCCTGGGGGCCGCTCCAGGCACGCGTGGCGGAAGGCTGTGCAGCCAGTGGTAAGCGGTGGCATGCGATACTGACAAGATCGCCATCGTGGCAAGCGGTGGCGCCCCCGAAGGTCGTTTTCTACACTGTTTGGGCGACACAGACGGGCATTCAATGCCCTTGTCCCCTGCCGACACGGTGGGATCATCTTCGATGACAATCACCGAGGCCTTGGCTCTCTTCGCCGCTCTCTGGGCCAGCGTCCTGAAAAGGAATGGATTCAGATCGAAGCAAGTCAGATACAGGATGAAAGCAACTCGATTGGAGAACTACGAGGACAGTAAGAAAGCTTACTCAACTTCTTCATCATCGGAGCTGAGCGCGGAGAGATCGAAGTCCGACTCCCCTCCGGTGCAGCGAGGTGGAGGCGTAGGTTCCCTTGCTCGCTTAGCAGGGGCGGTGGCGGTGGACCGGGAAGGTCCCGCTCCAGTTGCCGCAGCGGTGTGAGGCGCTCCCGCGGCAACGGTGCTTGCCGCGGTAGAGCGTGTCGCGCGGCTCGGCGGCTGTTGACCCGTCTGCCGCCCCGCTACATCCCCGGCCCTGCGGAGACGCCTTCTTGGTGCAGCCGGGGGCTCCGCTTGCGGCAAGCTGTCTGAAGGTTCGGGCTCTTCCTCGCCGGGCTCGCTCGGCTCAGCTTCGGGGCCGGCAAGATCTTCCTCGCCAGCAAACTCCTCAGGCTCGGCAAGGCTTGCCGCCTCTGCTGCCTCTGCCTCCTCCTCAGTGAACCCGAACTCGCCCGCGGCAGCTGCTGCCGCAGCCTATTCCGTCCTAGTGGCGATGCGCTGCAGCTCCGCGTCGGTAGTGTCACGGGTGAGGCTCTTCTGCTCGTCGGCGCGGATCGGCACTTCCTCCAGGCTGTCGAAGAATGCTCGCACGACGTCATCCGCAGGCTCTTGCCAAGTTGGGGCGATTCCGCGCGAATCGCACAATGGCATCATCGCGCGGATCCGGTCGAGTGAAGAATTGTAGCACAACGGGACAACGCTCCTCGGCAACATGAATGGATGCTGAGGATCGCGTTTGAACAGCTCTAGGAGCATCGCATCCAGCTCCAGGACGGTGAAGTTGAAATTGAGGCCCGGGCGCAGCCTCATGATGTCCGCCGAGTTCTTGAACTCCCAGGCAGGTCTCCCTCTCTCCTGCAGGGGGGCGATGCGGCGACGAAGGAAATCTGCGCCAACGGCGCCTATAGTGAGCCCGCCAAGCCTGAGGCGAAGGATTCGGGTGACTGCGATCTTCAGCCTGTCGTCTTCCGGGGCCACGTTGCTCCACTCGTTGCCGCGTACTATTGGGGCTTGGCGCACGATAGTGAACGGCTGCGGGTTCTCCTCGACGATCCAACACCACTCCGCTCTCCACTCCTCCCATTTGCTGCGAAGCTCTCCCTCCAGATAAGCTTCTTTCTTGCCGACTCTCGAGATCTAGGCGATTCCTCCGGCAAGGGGCTCTCCTCTCTCGACTCGGGGCATAAAGAAATGGCGGAAGAGGGCTATGTTTGGGTGGACTCCCCGTAGGTGTTCATAATGTCGCAGAAGAATTCCGAGAAGGGTGGGCAGAGCCCGCAATAGAAGAACAGCACGAAGAAGGGGTACCCGTTTGGAGCCAGCTCCGAAGCAGCGGCCGGGAAAACCCTCGTGCGCGGGTGCGCCCGCGTCTCCGTCGACCAGAAGAGGTAATAGTACTCTCTCGGCTCCTTGGTGCCGAGCTGAGGGGGGAAGATGGCCCGCTCCTTCCGTAACGCTGCGAGCCGCTGCGCCTCGGCCGACTTCACGCCCTTCCCCTTGTCGGCTTTCGGAGCCATGGCGGGGATGGCGGGGGAGATCGACGGTGTTGGTGGTGCTGGTGGCGACGGGGGGCGGAGCACTGCTCTCTTTCTGCTTCGAGAAGAAGGGGGGAGCGGCGGAGATTTTTGGAGTTGGAGCAACAAATAGCGAGATGGGCGAACTGCCCCTGTTTCCCCTGCTTATAAAGAGGGAGGGGGCGGACGTTTCGCCCTTCCGAATAAAGAAACCTCCCACGATCTCTCCCACGATGCCGCACTCAACGCGTGCCGTTGGGGGAGGGCGCGGTGGATACGGAGTAAGATTCAGCGTTACCCGGGCCGCGTGTACCCGTGCCCTGTTTTGGGCCTGGCCCAACAGCGCTCGGCACCGTGTGTGTGGCCCAGGCCCGGAGGCTCCTGTCGGTGTACTAGAGTAGGGGTACCCTAGTACCCCGAACTTGTGCACGGGCAGTTGCAGCGCCCCGTGGCAAGGGCTTGCCGGGTGACCGCCAAGATACTTCGAGGCTCCTTGGGAGACATTCAAGAACAAAGTATTCAAGCCAAGAAGACAAGGCCCCGGCAAGAGGAGCTTGCCGGGAAGGCCAACCGAGGCATCTCAAGGAACTTGTCGCGACGCACCACGCGTCCCGGCAAGGCCCGTTGAGCGACAAGCTTCCGGGGGCGACAAGACCACGACCGCGGCAAGCGTCGGCTCGTGCTGCTTGTCGCACCCACCGGAGAGCACCTCAAGTACGTAGTCCAGATGCACTTTCCCAAGGGGCAACCAACGAACAATACTGCAGAGTATGAAGGCTTGCTTGCTGGTCTCAGGATCGCGGCAGACCTTGGGATTAAGAAGCTCATGGTCAGGGGTGACTCACAGCTTGTCGTCCGCCAAGTGAACAAGAATTATCAGAGTCCGTTGATGGAAGCTTATATTGATGTATTGAGAAAGCTAGAAGAGCACTTTGACGGCCTACAGATGGAACATGTTCCAAGAGCTCAGAATGACATTGCTGATGGCCTGTCAAAGTGCGCCGCACTTAAGTTACATGTGGAACCAGGGATCTTTGTGCTCAAGCTGACTCAACCGTCCGTAACACCATCAACTGGACAGAGCAAGAAGAGGAAGTTGATTTCTGGAGACTACTTTCCGACAGAGCTCCCCGAAGCCGCCGCCAAGAAAGTCCCCAAGATCAACACCAAGAGTGCTGAGGAGCAGTCTGCTCCGGCAAGCCTTAGGGTTTGTTCCGTTGAAGCAGATGCTCCCGACAAGTTTTGCTCCGGCAAGCTTGCCGGGGAGCATCAAGCTCCGGCTGAGCCGTAGGTTCTCACCGTAGAAGCGGATGTTCCCGCAGCAGCAGATGTGCCTTTAGTCCTTGTTGTCGAGCCACAAGCTCCAGCATGGGCACAGCAAATTGTCCATTTCCTTCAGACAGGAGAACTTCCCGAAGAGCAAGAAGAAGCGGAAAAAGTAGCCCAGCAGTCAAGTATGTACCAGTTTGTCGACAACATACTGTACAGAAGAAGACTCAACGGTGTGAAATTGAAGTGTATTTGCCGGGAAGACGGACAGAAGCTGTTGGCAGAGATACATGGAGGCATATGTGGTCACCACATTGGCGCAAGAGCACTTGCTGATAAGGCATTCCAGCAAGGTTTCTTTTGGCCGACAGCCCTCCAGGATGCAACTGCACAAGTAACCAAGTGTGAAGCGTGCCAGTTCCACTCCAAGCAGATACACCAGCCAGCTCAAGCTCTCCAAACGATCCCTTTATCCTGGCCATTCTCGGTCTGGGGGCTCGACATCCTCGCAGTCGGGGGCTTTGAGTACTTGTACGTTGCAATCGACAAGTTCACAAAGTGGCCGGAAGTGGAACCAGTGAGGAAGGTGACAGCACAGGCAGCAGTCAAGTTCTTCAGGTCGATTGTTTGCCGTTTCGGGATCCCTAACAGGATTATCACCGACAACGGCACACAATTCACGAGCCGCACCTTCGTGCAGTACGTCCAAGATCTTGGCGCCAAGGTCTGCTTCGCTTCTGTTGCTCATCCGAGAAGCAATGGTCAAGCAGACAGGGCAAATGCTGAAGTGCTGCGCGGGCTCAAGACCAGAACTTTCGACATGCTGCACAAGTGCGGAAAGAACTGGATCGAGGAGCTGCCGGTGGTTCTTTGGTCGATCAGGACGACGCCAAATCAAGCCACTGGCCAGACGCCTTTCGCTCTAGTCTTTGGAGCAGAGGCAGTTCTCCCCACGGAACTCGTATACGGGTCACCTCGAGTGCTCGCTTATGATGAGCTTGAGCAAGAGCAGCTGCGACAAGATGACGCGCTGCTCCTTGAGGAGGACCGTCTTCAGGCTGCTGTACGAGCTGCTCGATACCAGCAAGCTTTGTGCCGCTACCATAGCCGCAAAGTTAATGCCAGAAGCTTCGAGGAAGGCGACCTTGTTCTTCGGCGCGTTCAGTCTGCCAAGAATTCCAACAAGTTGATGCCAAAGTGGGAAGGCCCTTACCGGATGAAACGAGTCACTAGGCCTGGCGTTGTCCGCCTTGAGACCGAAGATGGCATTCCGGTGAGCAACTCCTGGAACATTGAGCATCTTCGTAAGTTTTACCCGTAGGGCGCGGTTGCCGGAACCTGTTCCGGCAACCACCTTTTGTACAAGTCTTGCCGATGTTGCATGTAATCCTTTGTACAAATCCGGGTGCAGACCCCGTGCATAAGTAAAGCTCATGTGCTCTGCACATCTTGTCAATTTCATGCATTATATTCTTTCTTGCATGCGTTATCTGACACTTTGTGCAGCGCCCACCCCCGGTAAGCAATAACGAGCCGAAAGGCTCCATATCTTTATTTTCTCTTCTTTCTTTTTCTCAACAAAGGAAAAGAAGGTTCCCTCGCACACAAGTTTGCCGGGGGGGAAAGGAGAAGATAATGGTGTGGACCAGGCGTTGTTTAAGGAAGGTTCGCCTTGCCGGGAAGCAAACGACAGAAAAGCTAAGTTGCCAAAGTCTGAGCAATTAGTTTTAATTTTTAAGTTATCTTCCTCAAATGATTGTGCTTTGTATGGAAAACCTGTGCACGGAGGAACCAACTCGTAGCTTGTTGCGCCCTTACTTTGTTTCGAGTCCGCTCAACAACTTAAGTGTGCTGCAGCTAGTCGTGACAAGGTTTCTTGTCGGAGCGGCACCGCTAGCAGGCTGCTGACGTCCCGCACTTAGCGCTCGCGGCTCGGGTGCCTACGCCGACAAGTTCCCTAAAAAGCGTAGGGTAAAAACACACAAAGCAAGGGATCTAGTAAAGGAAATAACATAACGATCATTATCAAAAATAAAGTAACATTACAAGATAACTTGTCGCAGCTCTAACAGATTGTTCCCATGACATGACCAGCAGCGGCAAGGAAAAAGATAAGACGGGCGGCCTAGTCTGCACAACCGCCCTCAACCCTCTTGATTTCGCTCACCTTGTCCATAATGGGTGCGACAAGGGCCTTGAGCGCTTCCAGATTAGTGTCGGGCGGCAAAGACCTGAGGACGTTGGTGAGGTTGAGGCCTGGGTTGTGGAAGGCCACCTTCACCAGCACCTTCTAAAGAACTCCCGCGCAAATCTTGCGCGACTCGTCGGCCAGCTGCTTTGGGATCTTCTCCCGAAGCCGCTGGAGGGCCGTCGCCACGCCCTTGAAGAACAAGTTGAGCTTGGCGCTGGGTTGGAGATGCTCGTCGGAAGAATACCCGAAGTCCTCCATCCCCAGCTGCGCCAGCTCCCCGTCGATGACTGCGGCGATATTCACCAGACCCTCGGTCCAGTGCTCCACAGTCTCTCTAAATGAGTTCTGGGTGACGGCAATGCTCGCCAGCAGCGCCTCGTCGGCCTTCATCTTCTCCGACAGGGTCACCTCTCGCTCCTTGGCGCCGTCCAGCGTCTAGGTCAGCGTAGCCAGCTTCAGCTCGAGATCTGCGTTGGAGTCCTTGGCGGCGCTGAGCTCCTTGCTTCTCTCAGAGAGAAGACCTTGCAGCTCACCATGGGCGGCAGCATCCTTCTCGCGCTCGCGCTTGAGCGCGGTGAGCTCCTCGCTGCTCGTCCTGAGATTGGCCTCCAGCTGCGCCACTTTCACCTCCAGCTCTTTCTTGGCGGCCTCGGCAGCCGCGGCATCATCCCTTGCTTCTTTGAGAGCCCCGCCAATCGCTAGCTCCCGCGCGGCGAGCTCCTCCTCGTGGCTGTCAAGGTTCACCGTGCGCTGCACCAACTCTCCTTCATGCGCAAATAGGCTTTCAGCGACAAGCCGTTGCTTCTCTTCGGCTTCAGCCTTCTCGAGGAGGAAAGCTTTCCGCTCCTCGAGAAGTTGCTCCCGCTCCTCCGCCAGGGACCGGAGAGCCTCCTGCCTGAGACCCCGGAGCTCCTCCGCGCGCTTCTCAATGTCGACTCCCGCCTTCGTGACAAGCGCTTCTCGGGAGGCCAGCTTGGCTTGTCGGGCGCGGTAGAGCGACGTCAGCTTCCGCAGCAGCCACTCCTCTTCAGGCTCGTCGCTGCTGCTTGGCGCGTCAACCAGTGCCAATCCGGCGGAAGCGAGCACCTCTCCGTCAAAGGTTTCTCCCTCGACCGGCGCCCTGGAGCTCGAACCCCAGGGGAGCTTGATGAAGACGCCATCGCCGGCCTTCAAGTAGGCGCCGGGCTGGGGTTCTTCGGAGCCCGGCGCTGCGGTAGCGGCGGAGGGATCGGTGGTCGGTGCAGTGCCTGACGCTCCTGCGGCCTCGGGGCCATCAGTACGATCGCCAGATTCCCCGCCGGCTTCTGCGGCGGCAGCCTTGGCGGCCTCTTCGCCAGCGGGTTCATCAGCGCCGGCCTCTCCTTCAGCGGCTTCGGTTTCCATCGGCTCTGTGGCGGATGGATCTGAAGAACGAAGAAAGGAGGGAAGTCAAGCGAATATGCAAAAAGAAAGTCGGAAGAAGAAAAACCCAAGGGCAAGTATTTAGGCAAGTGGATTACCTGTGCTAGGATCTGCGGTCGCGGTCTCAGCCGCCGGAGGATCACTGGTGTCGTCCCTTACCGGAGAATTGGCCCTTGCCGGAGAGTTCTCCCTTGCCAGAGAGCGCTCCCTTGCCGGGGAATCCTCCCTTGGCAGTGTAGTCGAAGCAGATGGCATTTCGGGAGCGGCTTCCGGGCCCTCCTGGTGAGGCTGCTCTGCTCCTACACAAATCCAACAATCAAGATATCAGCAAAAAAAAGAGCAACCATGAGCGCCTGTCAGCAGGAAGTAAAATCATGTACTTACGCTGGGGGCTGCGCTAGGGGCTGCTTTGAGGAGTAGTTGCCAGGTCCGTCAAGGTGGTCTCAGACACGCCCCCTGCTGACACGGTGGGATCATCTTCGATGACAATCACTGAGGCCTTGGCTCTCTTCGCCGCTCTCTGGGCCAGCGTCCTGAAAAGGAATGGATTCAGATCGAAGCAAGTCAGATACAGGATGAAAGCAACAAGATTGAAGAACTACGAGGAAAGCAAGAAAGCTTACTCTTCTTCTTCATCATCGGAGCTGAGCGCGGAGAGATCGAATTCCGGCTCCCCTCCGGTGCGGCGAGGTGGAGGCGTAGGTTCCCTTGCTCGCTTAGCAGGGGCGGTGGCGGGAAGGTCCCGCTCCAGTTGCCGCAGCGGCGTGAGGCGCTCCCGCGGCAACGGTGCTTGCCGCGGTACAGCGTGTCGCGCGGCTCGGCGGCTGTTGACCCGTCTGCCGCCCCGCTATGTCCCCGGCCCTGCAGAGACGCCTTCTCGGTGCAGCCGGGGGCTCCGCTTGCGGCAAGCTATCTGAAGGTTCAGGCTCTTCCTCGCCGGGCTCGCTCGGCTCAGCTTCGGGGCCGGCAAGATCTTCCTCGCCGGCAAACTCCTCGCGCTCGGCAAGGCTTGCCGCCTCTGCTGCCTCTGCCTCCTCCTCAGTGAACCTGAACTCGCCCGCGGCAGCTGCTGCCGCAGCCTCTTCCGTCCTAGTGGCGATGCGCTGCAGCTCCGCGTCGGTAGTGTCACGGGTGAGGCTCTTCTGCTCGTCGGCGCGGATCGGCACTTCCTCCAGGTTGTCGAAGAATGCTCGCACGACGTCATCCGCAGGCTCTTGCCAAGTTGGGGCGATTCCGTGCGAATCGCACAACGGCATCATCGCGCGGATCCGGTCGAGTGAAGAATTGTTGCACAACGGGACAACGCTCCTCGGCAACATGAATGGATGCTGAGGATCGCGTTTGAACAGCTCCAGGAGCATCGCATCCAGCTCCAGGACGGTGAAGTTGAAATTGAGGCCCGGGCGCAGCCTCATGATATCCGCCGAATTCTTGAACTCCCAGGCGGGTCTCCCTCTCTCCTGCAGGGGGGCGATGCGGCAACGAAGGAAATCTGCGCCAACGGCGCCTACAGTGAGCCCGGCAAGCCTGAGGCGAAGGATTCGGGTGACTGCGATCTTCAGCCTGTCGTCTTCCGGGGCCACGTTGCTCCAATCGTTGTCGCGTACTATTGGGGCTTGGCGCACGACAGTGAACGGCTGCGGGTTCTCCTCGACTATCCAACACCACTCCGCTCTCCACTCCTCCCATTTGCTGCGAAGCTCTCCCTCCAGATAAGCTTCTTTCTTGCCGACTCTCGAGATCCAGGCGATTCCTCCGGCAAGGGGCTCTCCTCTCTCGACTCCGGGCATAAAGAAATGGCGGAAGAGGGCTACGTTTGGGTGGACTCCGACAAAGTTTTCGCACAGATGTGCGAAAACTGCCATGGTCATAACGGCGTTGGGGGTGAAATCAAGGAGGCGGAGCCCGTAGGTGTTCATAATGTCGCAGAAGAATTCCGAGAAGGGCGGCAGAGCCCGCAATAGAAGAACAGCGTGAAGAAGGGGTACCCATTTGGAGCCAACTCCGGAGCAGCGGCCGGGAGTACCCTCCTGCGCGGGTGCGCCCCCGTCTCCGTCGACCAGAAGAGGTAATAGTACTCCCTCAGCTCCTTGGCGCCGAGCTGAGGGAGGAAGATGGCCCGCTCCTTCCGCAGCGCCGCGAGCCACTGCGCCTCGGCCGACTTCACGCCCTTCCCCTTGTCGGCTTTCGGAGCCATGGCGGGGGTGGCGGGGGAGATCGACGGCATTGGTGGTGCTGGTGGCGACGGGGGGCGAAGCGCTGCTCTCTTTCTGCTTCGAGAAGAAGGGGGGAGCGGCGGAGATTTTTGGAGTTGGAGCAACAAACGGCGAGATGGGCGAACTGCCCCTGTTTCCCATGCTTATAAAGAGGGAGGGGGCGGACGTTTCACCCTTCCGAATAAAGAAACCTCCCACGATCTCTCCCACGATGCCGCATTCAACGGGTGCCATTGGGGGAGGGCGCGGTGGATACGGAGTAAGATTCAGCGTTACCCGGGCCGCGCGTGCCCGTGCCCTGTTTTGGGCCTGGCCCAACAGCGCTCGGCACCGTGTGTGTGGCCCAGGCCCGGGGGCTCCTGTCGGTGTACTAGAGTAGGGGTACCCTAGTACCCCGAACTTGTGCACGGGCAGTTGCAGCGCCCCGCGGCAAGGGCTTGCCGGGTGACCGCCAAGCTACTACGGGGCTCCTTGGGAGCCATTCAAGAACAAAGTATTCAAGCCAAGAAGACAACGCCCCGGCAAGAGGAGCTTGCCGGGAAGGCCAACCGAGGCATCTCAAGGAACTTGCCGCGACGCACCATGCGTCCCGGCAGGGCCCGGTGAGCAACAAGCTTCTGGGCGCGACAAGACCACGACCGCGGCAAGCGACCACTCTGTGCCCACGCTCCAACACATCCACCAATGTGTCGCCCTGGGGGCCTCTCCAAGCACGCGTGGTGGAAGGCTGTGCAGCCAGCGGTAAGCGGTGGCATGCGATGCTGACAAGATCGCCATCGTGGCAGGCGGTGGTGCCCCTGACGGTCCTTTTCTACACTGTTTGGGCGACACAGACGGGCATTCAATGCCCTTGTCCCCTGCCGTCAGGGTTAGGTAGAGTAGACTGTACAGGTAGCTGTACCAACCACCTCTCTTTTTACATTTTTACCCTTCTGTGTGTTGCCACCTGTCGGTGACCCCTTGAGCATATAAAAGGAGGCCCATGCACAACATAGAGGGGGTTCGGATCATTTCGAAGCCAGAAAAACACTTAGCTCTCTAGAGCAAGAACACAATACAATCAGACAAGCAGTAGTAGGAGTATTATCTCTCCGGAGAGCTCCGAAGATGGGTAAACTACTCGTGTGCTTCGCCTCGATCTGCTCTTCGTGCGACCTCCGCCCTCCGCCGAGCCGAAAGGGGCTCGGTCCGCCGGTCCCATAGGTGTTCGTGGATCAGTTTCCCCGACATCTTTTGGCGCTAGACTCCTTTGTACAAAGCCGGGCGCAGACCCCGTGCATAAGTAAAGCTCATGTGCTCCGCACATCTTGTCAATTTCATGCATTATATTCTTTCTTGCATGCGTTATCTGACACTTTGTGCAGCGCCTACCCCCGGTAAGCAATAACGAGCCGAAAGGCTCCATATCTTTATTTTCTCTTCTTTCTTTTTCTCAACAAAGGAAAAGAAGGTTCCCTCGCACACAAGTTGGCCGGGGGGGAAAGGAGGAGATAATGGTGTGGACCAGGCGTCGTTTAAGGAAGGTTCACCTTGCCGGGAAGCAAACGACAGAAAAGGTAAGTTGCCAAAGTCTGAGCAATTAGTTTTAATTTTTAAGTTATCTTCCTCGAACAACTGTGCTTTGTATGGAAAACCTGTGCGCGGAGGAACCAACTCGTAGCTAGTTGCGCCCTTACTTTGTTTCGAGTCCGCTCAACAACTTAAGTGTGCTGCAACTAGTCGCGACAAGGTTTCTTGTCGGAGTGGCACCGCCAGCGCTTGCGGCTCGGCTGCCTGCGCCGACAAGTTCCCTAAAAAGCATAGGGTAAAAACATACAAAGCAAGGGATCTAGTAAAGGAAATAACATAGTGATCATTATCAAAAATAAAGTAATATTACAAGATAACTTGTCGCAGCTCTAACAGATTGTTCCCATGACATGACCAGCAGCGGCAAGGAAAAATATAAGACGGGCGGCCTAGTCTGCGCGACCGCCCTCAACCCTCTTGATTTCGCTCACCTTGTCCACAATGGGTGCGACAAGGGCCTTGAGCGCTTCCAGATCAGCGTCGGGCAGCAAAGACCTGAGGACGTTGGTGAGGTTGAGGCCTGGGTTGCGGAAGGCCACCTTCACCAGCACCTTCTGAAGAACTCCCGCTCAAATCTTGCGCGACTCGTCGGCCAGCTGCTTTGGGATCTTCTCCCGAAGCCGCTGGAGGGCCGTCGCCACGCCCTTGAAGAACAAGCTGAGCTTGGCGCTGGGTTGGAGATGCTCATCGGAAGAATACCCGAAGTCCTCCATCCCCAGCTGCGCCAGCTCCCCGTCGATGACTGCGGCGATATTCACCAGACCCTCGGTCCAGTGCTCCACAGTCTCTCTAAATGAGTTCTGGATGACGGCAATGCTCGCCAGCAGCACCTCGTCGGCCTTGATCTTCTCCGACAAGGTCACCTCTCGCTCCTTGGCGTCGTCCAGCGTCTAGGTCAGCGTAGCCAGCTTCAGCTCGAGATCTGCGTTGGAGTCCTTGGCGGCGCTGAGCTCCTTGCTTCTCTCAGCGAGAAGACCTTGCAGCTCATCGTGGGCGGCAGCATCCTTCTTGCGCTCGCGCTTGAGCGCGGCGAGCTCCTCGCCGCTCGTCCTGAGATTGGCCTCCAGCTGCGCCACTTTCGCCTCCAGCTCTTTCTTGGCGGCGTCGGCAGCAGCGGCATCATCCCTTGCTTCTTTGAGAGCCCCGCCAATTGCTAGCTCCCGCGCGGCGAGCTCCTCCTCGTGGCTGTCAAGGTTCACCTTGCGCTGCGCAAACTCTCCTTCTTGCGCAAATAGGCTTTCAGCAACAAGCCGTCGCTTCTCTTCGGCTTCAGCCTTCTCGAGGAGGAAAGCTTTCCGCTCCTCGAGAAGTTGCTCCCGCTCCTCCGCCAGGGACCGGAGAGCCTCCTGCCTGAGACCCCGGAGCTCCTCCGCGCGCTTCTCAATGTCGACTCCCTCCTTCACGACAAGCGCTTCTCGGGAGGCCAGCTTGGCTTGTCGGGCGCGGTAGAGCGACGTCAGCTTCCGCAGCAGCCGCTCCTCTTCAGGCTCATCGCTACTGCTTGGCGCGTCAACCAGTGCCAATCCGGCGGAAGCGAGCACCTCTCCGTCAAAGGTTTCTCCCTCGACCGGCGCCCTGGAGCTCGAAGCCCATGGGAGCTTGATGAAGACGCCATCGCCGGCCTTCAAGTAGGCGCCGGGCTGGGGCTCTTCGGAGCCCGGCGCTGCGGCAGCGGCGGAGGGATCGGTGGTCGGTGCAGCGCCTAACGCTCCTGCGGTCTCGGGGCCGTCAGTATGATCGCCAGATTCCCCGTCGGCTTCTGCGGCGGCAGCCTTGGTGGCCTCTTCGCCGGCGGGTTCATCAGCGCCGGCCTCTCCTTCAGCGGCTTCGGTTTCCATCGGCTCTGTGGCGGATGGATTTGAAGAATGAAGAAAGGAGAGAAGTCAAGCGAATATGCAAAAAGAAAGTCGGAAGAAGAAAAACCCAAGGGCAAGTTTCTAGGCAAGTGGATTACCTGTGCTAGGATCTGCAGTCGCGGTCTCAGCCGCCGGAGGATCACTGGTGTCGTCCCTTGCTGGAGAATTGGCCCTTGCCAGAGAGTTCTTCCTTGCCGGAGAGTGCTCCCTTGCCGGGGAATCCTCCCTTGGCAGTGTAGTCGAAGCAGATGGCACTTCGGGAGCGGCTTCCGGGCCCTCCTGGTGAGGCTGCTCTGCTCCTACACAAATCCAACAATCAAGATATTAGTTAAAAAAAGAGCAACCATGAGTGCGGCGAGGTGGAGGCGTAGGTTCCCTTGCTCGCTTAGCACGGGCGATGGCGGTGGACCGGGAAGGTCCCGCTCCAGTTGCCGCTGCGGCGTGAGGCGCTCCCGCGGCAACGGTGCTTGCTGCGGTAGAGCGTGTCGCGCGGCTCGGCGGCTGTTGACCCGTCTGCCGCCCCGCTACGTCCCCGGCCCTGCGGAGACGCCTTCTTGGTGCAGCCGGGGCCTCCTCTTGCGGCAAGCTGTCTGAAGGTTCGGGCTCTTCCTCGCCGGGCTCGCTCGGCTCAGCTTCGGGGCCGGCAAGATCTTCCTCGCCGGCAAACTCCTTGCGCTCGGCAAGGCTTGCCGCCTCTGCTGCCTCTGCCTCCTCCTCAGTGAACCCAAACTCGCCCGCGGCAACTGCTGCCGCAGCCTCTTCCGTCCTAGTGGCGATGCGCTGCAGCTCCGCGTCGATAGTGTCACGGGTGAGGCTCTTCTGCTCGTCGGCGCGGATCGGCACTTCCTCCAGGCTTTCGAAGAATGCTCGCACGACGTCATCCGCAGGCTCTTGCCAAGTTGGGGCGATTCCGTGCGAATCGCACAACGGCATCATCGGCGGATCCGGTCGAGTGAAGAATTGTTGCACAACGGGACAACGCTCCTCGGCAACATGAATGGATGCTGAGGATCGCGTTTGAACAGCTTTAGGAGCATCGCATCCAGCTCCAGGTTGGTGAAGTTGAAATTGAGGCCCGGGCGCAGCCTCATGATGTCCACCGAGTTCTTCAACTCCCAGGCGGGTCTCCCTCTCTCCTGCAGGGGGGCGATGCGGCGACGAAGGAAATCTGCGCCAACGGCGCCTACAGTGAGCCCGGCAAGCCTGAGGCGAAGGATTCAGGTGACTGCGATCTTCAGCCTGTCGTCTTCCGGGGCCACGTTGCTCCAATAGTTGCCGCGTACTATTGGGGCTTGGCGCACGACAGTGAACGGCTGCGGGTTCTCCTCGACGATCCAACACCACTCCGCTCTCTACTCCTCCCATTTGCTGCGAAGCTCTCCCTCCAGATAAGCTTCTTTCTTGCCGACTCTCGAGATCCAGGCGATTCCTCCGGCAAGGGGCTCTCCTCTCTCGACTCGGGGCATAAAGAAATGGCGGAAGAGGGCTACGTTTGGGTGGACTCCGACAAAGTTTTCGCACAGATGTGCGAAAACTGCCATGGTCAGAACGGCGTTGGGGGTGAAATCAAGGAGGCGGAGCCCATAGGTGTTCATAATGTCGCAGAAGAATTCCGATAAGGGCGGGCAGAGCCTGCAATAGAAGAACAGCGCGAAGAAGGGGTACCCGTTTGGAGCCAGCTTCGAAGTAGCGGCCGGGAGTACCCTCGTGCGCGGGTGCGCCCGCGTCTTCGTCGACCAGAAGAGGTAATAGTACTCCCTCAGCTCCTTGGCGCCGAGCTGAGGGGGGAAGATGGCCCGCTCCTTCCGCAGCGCCACGAGCCGCTGCGCCTCGGCCGACTTCACGCCCTTCCCCTTGTCGGCTTTCGGAGCCATGGCGGGGGTGGCGGGGGAGATCGACGGCGTTGGTGGTGCTGGTGGCGACGGGGGGCGGAGCGCTGCTCTCTTTCTGCTTCGAGAAGAAGGGGGGAGCGGCGGAGATTTTTGGAGTTGGAGCAACAAACGGCAAGATGGGCGAACTGCCCCTGTTTCCCCTACTTATAAAGAGGGAGGGGGCGGACGTTTCGCCCTTCCGAATAAAGAAACCTCCCACGATCTCTCCCACGATGCCGCATTCAACGCGTGCCGTTGGGGGAGGGCGCGGTGGATACGGAGTAAGATTCGGCGTTACCCGGGCCGCGCATGCCCGTGCCCTGTTTTGGGCCTGCCCAACAGCGCTCGGCACCGTGTGAGTGGCCCAGGCCCGGGGGCTCCTGTCGGTGTACTAGAGTAGGGGTACCCTAGTACCCCGAACTTGTGCACGGGCAGTTGCAGCACCCCGCGGCAAGGGCTTGCCGGGTGACCGCCAAGATACTCCGGGGCTCCTTGGGAGCCATTCAAGAACAAAGTATTCAAGCCAAGAAGACAAGGCTCCGGCAAGAGGAGCTTGCCGGGAAGGCCAACCGAGGCATCTCAAGGAACTTGCCGCGACGCACCACGCGTCCCGGCAAGGCCCAGTGAGCGACAAGCTTCCGGACGCGACAAGACCACGACCGCGGCAAGACGATTGCCGCGGCAAGCGACCACTCTGTGCCCACGCTCCAGCGCATCCACCAACGTGTCGCCCTGGGGGCCTCTCCAGGCACGCGTGGCGGAAGGCTGTGCAGCCAGCGGTAAGCGGTGGCATGCGATGCTGACAAGATCGCCATCGTGGCAGGCGGTGGCGCCCCTGAAGGTCCTTTTCTACACTGTTTGGGCGACACAGACGGGCATTCAATGCCCTTGTCCCCTGCCATCAGGGTTAGGTAGAGTACACTGTATAGGTAGTTGTACCAACCACCTCTCTTTTTACATTTTTACCCTTCTCTGCGTTGCCACCTGTCGGTGACCCCTTGAGCATATAAAAGGAGGCCCATGCGCAACGTAGAGGGGGTTCGGATCATTTCGAAGCCAGAAAAACACTTAGCTCTCTAGAGCAAGAACACAATACAATCAGACAAGCAGCAGTAGGAGTATTATCTCTCCGGAGAGCTCCGGAGCTGGGTAAACTGCTCGTGTGCTTCGCCTCGATCTGCTCTTCATGCGACCTCCGCCCTCCGCCGAACCAAAAGGGGCTCGGTCCGCCGGTCCCATAGGTCTTTGTGGATCAGTTTCCCCGACAAGGTCACCTCTCGCTCCTTGGCGCCGTCCAGCGTCTGGGTCAGCGTAGCCAGCTTCAGCTCGAGATCTGCGTTGGAGTCCTTGGCGGCGCTGAGCTCCTTGCTTCTCTCAGCGAGAAGACCTTGCAGCTCACCGTGGGCGGCAGCATCCTTCTCGCGCTCGCGCTTGAGCGCGGCGAGCTCCTCGCCGCTCGTCCTGAGATTGGCCTCCAGCTGCGCCACTTTCGCCTCCAGCTCTTTCTTGGCGGCCTCGGTAGCCGCGGCATCATCCCTTGCTTCTTTGAGAGCCCCGCCAATCGCTAGCTCCCGCGCGGCGAGCTCCTCCTCATGGCTGTCAAGGTTCACCTTGCGCTGCGCCAACTCTCCTTCCTGCGCAAATAGGCCTTCAGCGACAAGCCGTTGCTTCTCTTCGGCTTCAGCCTTCTCGAGGAGGAAAGCTTTCCGCTCCTCGAGAAGTTGCTCCCGCTCCTCCGCCAGGGACCGGAGAGCCTCCTGCCTGAGACCCCGGAGCTCCTCCGCGCGCTTCTCAATGTCGACTCTCGCCTTCGTGACAAGCGCTTCTCGGGAGGCCAGCTTGGCTTGTTGGGCGCGGTAGAGCGACGTCAGCTTCCGCAGCAGCCGCTCCTCTTCAGGCTCGTCGCTGCTTCTTGGCGCGTCAACCAGTGCCAATCCGGCGGAAGCGAGAACCTCTCCGTCAAAGGTTTCTCCCTCGACCGGGGCCCTGGAGCTCGAAGCCCAGGGGAGCTTGATGAAGACGCCATCGCCGGCCTTCAAGTAGGCGCCGGGCTGGGGCTCTTCGGAGCCCGGCGCTGCGGCAGCGGCGGAGGGATCGGTGGTCGGTGCAGCGCCTGATGCTCCTGCGGCCTCGGGGCCGTCAGTACGATCGCCAGATTCCCCGCCGGCTTCTGCGGCGGCAGCCTTGGCGGCCTCTTCGCCGGCGGGTTCATCAGCGCCGGCCTCTCCTTCAGCGGCTTCGGTTTCCATCGGCTCTGTGGCGGATGGATCTGAAGAACGAAGAAAGGAGAGAAGTCAAGCGAATATGCAAAAAGAAAGTTGGAAGAAGAAAAACCCAAGGGCAAGTTTTTAGGCAAGTGGATTACCTGTGCTAGGATCTGCGGTCGCGGTCTCAGCCGCCGGAGGATCACTGGTGTCGTCCCTTGCCGGAGAATTGGCCCTTGCCGGAGAGTTCTCCCTTGCGGGAGAGCGCTCCCTTGCCGGGGAATCGTCCCTTGGCAGCATAGTCGAAGCAGATGGCACTTCGGGAGCGGCTTCCGGGCCCTCCTGGTGAGGCTGCTCTGCTCCTACACAAATCCAACAATCAAGATATCAGCAAAAAAAAAGAGCAACCATGAGCGCCTGTCAGCAGGAAGTAAAATCATGTACTTACGCTGGGGGCTGCTTTGAGGAGTAGTTGCCAGGTCCGTCAAGGTGATCTCAGACACGCCCCCTGCTGACACAGTGGGATCATCGAAGATGTCGGGGAAACTGATCCACGAACACCTATGGGACCGGCGGACCGAGCCCCTTTCGGTTCGGCAGAGGGCGGAGGTCGCACGAAGAGCAGATCAAGGCGAAGCACACGAGCAGTTTACCCAGCTTCGGAGCTCTCCGGAGAGATAATACTCCTACTGCTGCTTGTCTGATTGTATTGTGTTCTTGCTCTAGAGAGCTAAGTGTTTTTCTGGCTTCGAAATGATCCGAACCCCCTCTACGTTGCGCATGGGCCTCCTTTTATATCCTCAAGGGGTCACCGACAGGTGGCAATGCAGAGAAGGGTAAAAATGTAAAAAGAGAGGTGGTTGGTACAGCTACCTGTACAGTGTACTCTACCTAACCTGACGGCAGGGGACAAGGGCATTGAATGCCCGTCTGCGTCACCCAAACAGTGTAGAAAAGGACCGTCAGGGGCGCCACCGCCTGCCACGATGGCGATCTTGTCAGCATCGCATGCCACCGCTTACCGCTGGCTGCACAGCCTTCCGCCACGCGTGCCTGGAGAGGCCCCCAGGGCGACACGTTGGTGGATGCGCTGGAGCATGGGCACAGAGTGGTCGCTTGCCGCGGCAAGCGTCTTGCCGCGGTCGTGGTCTTGTCGCGCCCGGAAGCTTGTCGCTCACCGGGCCTTGCCGGGACGCGTGGTGCGTCGCGGCAAGTTCCTTGAGATGCCTCGGTTGGCCTTCCCGGCAAGCTCCTCTTGCCGGGGCCTTGTCTTCTTGGCTTGAATACTTTGTTCTTGAATGGCTCCCAAGGAGCCCCGGAGTATCTTAGCGGTCACCCGGCAAGCCCTTGCCGCGGGGCGCTGCAACTGCCCGTGCACAAGTTCAGGGTACTAGGGTACCCCTACTCTAGTACACCGACAGGAGCCCCCGGGCCTGGGCCACACACACGGTGCCGAGCGCTGTTGGGCCAGGCCCAAAACAGGGCACGGGCACGCGCAGCCCGGGTAACGCCGAATCTTACTCCGTATCCACCACGCCCTCCCCCAACGGCACGTGTTGAATGCGGCATCGTGGGAGAGATCGTGGGAGGTTTCTTTATTCGGAAGGGTGAAACGTCCGCCCCCTCCCTCTTTATAAGCAGGGGAAACAGGGGCAGTTCGCCCATCTCGCCGTTTGTTGCTCCAACTCCAAAAATCTCCGCCACTCTTTATTTGCCTTGGCGTTTTCTATTATTAAAAAGCCTATGGTAAGAATTAATGATGTTCTTATTCTTGCATATAGGGATTGTGTGCTCATAGATTTTATTGTTCATGATATTGATTGCAATTTGTCCAATTGTACTTGGTAGACCGTTTTGACGTACTATTGGTCCCGTGATTGATATGAAAGAAGGCAATATTAAATTTCAATTTCCCTAAGGAAGGATATGGACACTTCCCTAGAACAAGAATTAGGCCACCATATGAATCAATCATGAGGGCATCATATTGATCTAGAACCAAAGATGACAACACTTAGATCCTATGTGTTATGCCCAGCTAGGGGCGTAAAACGGTAGCGCTCCTTGGGAGGCTACCCAACTTGTATCTTTTTGCTTTTTTTGATTTTCTTGCTGTTTTCAATGTAGTACACAATTATGCCTTTGGATAGATGTATTTTTGTGGTTTAAATTAGTGTTTGTGCCAAGCAAGGCCTTTGGGATGATTTGGGTGAGAGTTGATTTGATCTTGCCGAAAAACAGAAACTTTTGCACTCACGAAATTATTTTTCATTTTTATCAGAAGAGTGATTTTGAGTTTATTATTTTTGAAGAAGATTAATAAACAAATTATTCACATCGTCCTAATTTTTCAGAACTTTTGGAGTTACAGAAATATTCGAAGTAGTCAGATTGCTACACACTGTTCTGTTTTTGACAGATTCTATTTTCTTTGCGTTGTGTGCTTGTTTTGATGATTCTATGGTTTTCTTTGAAGAGTTTTTGCCATAGAAAAGTTGGAATACAGTAGATATAATGCAAAAATAAAATATGAATGGGTTTGCAACAGTACTTATAGTAGTGGTTTGCTTTCTTATACTAATGGATCTTACGAAGGTTTTGTTGAGTTTTGTGTGATTGAAGTTTTCAAGTTTTCGGTGATCTTACGATGGATGAAGGAATAATTATTAGCAAAAGGCTAAGCTTGGGGATGCCTGAGGCACTCCAAGATAATATTCAAGAAGTAGAAAGTAACTAAACTTGGGGATGCCCCTGAGTGGCATACCCTCTTTCTTCTAACAACCATCGGTATTTTACTTGGAGCTATGTTTTTATTCGTCATATATTATATATGAGTTTTGCTTGGAGCATCTTGTATGATATGAGTCTTTGATTGTTTTGATTTGTGTTTTAAGTGTTGAATCCTTGCTGGACACACCTTGCTTTTGAGAGAGCCAAAAATTATGCTATGCTTGCTCCTATGCCTCACTTAAATTTTTAGAGCCATGTAATTGCTCTAGTGCTTCACTTATATCTTTTTGAGCATGATGTGCTTAGCTATTTTTGAAGAAATTCTCTCCTGATTCACTTATATTTATTTGTGAGTTAGTAATTTTTTTAAGAAATTCTCTCTTGCTTCACTTAGATTATTTTGAGAGAAAGAAATATTATGCTCATGTTCTTCACTTAAATTTGTTTGAGCTTATCAAAGGCAACATATGAAAATAGTCCCAAAGTGATAGATATCCAAGGAGGATATAATAATAACTTTCATGAAGATCATTGGACAAAATAAACTTGATTCTTAGTAATGGTTTTGAGATATGACGATATGATATGTGAGTCATGTTGATGAGTAATTATGCTTTAGTAAGAATATTGATGTTAAGGTTTGTGATTTCCTATGCAAGCACGAAAGTAAATAGTTATGCAATGAAATTTATATCCTACTTATGGTGTATTATTCGGTGTTACTTATGCTTAATGCTTGGGTACGATATTTTTCGTTTCTTGGTTGGTCGCTTCTCAATCTTTTTGATAGCCTTCATTTTACACTAAGTATGATCACTACTTGTCCGTCCAAAACCCTTTAAACCACTTTTGCCATATGAGTCCACTATACCTACCTATATGCGGTATTTCCATGTTGTTCTAAGAAAATTTGCATGTGCCATCTCTATTTTTCAAAATAAATTTCTCTTTTGTGTGCTTGTACCGCTCGCGAGGCGGTGAGGGTTGGCCGATATTTTCCATGCTAGATGTGTTATTCTCACGATAAGTGTTTATTCACTTGTCATTGCACTAGAGTACGACAAAGGTATTAGGGATGCCCAGTCCCAAAATGAAAATTGAATTTACATTATGTTGTCAAATAATAAATTCCTTGGAAAGTGTTGGTATGGAGGGCACCCGTGGATATGGTTAGCCATCGAAAGTGAAAGTAATGGTGGAAACAGGAATAAACTTTATTTTCTGTTTGGGAACCGCCTATGATGTATCTAGCATGGAAAGTGTTGAGAGATCTAAGTCATTTTCGTTGGTGGAAAAAATATGCCTCCCAAAATGTATTTATCTCTCAATTTTCGCTTTGAGCTCTGGCACCTCTACAAATCCATATTCCCTCTGCGAAGGGCCTTTCTTTTACTTTATGCAAATTTTTATTTTGAATTTGAGTCTCCATCTTCTCTTATAAAGCACCAACTAAGGGGCACTATGATCGTACTTGAGCATTGGGTGTAGCTAATATTCGAGTGTGTTTCATGAATGTATCAATGATTGAGCATATATAATGGGCTAGGGATAACTTGCTTTAGTGTTGATATTTTGAAAGACATGGTTGCTTGTTGATATGCTTGAGTATTGAAGTCTTCATGTCAAAACTAGACTATTGCTTTGAACCATATAAAAGTCCAAACGTCCATGCTATAAAGAAAATATAATATGATGAACATTTTAGTTAGCATTCCACATCAAAAATTCAGTTTTTATCATTTACCTACTCGAGGACGAGCATGAATTAAGCTTGGGGATGCTGATACGTCTCCAACGTATCTATAATTTTTGATTGTTCCATGCTGTTATATTATCATTCTTGGATGTTTTAAAATCATTTTATAGTTATTTTATATCATTTTTTTGGTACTGACCTATTGACATAGTGCCCAGTGCCCCTTGTTGTTTCCTGCTTGCTTTTACATCGCAGGAAATCAATACCAAACGGAGTCCAAACACAGCGAAACTTTTTGTGGATTTTTTTGGACCAGAAGACATCCAGTGGGCCAAAGAAGTACCATAGGGCCATCCCGTGGTGAGCACAAGACACCAGGGCGCGCCTGGAGGCCCAGGCACGCCTTGGTGGGCTGTGCCCTCCAAGGTGGCCTCCCACACTGCCTCTTTGCTTTATAAATACCCCAATATTCCAGAAACCCTAAGGGAGTCGACGAAAATCAATTCCAGCTACCGCAAGTTCCAGAAACACCAGATCCAATCTAGACACCATCTTGGAGGGGTTCATCATGTCCACTGGTTCCTCTCCGATGATGCGTGAGTAGTTCTTTGTAGACATACGGGTCCGTCGTTAGTAGCTAGATGGATTCCTCTCTCTCTCTCTCTTGATTATCAATACAATGATCTCTTGGAGAAGCGTTTAGTAACGTGGTAGAAGCGTTTAGTAACGTGGTAGATGCAGCTTCCACCATTCGTCATATCTTTTGTTCTAGTATCAAGTTGTAATTCTTGAGTTGTAAGTAAATAAAAGTGTGATGATCATCATTATTAGAGCATTGTCCCAAGTTTTTTTAGTCTGAGCATTGTCCCGAGTGAGGAAAGGATAAAGGAAGCTATGATTCCCTCACAAGTTGGGATGAGCCTCCGGACTTTATGAAAATAAAAGAGCCCAAAGAGCCCCCCAAAAGAGAGAGGCCAAAGAGCCCAAACAAAAAATGAGAGAAAAGAGAGAAGAGACAATGTTACTATCCTTTTTCCACACTTGTGCTTCAAAGTAGAACCATGATCTTCATGATAGAGAGTCTCCTATGTTGTCACATTCATATACAAGTGGGAATTTTTCATTGTAGAACTTGGCTTGTATATTCCAATGATGGGCTTCCTCAAATTTCCCTAGGTCTTCGTGAGCAAGCGAGTTGGATGCACACCCACTTAGTTTCCTTTTGATCTTTCGTACATTTATAGCTCTAGTGCATCCGTTGCATGGCAATTCCTACTCGCTCACATTGATATCTATTGATGGGCATCTCCATAGCCCGTTAATACGCCTAGTTGATGTGAGACTTTCTCCTTCTTTTTTCTATTCCACAACCACCATATTCTATTCCACCTATAGTGCTATGTCCATGTCTCACGTTCATGTATTGCGTGAAAATTGAAAAAGCTTGAAAACATCAAAAGTATGAAACAACTGCGTGGCTTGTCATCGGATTTGTGCATGATAAAATACTTTGTGTGATGAAGATGGAGCATAGCCAGACTATAGATTTTGTAGGGATAACTTTTGAGAAGACATGATTCTTTATTAGTATGTTTGAAGTATTATTGTTCTTATGTCAATATTAAACTTTTGTTTTGAATCTTATGGATCTGAATATTCATGCCACAATAAAGAAGATTCACGGATAAATATGTTAGGTAGCATTCCACATCAAAAATTCTATTTTTATCATTTACCTACTCGAGGACGAGCAGAAATTAAGCTTGGGGATGCTTGATACGTCTCCAACGTACGAGCGGGAATTAAGCTTGGGGATGCTTGATATGTCTACAACGTATCTATAATTTTTATTGTTCCATGCTATTATATTATCTGGTTTGGATGTTTTATATGCATTAATATGCTAATTTATATTATTTTTGGGACTAACCTATTAACCTAGAGCCTAGTGCCAGTTTCCGTTTTTTCCTTGTTTTTGAGTTTAACAAAAAAGGACTACTAAACGAGTCCAAACGGAATAAAACTTTTGCAATGATTTTTCTTAGACCATAAGACATCCAGAGGACTTAGAGAGGGCCAGAAGATTCCCGAGGAGGCAACAAGAATGCCAGGCGCGCCCTAGGGGGGCCTCCCTGGCTTGTGGGCCCCTCGGAAATCCTCTAACACTAAGCTTTGCACTATAAATTCCCAAACATTCCCAAACCACCAGAAGCGTCCACCAAAATACTTTTCCACCACCGCAAGCCTCTATTCCCGTGAGATCCCATCTTGGGGCCTTTTTCGGCACTCAGGCGGAGGCGGATTCGATCACGGAGGGCATCTACATCAACCTTGTTACCCTTGCGATGAAGCATGAGTAGTTTACCACACACCTACGGGTCCATAGCTAGTAGCTAGATGGCTTATTCTCTCTCTTTGATCTTAAATACCATGTTCTCCTCGATGTTCTTGGAGTTCTATCCGATATAATATTCTTTTGCAGTGTGTTTGTCGAGATCCGATGAATTGTGGATTTATGATCAGCTTATCTATGAATATTATTTGAGTCTTCTTTGAACTCTTTTACGCATGATTAAATATTTTGTATTTCTCTTCGAATTATTGGTTTGGTTTGGCCAACTAGATTGGTTTTTCTTGCAATGGGAGAGGTGCTTAGTTTTGGGTTCAATCTTGCGGCGTCCTCACCCAGTGACATAGTAGGGGTAACGAGGCATGTATTGTATTGTTGCCATCAAGGACAAAAAGATGGGGTTTTCATCATATTGCTTGAGTTTATCCCTCTACATCATGTCATCTTACTTAAGGCATTACTCCGTTCTTATGAACATAATACTCTAGATGCATGCTGTGATAGTGGTCGATGTGTGGAGTAATAGTAGTAGATGCAGGCAGGAGTCGGTCTACTTGTCACGAACGTGATGCATATATTCATGATCATTGCCTTAGATATCGTCAGAATTATGTGCTTTTCTATCAATTGCTCGACAGTAATTTGTTTACCCACCGTATGTTTTCTTTCAAGAGAGAAGCCTCTAGTGAAACCTATGGCCCCCGGGTCTATTTTCCATCATATATTTTCAGATCTATAAACCAAAAAAACCCAAAAATACCTTGCTGCAATTTATTTATATTTACATTAGTTTGCTGTTTTATTTATCTTTTATACCTTTCTATTTTAGATCTCACTCTTGTTCGTGACCGTGAAGGGATTGACAATCCCTTTTTCGCGTTGTGTGCAAGTGTTTGTTAGTTTGTGCATGTGCATAGATTGGAGACTTGCTTGTGTCTCCTACTGGGTTGATACCTTGGTTCTAAACTGAGGGAAATACTTATCTCTACTTTGCTGCATCAACCTATCCTCTTCATGGGAAAAATCAACGGAAGCTCAAGAAGTAGCGGTTCTTGATAGTGGATGTACCGATCACACGACTGGAGATAAAGACATGTTTCATGAGCTTGCCAAAAATGATGGTCCACGTAAGTATGTGACTTCTGGAGACAACTCCAAGGGTAAGGTACTTTGCCTTGGTAAGGTGGACATATCCAATGATAGCTTGATACGTCTCCAATGTATCTATAATTTTTTATTGTTCCATGCTATTATATTATCTGTTTTGGATGTTTTATATGAATTAATATGCTATTTTATATTATTTTTGGGCTAACTTATTAACCTAGAGCCCAGTGCCAATTTCAGTTTTTCCTTGTTTTTGAGCTTCGCGGGAAAGGAATACTAAACGGGGTCCAAACGGAATAAAACTTCACAATGAATTTTCTTGGACCAGAAGACACCCAGGGGACTTGGAGTGCAAGTCAGAAGAGCCACGAGGTGGCGACAAGGGTGGAGGGCGTGCCCTAGGGGGAGGGGCGCCCCCTACCTTGTGGGCCCCTCGGTGACTACCTAGTGTTGGAAATATGCCCTAGAGGCAATAATAAAAGGATTATTATTATATTCCTTTGTTCATGATAGTTGTCTTTTATTCATGCTATAATTGTATTATCCGGAAATCGTAATACACGTGTGAATACCTAGACCAAAACATGTCCCTAGTGAGCCTCTAGTTGACTAGCTCGTTAATCAACAGATAGTCATGGTTTCCTGACTATGGACATTGGATGTCGTTGATAACGGGATCACATCATTAGGAGAATGATGTGATGGACAAGACCCAATCCTAAGCATAGCATAAGATCGTGTAGTTCATTTTGCTAGAGCTTTTCCAATGTCAAGTATCTCTTCCTTAGACCATGAGATCGTGTAACTCCCGGATACCGTAGGAGTGCTTTGGGTGTACCAAATGTCACAACGTAACTGGGTGACTATAAAGGTGCACTACATGTATCTCCGAAAGTGTCTGTTGGGTTGACACGGATTGAGACTGGGATTTGTCACTCCGTATTACGAAGAGGTATCACTGGGCCCACTCGGTAGTGCATCATCATAATGAGCTCAAAGTGACCAAGTGTCTGGTCATGGGATCATGCATTACGGTATGAGTAAAGTGACTTGGCGGCAACGAGATTGAACGAGGTATTGGGATACCGACGATCGAATCTCGGGCAAGTAACATACCGTCTGACAAAGGGAATTGTATACGGGGTTGCTTGAATCCTCGACATTGTGGTTCATCCGATGAGATCATCGAGGAGTGTGTGGGAGCCAACATGGGTATCCAGATACTGTTGTTGGTTATTGACCGGAGAGCCGTCTCGGTCATGTCTGCATGTCTCCCAAACCCGTAGGGTCTACACACTTAAGATTCGGTGACGCTAGGGTTGTATGAATATGAGTATGCAGCAAACCGAATGTTGTTCGGAGTCTCGGATGAGATCTCGGACATCATGAGGAGTTCCGGAATGGTCCGGAGGTAAAGAATTATATATAGGAAGTGCTGTTTCGGCCATCGGGAAAGTTTCGGGGTCACCCGGTATTGTACCGAGACCACCGGAAGGGTCCCGGGGGTCCACCGGGTGGGGCCGCCTATCCCGGAGGGCCCCGTGGGCTGAAGTGGGAGGGGAACCAGCCCCTAGTGGGCTGTGGTGCCCCCCCTTGGGGCCCCCTGTGCCTAGGGTTGGAAACCCTAGGGTGGGGGCGCACCACTTGCCTTGGGCGGCACTCCACCCCCCTGGCCGCCGCCCCCTTGGGAGATTCCCATCTCCAGGGCCGGCGCCCCCCTGGGGGCCTATATAAAGGAGGGGGGAGGGAGGGCAGCCGCACCCTGAGTCTTGGCGCCTCCCTCCCCCTGCTACACCTCTTCCTCCTCCCGCAGTTGCTTGGCGAAGCCCTGCCGGAGTCCTGCTGCATCCACCACCACGCCGTCGTGTTGCTGGATCTTCATCAACCTCTCCTTCCCCCTTGCTGGATCAAGACGGAGGAGACGTCACGCTGACCGTACGTGTGTTAAACGCGGAGGTGCCGTCCGTTCGGCGCTAGGATCTCCGGTGATAGGATCACGACGAGAATGACTACCTCAACCCCGTTCTCTTGAACGCTTCCGCACGCGATCTACAAGTGGTATGTAGATGCATCTCTCTCTCTCTCTTTGCTAGATGAACTCATAGATTGATCTTGGTGAATGTAGGAAAATTTTTATTTTATGCAACGTTCCCCAACAGTGGTATCAGAGCTAGGTCTATGCGTAGTTCTCTATTGCACGAGTAGAACACAAATTTGTTGTGGGCGTAGATCTTGTCAACTTGCTTGCCACTACTAGTCTTTTCTTGCTTCAGCGGTATTGTGGGATGAAGCGGCCCAGACCAACCTTACACGTACGCTTACGTGAGACAGGTTCCACCGACTGACATGCACTAGTTGCATAAGGTGGCTAGCGGGTGTCTGTCTCTCCTACTTTAGTTGGAGCGGATTTGATGAAAAGGGTCCTTATGAAGGGTAAATAGAAGTTGACAAAATCACGTTGTGGTTATTCGTAGGTAAGAAAACGTTCTTGCTAGAACCCAATTGCAGCCACATAAAAGATGCAACAACAATTAGAGGACGTCTAACTTGTTTTGCAGCAATTGTCATGTGATGTGATATGGCCAGAAGTTGTGATGAATGATGAATGATATATTGTGATGTATGAGATCATGTTCTTGTAATAGGAATCACGACTTGCATGTCGATGAGTATGACAACCGGCAGGAGCCATAGGAGTTGTCTTAATTATTGTATGACCTGCGTGTAAATGATTTAACGCGATGTAATTACTTTACTTTATTGCTAAGCCGTTAGCTATAGTAGTAGAAGTAATAGTTGGCGAGCAACTTCATGGAGGCACGATGATGGAGATCATGATGATGGAGATCATGGTGTCATGCCGGTGACAAAGATGATCATGGAGCCCCGAAGATGGAGATCGAAGGAGCTATATGATATTGGACATATCATGTCACTACTTTATATAATTGCATGTGATGTTTATTATGTTTTATGCATCTTGTTTACTTAGAACGGCGGTAGTAAATAAGATGATCCCTTATAATAATTTCAAGGAAGTGTTCCCCCTAACTGTGCACCGTTGCTAAAGTTCGTCATTTCGAAGCACCATGTGATGATCGGGTGTGATAGATCCTTACGTTCACATACAATGGGTGTAAGACAATTTTACACATGCAAAACACTTAGGGTTAACTTGACGAGCCTAGCATGTACAGACATGGCCTCGGAACACAAGAGACCGAAAGGTCGAACATGAGTCGTATGGAAGATACGATCAACATGGAGATGTTCACCGATGATGACTAGTCCGTCTCACGTGATGATCGGACACGGCCTAGTCGACTCGGATCGTGTAACACTTAGATGACTAGTGGGATGTCAATCTGAGTGGGAGTTCATTAAATAATTTGATTAGATGAACTTAATTATCATGAACTTAGTCTAAAGTCTTTGCAAAATATGTCTTGTAGATCAAATGGCCAACGCTCATGTCAACATGAACTTCAACGCGTTCCTAGAGAAAACCAAACTGAAAGATGATGGCAGCAACTATTCGGACTGGGTCCGGAACCTGAGGATCATCCTCATAGCAGCCAAGAAAGCATATGTCCTAGAAGGACCGCTAGGTGATGCACCCATCCCAGAGAACCAAGATGTTATGAACGTTTGGCAGTCACGTGCTGATGATTACTCCCTCGTTCAGTGCGGCATGCTTTATAGCCTAGAACCAGGGCTCCAAAAGCGTTTTGAGCGACACGGAGCATATGAGATGTTCGAGGAGCTGAAAATGGTTTTTAAAGATCATGCCCGAGTCGAGAGATATGAAGTCTCCAACCAGTTCTATAGTTGTAAGATGGAGGAAAATAGTTTTGTCAGTGAGCACATACTCAAAATGTCTGGGTTGCACAACCGCCTGTCCCAGCTGGAGATCAACCTCCCGGACGAGGCGGTCATTGACAGAATCCTTCAGTCGCTCCCACCGAGCTACAAGAGCTTTGTGTTGAACAACAATATGCAGGGGATGGTGAAGACCATTCCTGACGTATTTTCAATGCTGAAGTCAGCAGAGGTTGAAATCAAGAAAGAACATCAAGTGTTGATGGTCAATAAGACCACTAAGTTCAAGAAGGGCAAGGGTAAGAAGAACTTCAAGAAGGACGGCAAAGATGTTGCCGCGCCCGGTAAGCCAGTTGCCGGGAAGAAGTCAAAGAATGGACCCAAGCCTGAGACTGAGTGCTTTTATTGCAAAGGGAAGGGTCACTGGAAGCGGAACTGCCCCAAATACTTAGCGGACAAGAAGGCCGGCAACACTAAAGGTATATGTGATATACATGTAATTGATGTGTACCTTACCAGTACTCGTAGTAACTCCTGGGTATGTGATACCGGTGCCGTTGCTCATATTTGTAACTCACAGCAGGAGTTGCGGAATAAGCAGAGACTGGCAAAGGACGAGGTGACGATGTGCGTCGGGAATGGTTCCAAGGTCGATGTGATCGCCGTCGGCACGCTACCTCTACATTTACCCACAGGATTAGCTTTGAACCTCAATAATTTTTATTTAGTGCCAAGTTTGAGCATGAACATTGTATCTGGATCTCGTTTAATATGAGATGGCTACTCATTTAAATCCGAGAATAATGGTTGTTCTATTTATATGAGAGATATGTTTTATGGTCATGCCCCGATGGTCAATGGTTTGGTCCTAATGAATCTCGAACGTAATGTTACACATATTCATAGTGTGAATACCAAGATATGTAAAGTTGATAACGATAGTCCCACATACTTGTGGCACTGTCGCCTTGGTCACATTGGTGTCAAGCGCATGAAGAAGCTCCATGCTGATAGACTTTTAGAGTCTCTCGATTATGAATCATTTGACACATGCGAACCATGCCTCATGGGAAAAATGACCAAGACTCCGTTCTCCGGAACAATGGAGCGAGCAACCAACTTATTGGAAATCATACATACTGATGTGTGTGGTCCAATGAGCGTTGAGGCTCGCGGAGGATATCGTTATGTTCTCACTCTCACTGATGACTTGAGTAGATATGGGTATGTCTACTTGATGAAACACAAGTCTGAGACCTTTGAAAAGTTCAAGGAATTTCAGAATGAGGTAGAGAATCAACATGACCGAAAGATAAAATTCTTACGATCAGATCGTGGAGGAGAATATTTAAGTCACAAATTTGGTACACACTTAAGAAAATATGGAATCATTTCACAACTCACGCCGCCTGGAACACCTCAGCGTAACGGTGTGTCTGAACGTCGTAATCGCACTCTATTGGATATGGTGCGATCTATGATGTCTCTTACCGATTTACCGCTATCATTTTAGGGATACGCTCTAGAGACGGCTACATTCACTTTAAATAGGGCACCGTCTAAATCCGTTGAGACGACACCGTATGAATTATGGTTTGGGAAGAAACCTAAGCTGTCGTTTCTAAAAGTTTGGGGATGCGATGCTTATGTCAAGAAACTTCAACCTGAAAAGCTCGAACCCAAGTCGGAAAAATGCTTCTTCATAGGAAACCCTAAGGAAACCATTGGTTATACCTTCTACCTTAGATCCGAAGGCAAGATCTTTGTTGCCAAGAACGGATCCTTTCTGGAAAAAGAGTTTCTCTCGAAAGGAGTAAGTGGGAGGAAGGTAGAACTCGATGAAGTACTACCTCTTGAACCGGAAAGTAGTGCAGCTCAGGAAAATGTTCCTGTGGTGCCTACACCGACTGGAGAGGAAATTAATGATGATGATCAAGGTACTTCGGATCAAGTTGCTACTGAACTTTGTAGGTCCACGAGGACACGTTCCACACCAGAGTGGTATGGCAACCCTGTCCTGGAAATCATGTTGTTAGACAACGGTGAACCTTCGAACTATGAAGAAGCGATGGCGGGCCCAGATTCCAACAAATGGCTTGAAGCCATGCAATCCGAGATAGAATCCATGTATGAAAACGAAGTATGGACTTTGACAGACTTGCCCGATGATCGGCGAGCGATAGAAAACAAATGAATCTTTAAGAAGAAGATGGACGCGGATGGTAATGTCACCATCTATAAAGCTCGACTTGTCGCTAAGGGTTATCGGCAAGTTCAAGGGGTTGACTACGATGAGACTTTCTCTCCCATAGCGAAGCTGAAGTCCGTACGAATCATGTTAGCAATTGTCGCATACTATGATTATGACATATGGTAGATGGACATCAAAACGGCATTCCTTAACGGCTATCTTAAGGAAGAACTGTATATGATGCAGCCGGAAGGTTTTGTCGATCCTAAGAATGCTAACAAAGTATGCAAGCTCCAGCGATCCATTTATGGGCTGGTGCAAGCATCTCGGAGTTGGAACATTCGCTTTGATGAGATGATCAAAGCGTTTGGGTTTATGCAGACTTATGGAGAAGCCTGCGTTTACAAGAAAGTGAGTGGGAGCTCTGTAGCATTTCTCATATTATATGTAGATGACATACTTTTGATGGGAAATGATATAGAATTCTTGGACAGCATTAAGGCCTACTTGAATAAGTGTTTTTCAATGAAGGACCTTGGAGAAGCTGCTTACATATTAGGCATCAAGATCTATAGGGATAGATCGAGACGCCTCATAGGTCTTTCACAAAGCACATACCTTGATAAGATTTTGAAGAAGTTCAAAATGGATCAGTCCAAGAAAGGGTTCTTGCCTGTACTGCAAGGTGTGCGATTTAGCTCGGCTCAATGCCCGGCCACGGCAGAAGATAAAGAAGAGATGAGTGTCATCCCCTATGCCTCAGCCATAGGATCTATTATGTATGCCATGCTGTGTACCAGACCAGATGTAAACCTTGCCGTAAGTTTGGTAGGAAGGTACCAAAGTAATCCCGGCAAGGAACACTGGACAGCGGTCAAGAATATCCTGAAGTACCTGAAAAGGACAAAGGACATGTTTCTCGTTTATGGAGGTGACGAAGAGCTCGTCATAAAGGGTTACGTCGACGCTAGCTTCGACACAGATCTGGATGACTCTAAGTCACAAACCGGATACGTGTATATGTTGAATGGTGGAGCAGTAAGCTGGTGCAGCTGCAAGCAGAGCGTCGTGGAGGGATCTACATGTGAAGCGGAGTACATGGCAGCCTCGGAGGTAGCGCATGAAGCAATTTGGGTGAAGGAGTTCATCACCGACCTAGGAGTCATACCCAATGCGTCGGGGTCGATCAAACTCTTCTGTGACAACACTGGAGCTATTGCCCTTGCCAAGGAGCCCAGGTTTCACAAGAAGACCAGGCACATCAAGCGTCGTTTCAACTCCATCCGTGAAAATGTTCAAGATGGAGACATAGATATTTGCAAAGTACATACGGATCTGAATGTCGCAGATCCGTTGACTAAACCTCTTCCGCGAGCAAAACATGATCAACACCAGAACTCTATGGGTGTTCGATTCATCACAATGTAACTAGATTATTGACTCTAGTGCAAGTGGGAGACTATTGGAAATATGCCCTAGAGGCAATAATAAAAGTATTATTATTATATTCCTTTGTTCATGATAGTTGTCTTTTATTCATGCTATAATTGTTTTATCCGGAAATCGTAATACACGTGTGAATATCTAGACCAAAACATGTCCCTAGTGAGCCTCTAGTTGACTAGCTCGTTAATCAACAGATAGTCATGGTTTCCTGACTATGGACATTGGATGTCGTTGATAATGGGATCACATCATTAGGAGGAGGATGTGATGGACAAGACCCAATCCTAAGCATAGCATAAGATCATGTAGTTTGTTTTGCTAGAGCTTTTCCAATGTCAAGTATCTCTTCCTTAGACCATGAGATCGTGTAACTCCGGATACCGTAGGAGTGCTTTGGGTGTACCAAACGTCACAACGTAACTGGGTGACTATAAAGGTGCACTACATGTATCTCCGAAAGTGTCTGTTGGGTTGACACGGATCGAGACTGGGATTTGTCACTCCGTATTACGGAGAGGTATCACTGGGCCCACTCGGTAGTGCATCATCATAATGAGCTCAAAGTGACCAAGTGTCTGGTCACGGGTTCATGCATTACGGTACGAGTAAAGTGAATTGCCGGCAACGAGATTGAACGAGGTATTGGGATACCGACGATCGAATCTCGGGCAAGTAACATACCGTCTGACAAAGGGAATTGCATACGGGGTTGCTTGAATCCTCGACATCGTGGTTCATTCGATGAGATCATCGAGGAGTATGTGGGAGCCAACATGGGTATCCAGATCCCGCTGTTGGTTATTGACCGGAGAGCCGTCTTGGTCATGTCTGCATGTCTCCCGAACCCGTAGGGTCTACACACTTAAGATTCGGTGACGCTAGGGTTGTATGAATATGACTATGCAGCAAACCGAATGTTGTTCGGAGTCCCGGATTAGATCCTGGACGTCATGAGGAGTTCCGGAATGGTCCGGAGGTAAAGAATTATATATAGGAAGTGTTGTTTTGGCCATCGGGAAAGTTTCGGGGTCACCCGGTATTGTACCGGGACCACCGGAAGGGTCCCGGGGGTCCACCGGGTGGGGCCACCTATCCCGGAGGGCCCCGTGGGCTAAAGTGGGAGGGGAACCAGCCCCTAGTGGGCTGGTGTGCCACCTCTTAGGGCCCCCCTGTGCCTAGGGTTGGAAACCCTAGGGTGGGGGCGCACCCCACTTGCCTTGGGGGGCACTCCACCCCCCCTGGCCGCCGCCCCCTTGGGAGATTCCCATCTCCAGGGCCGGTGCCCCCCTGGGGGCCTATATAAAGGAGGGGGAGGGAGGGAAGCCGCACCCTGAGTCTTGGCGCCTCCCTCCCCCTGCTACACCTCTTCCTCCTCCCGCAGTTGCTTGGCGAAGCCCTGCCGGAGTCCTGCTGCATCCACCACCACGTCGTCGTGCTGCTGGATCTTCATCAACCTCTCCTTCCCCCTTGCTGGATCAAGACGGAGGAGACATGACGCTGACCGTACGTGTGTTGAACACGGAGGTGCCGTCCGTTCGGCGCTAGGATCTCCGGTGATAGGATCACGACGAGAACGACTACCTCAACCCCGTTCTCTTGAATGCTTCCGCACGCGATCTACAAGTGGTATGTAGATGCATCTGTCTCTCTCGTTGCTAGATGAACTCATAGATTGATCTTGGTGAACGTAGGAAATTTTTTATTTTATGCAACGTTCCCCAACACCTAGATCTTCCTCCTATATATTCACATATATTCCAAAGCCCTTAGAGGCATCCACGAAAACACTTTTCTATCGCCGCAACCTTCTGTTCCCGTGAGATCCCATCTTGGGGCCTTTTCCAGCATCCTGCCAAGGGGGATTCGATCACGGAGGGCATCTACATTAACTCTATTGCCCTTCCGATGAAGCATGAGTAGTCTACTGCAGACCTACGGGTCCGTAGCTAGTAGCTAGATGGCTTTTTCTCTCTCTCTCTTTGATTCTCAATACCATGTTCTCCTCGATGTTCTTGGATATCTATCCAATGTGATCTTCTTTTGTGGTGTGTTTGTCAACATCCGATGAATTGTGGATTTATGACCAGATTATCTATGAATATTATTTGGTCATAAATCCACAATTCATCTGGTCATAAATCCACAATTTGTTTGGCCAAATTCTCTTATAAATCCACAATTTGTTTTCCCTTCCGACGAAGCATGAGTAGTCTACCGCAGACCTACGGGTCCGTAGCTAGTAGCTAGATGGTTTTTTCTCTCTCTTTGATTCTCAATACCATGTTCTCCTCGATGTTCTTGGAGATCTATCCAATGTAATCTTCTTTTGCGGTGTGTTTGTCAACATCCGATGAATTGTGGATTTATGACCAGATTATCTACGAATATTATTTGGTCATAAATCCACAATTCATCTGGTCATAAATCCACAATTCATTATTGTACGTACAGAGAGAAGTGATTGACCTCTCCTTCTCCGATAGATTGGTCGAACAACAAGTTTTCATATATCTATCCGATGCTACTTGCTACATATATATATATACACAATATAAGATCTCTTACAAAATCCCGTAACATCTAAACTCAACTTCCACATGGTATTCTCCATGTTTGTCGATGACGTGGTCAAGAAAGAATCCCGCCAGTTCCTCTTGAATTGCTCGTATGCGATCTTGTGGTAGGAGTTCATCCCGCATTTGCCACATCTAGTCTGAAGAAGGGGGTCAATACATATATATGAATGAAACTCAACACAAATGATGGTAATAAAATAAGATTGTGAATATTATTGCTTACGCACTTCATATTGTTGTTTAGAGTAGCCCCTCTCATAGGTGGTGTGGCCAATGAACTTGCAAATGTAGTATCCACAGAAGTCATTCCCGGGTTCCTGCCACAACCACTTTATAAGAAATAGAGGTCAATCAAATAGATAAGCAAGCATGCTAAATGGTATTGATGAAACTAGCTAGAATCAATGGGAGATGCGCGGAACTAGCTAGTAGCTAGTACTTACTTTCGGGTGGTTAAATCGCAGCTGCGCCGGCAGTCCCGGAGCTTGTATGGTGAACTTTTTCCAAACCCTGCCAGACAAAGAAAACAATTACTTGATATCAGGAAATGAACAAAGTTGCTGATATGGTGCGATAATGATCGATTGAACTTACTTCTCGAGCATTTTAGTCATGGTCGCATACTCCCTCGGATTTTTTTGTTTGGAGTCTATGACGGTTACTAGTCCCTGCTCAAGCTTAATCTCTAGCAGAATAAAGTGGAAGCTGCGCACGCATGCATAACTCATCAATTACATTACTATAACCTCGAGTAATAAGGGAAACCGAATATGCACAAGACAGTAACACTCACTTGTATTCGTAAGGAAAGAGTATTGTAGCTTTGTTTTGATTTCGAAGTAACGATCGTAGCAAGTTGGCCTCGGTATCTCTGGGATCGTGTTTAACACTCCATTCATCCTTGAGATTTGTGTTAATGAACCCAATATCACCTACTTATATTTTCTTCAATTCGGCGATCTTCAATCTACATACTATAGTGAGGATAATTATATATACATGCAATGAAAGAGCTAAGCTATATATAGAGACTTAATTAATTACAGAGAAGTAGTACTTACAGATAGTAGCAAGTGATGATTGTTTTATCGAGGGCCTTTTGATTGAAAAACTGGAAGAACTCCTCATACGGAACAGATAACAGATCAATTCCAATGAGGTCGTGCTCATCTTTAACTCTCAGCGTCAAAGTATTTTTCCCAGACTTCTTGCAGATGTCCATGTACCAATCATGGAATCTTCGCATCATCGTTGTTAGGGAAGTACTAGGTCTGACGAGAGGCTTCCCGTGCTACAATCTTAATGTGTCCACCTCCATTGTTTCAAAAAGTCCATCATCGCCGAGCATGTAATCTCCAGGATTGGTACCGGGCAGCATCCCCAGAAGATTAGTGATGATATCGCTAGAAACATTGAGCGAGGGCACGATTCCTTCGCTTGTTTGCCGAGCTGGGGATTTTTTTCCCTTTTCTTCATTCTGCTAGCCTTTGATCAGTGCAAGTACTTCTCGGCCGCTCTGCTTCCTTATATGTCCTTTCAATGATGCGGTCATAGTTGGATTGTGGCAGAGGCGGTGATGGTCGTTGCAGGGCATCCAAAGTGCGCTTCACTTTCATCGGATCTATCTTCTCCTCCAGAGGTGGATGTTTCTTAGCTTTTACCGATTCAAAGAAGTCCCTCACTTGGCCTTCAAAGATCTTCTGGTTTTCCTCATCTCTCCTCTCATATGGTAACTTCTCTAGAGGCTTGAGAGACGATGGGCCGAATCTGTATTGCTTCCCGCCTCTGGCTGTACTGCTAGACGCCGGAGCAGCCGAAGTGGCTGCGGCAGTCTTCTTTCGTTGCTTAAGAGGTGGTGCAGCCGGAGGAGGACTGCTACAGCGCACCGGAACAGCCGGAGTGGCGGTGTCTGTGTTTCGCCGTCGCTTACGAGGCGGCGAAGGAGGAGGCGGGCTACTCGAACGCGCCGGAGCAGGCGGAGAAGGAGGCAGAGTACTGCCGCCCTCACACACTGGAGTAGGAGGCGGAGTGCCCTAATCACTCGCCGGAGGAGGAGGACGAGGCGGAGGAGGCGGAGTGCCCAGCTGACTCGCCGGAGCCGTGAAGTTCAAAAGCTTGATGTGCTCCTTCCGCCATAGACACGGAGTCTTCATAGCAAGACCCAATTGAGTCTCCCCATCACCTGTAGCATGCTCAAGCTGGAGCTCCTCAAATCCCTCCATTATTTCGTCCACCATCACAACAGCATAGCCTTGTGGAATCGGACGACAATGAAAAGTTGCTCCAGGTGAAGGAGGGAACACAGAGCTGACAACCGCCTTGACTTTGAGCTAAAGCCATTGCATCATAAGGTGGCACTAGTGTGAATCCGTGATAAAATCCACGGGGTAGCTAGGACCCGTCAAGTCAGGCTGCTGAACAAGCTCGGTGGAAGCCATGCTGCTTCTCCGCTGAGATGGCGGGGTAGCTTCTGGGGTAGCTTCTTGGGCAGGATCTCACAGCTGCTGGTTCTCAACATCTTGTCGTTCCTCTAGCTTTCGTACCCTTGCCTTAAGCTCCTGCAGTTCGCTCTGCTCCACTTTCCTCCTCCTCTCTTTGGTTTTGTAACCGCCTCCGTCGGGAAACCCAACCCTCCACGCAATGGAGCCTGGTGTGCCTCGTGTTTGTCCAGGGTGCTTAGGATTCCCGATGGCCCTTGTGAGCTCGTTGTTCTCTCTATCGGGAACGAACTTCCCTTCCTGCACTTCGTTGATTGCTTTCCGAAGCTTCGTGACGGGTGTTGCAAGTTGCTCGTCCGTCCAGCAGCACTTCCCCGTTTCAGGGTCCAAAGTTCCACCAACCCCGAAGAACCAAGTCCTTGAATGGTCTGGCCAGTGCAATGTCTCTGGTTTGACCCCTTTAGCAATCAGGTCCTTCTCAGCCTTGTCCCACAACGGTCGGGCTTTGAGGTAGCCACCTGACCCCGTGTGATGGTGATGCTCCATCTTTGTAGCATTTATCTTGTTAATCGCTGACATCTTCTTACTCCTCTTTGATGTCTTGTTGGCCACAAATGCGGGCCAGTGATCTCTTATCTTCTCAAATCGTCCGGTGAATTCTGGAGTCTTGTCTTGGTCGACATACGTTGCTTTCAACTCATTCTTCCACCTCCTGAATAGATCTGCCATCTTCTTGAGAGCACATGACCTGATCAATGGCTCTATAACTGAATTCTCCGGATCCTCCTCTTCCAATAGGGTGAAATTTACCTTGAACGCTTTCCAAAGATCATCTTTCTGTCTATCTTCGACAAAAGAAACTTGAAGCTCTTCCTTCTTAGGATGATTCCATAGCTCGATGCTGATCGGGATCATGTCCCTATCAAGAACCCCGCACTGAGCAGAAAATGCTTCCTTGGTCCGGAGGGGTTTAATCGGTTGGCCATTGTGCGCGATTTCTGTGATCGTGAACCTTTCATCCAGGTGCAACTTTTTTTCGAGCCTCGTTTACCCCACACAAAAGACAAAAATATTGATCCGCTTGCACTTTCAATCAGTAATTTGGACCAAAGTGTCTGGTCTGAACCAAAGTGCCTCTTTCTAGATGCTTAAGAAATGACACTTCAAAATATGACTGACCGTTTTGTAAAGAAAACATGATCGATCATGATCTAGAAGCCTCTAAACAAAACCAAGTTTGCCAGTTGAAACTGGAAAAATGATGCAAAATAATGAACGCACCAGAAGGGGAACTCAAATCCAAGTTGTATTTTGCGCCCATCTTATACTATTTACTAATTGGAGGCACCAAACGAGGCTCCATGTTAATCCTGGTAGTTAGAAAATTTGGACCATTAGATTTACTAATGACACATTGATGGCCGTCACATAATGTCTTGATGTGCCTCTTCACGTGTGGGAGACAGAATCCCCTATTTGCACCTCCTTACGTGATAAAAAACTGAAATAAAAATCAGTGGGGAAGCACCTCTTCACGTGGAGGAGACAGACTCCTCTCTTTCCACGTCCTTATGCATGATAAAAAACTGAAATAGAAACTAGCAAAGAAACACGACTATGTAATCCTCGCCTCCTACCCTCCTGCCTCTCATCGCCGCTTCTTCTCCGCAAGCAGGTCTGATCCCCTCGATCTGCTGACCACCAATCTCCCTCATCTGGTCTTCAAGGAAGCTCTGGCACCATCTATCTCCTTCCTCGGGCTACCTTAGAGATTGCCTCCCCAATTTATTGAGGTATCAGGCCCCTCCATGCTCGCCATGTACTTAAGTAGGTCGGAAAAATTGGCCACGTGTAGAGCAGAATTCAGCAGCATGCATTGCATAGGAGATGCATGAGGAGAATCGAGCTCCCTGCCCCTTTTTGCTGTAGGTAGGTATATGTTTTCTATCTAATCAACTATTTTGTATCTATATAACATGGGACACTAGCAACCAAGTAGAGTTAAATCCTATAGTTTTTACCAATTCAACTATTATCCATACAATTGCCCATCTTTAGATTTGAGTGGAACCCAAAATTAATACCAATCTGGCTGCTAGAGTATGCAATTTACTAAGGTTTGATGGCAGTGGAATTAATTAGGTTTTTATTCAATCTGATTTCTACTATGTACAGCCAATTTGGTGTCAATGTCAGTGGAATAAAATACTGAATAAATGAATGTCAGAATAATTTTATACGAAGACTAAAAAATATTCTCTCCTTCATTTTATTATTTTGTTTCCATATCACACTGCACTAAAGATAAAGAGCGGTGTGGGGACGTTTTAATAACTCTGGGGGTTCTGGCTGAGGGCGAGAGATCTTGATGGAGAATGTGTGCTAGAGCTCAGATATAGAGGGGTCTGCATCAATGAACACTTGCAACATACAGTATACAGTGGTGTGGAGTTTGTTCCAGAGGAAGTAGCATTTACACACGTAAATGTTAGACTGTCGTATAGTTAGTAGAAAAAGTGATGCGACCACCATGTATGGCTGTTTAAGGCAGACTGCTAGATTATGCAATTTAAAAAGGTTAGATGGCAGTGGAATTAATTAGGTTTTTATTCAATCTGATTTCTACTATGTACAACCAGTTTTGTTCCAATGTCAATGGAATAAAATGCTGAACACATGAATGTCAGTCTAATGTTGTACGAAGACTAAATAATATTATATCCATTATTTTATTATTGTGTTTCCATATCACACAGGACTGAAGATAAACAACAGTGTGGGGACGTTGTAATAACTATGGGGGTTCGAGCTGAGGGCAAGAGATCTTGATCGAGAATGTGTGCTAGAGCTCATATACAGAGGGGTCTGCATCAATGAGCATTTGCAACATACAGTATACAGCCGTGTGGAGTTTGTTCCAGAGGAAGTAGCATTTACACAAGTAAATGTTGCTCTGTTGTATAAGGAGTATAAAAAGAAATGTTGCGACCGCCACATATGCCTGTTTAAGGCAGGCAATATAGCATGAAGTGAGCAGTCGTGGACCCGGAAAAAGTTCAGGAAGGACAATACCAACATCTAGGTGGTATAGAGTTCTGTGTCTATTTTTATTTTTGTAGAACTATGAGATATAGAGACCGGATGTGGAAGTGGTTGTATCACCTACATACATGACAAAAATTACTAAAAGCTTCAGCCGCAAAAAATGATATTAGTTCTGGCGCTAAATCTTAGATATATGACGCTAAACTCCGATA